>NC_041381.1:508645250-508651584 GCF_002162155.2 Triticum dicoccoides | reverse complement strand
GCGACGGATCCGCACCCAGGCAACGCAGCGGCAGATAGAGGAATGGGATGGGGAGGATAGGGTAACTGCCCATTCAATCCCATCTCTATTTTTATATGGGTCATAGAGTTTACCGGACGACCGACAGAAGTCAGACGTCCGGGAGCTGATGGGTGCGCCAGACTAGTCAGGCGACAGACGATCGAAAAATCTCGGATGCCCGAGGCCAGGGATGACTACTGAGGGATGACGAGGAAGGCTGCACAGGAACCGGACATCCGAGCGATGCCGGACAACTGGTATGCTGCGAGTCTCCGGACGTCTGATATATGTCGAAAATCCGGTGTCAAATGATGGTGATGACAAAATTTTGAAGGAACCTTAGACAGATAGGATATTCTGATAACACTTCTGAACCTTAGACAGGTAGAATTTTGAATTCAGATATATATACAGCCGGTCTATTCTGCTAATATTAACATAATAACTATTCTAATAACACTTCCGCACTGCACGCTCAATGCAAGTGCACGTCATTCTTTAAACCAAGTGTGTTGCAGTACTCACACGAGTGAACTTCTCGTCGGAAAAAACTCCACGCGTTATTTTTTCGGTACTATTTTTACTCTAGTTTTTTAACAGTTTATCGGAATAAGGCGTGTAATATACAGTTTATCGGATTAGGTGCAACTTCAACATGTTGAACAATTTTCGAGATTCCACACGGTTTAAGAGCAGTTTTGAAAATGGTGCGGCCCATGACGAGTGGTAGCGAGCATTTTTCCGTGAACTTTTCTAACCTGCTCATCGAAATAAAGCAAATGCTACGCAGTTGGAAAGATATCATTGAGGCGCATCTTTTTCATATCTATTATTTTCACTAATTCATTACGGTTTAAGAGCAGTTCCAAATTTACTAAATCGCGGAATTACGTTTTTTGAAATTTTTGCATTTTTCAGTACTGTTTTTGCTCTAGATTTTGAACCTTTTGTCAAAACGAGGCGTGTAATACGTCGTTGGAAAGCAATGAACAAGGCGCAACTTTCATATGTAGAAATGGTTCTGAGATTCCATACGTGTTTAAGTTAATTTTGAAAATGATGTGGCTGATGACGAGAGGCAACGGCAGTTTTTCGCAAAAAAATTTACAAAACGCTGATCGGAATTATTCAAATTATACGGCGTTGGAAAGATATCAACGAGGCAAAACTTTTTCATATAGAACATGCTCTCTAATTATTTATGGTTTAAGAGTAATTTTAAAAATACCAAAACGCAGACACTCTGTTTTTCGCGCGACCAAATCGTCGTGTTTTCTGCATGAGACACATGAACGCACTACTTCAGTCCAGAAACCGCACTGCATCAGACAGTCAAGTGAACTTCATGGTTTCTTTCGTCATTTTATAAAAAATAGTTTTCTTTTGACTTTTTTTTCTAACTAGTGGACCGCATAGACTGGGCGAGTGAACTACATCTGATAAGAAGTGAACTTCTTCGAGATGTTTTGGTTTCTGTTGAATTTTTTTGGTCTCATCTATACTACATGCTCAAAGTTTATTGAGCTACATGAAAGGGGCAAATGGGTTGCATTAAAAATTACATTGCATCAAAAGAATGTTACCTCCCACCAACATTATTTTGATTTTTTTAAACAAGTGTACCGCACAAAAACACAAAGTACTACACAATCGAGCCAACCAAACTGCACGCACACTTTCTGTTTCACGCCACTGTCTATAGTCGCTGATGATGTTTATGGGCACAATACATCCATCCATTGTTTTACACAGCCACACACACATACATACACACAAAATCAGCACTAGCACCTGCCACAGCTGCAATAGAGGATCAACAGAACTGTATTTTGGGGACCAACCGAGCTGCACTGAATGATAAACCTGCACCAGCACCGAAATGCAATTGAGGAACATCTCATAGGAAAACGGGGGTTCCTGTGGTGATATGGTTGCTATTGTCATAGGAGTCAACGTCGTCGTCCTGTTGTCACGTCCGCGCATACTACATTGACGACCCAACTCAGCTGCAACAAGAGCAACCTGCATTGCTTGCGCTGGAGCCGCTAAACTGCAAGGTGCTGGCGTCCAGGACTAACTGTAGAAAAACAAAATGTAAAGCGAACTGGATGGCGGTGCTGCCGGGCACATCAGCCCTCCGGTAAACCTTTTCTATTACTATGTCCAAACTACTAGACAAGACTGGTGAACTGCATTATTTTAACTATTTTTGCTGTTTTGTTCTAGAACTTTTCTGTTACACCATTATATTGTTATCTTTGCATTAAAAACTGCATGTATATGCAATACATACTGCGGGATGCCATAAGGGAACTACAAACATGGTGAAACTAAAACAAACAGCAAAGATGATATACTAAATAAATAATTATGCCACCGGCCACCATAGTGCAGTGCACTTGTCTCCCACCGCCTGCAAACAAGAAGTGTAGGAGAGAGTTGCATGTGAGAGCCGTAGACTGCACGCCACGCCTGACAGCACTGCATGATGTGCTCGCCGGAAAGGGCTGCCTCACTGGTCTCTCTTCAACTTCACGGCCTCTTTTGTGGACTGCACGGGTTCTGTCACCTGGCTGCAGGGCAGGAACGCTCATGTTGTTCTGGACATTGGGCGAAGTGAGCTGCAGTTTGATAAAAAAAACACCCGTACAGACGAAGTGAGCTGCATCGATGCGGGAGTACTGCCAGACCTGCCAAACAGAGGTGAAGGTCACTGCTCGACCTGGTGATTTGGCGCTCCAACACCGACGCATAGGATGGAGATCACGACCTTTGGGTCTGATCCTATGGGGGGAGTGGCTGGCGGACGCCTGCTACTCGATCTGGCGGCCTGGCGGTGCAACGGGGCCCGAACCGCCCGGATCCGTGGCTCGGAGCATCACAGACTACACACTCCCGTCGGTCGAGCTGCAGTCCCCAGTCGGAAGAACTGCACACACCGTGTGCAAAATCACAGTCGCCGGAAGCCCTCAATGCTGCGAGCCGAACCGCACTGGCCGGCGGGACAACACTGTCGTCCTGTCCGTGGCGAGCCGCACTAACCACACCGGGAATTTGTTCCTGCCGCTGCAGGGGATAGGGGCACCCGCATGCTCACACCATAGGCAGGCGAGGAACGGGGGAAGGGGAGCAGTCGTCGTTGGTGGTAGATTGGCTGTGCAGGGTGCTGGAGGGCGGGGTAGGGACCTACCCAACGGATTCGGTGTTGATGGTCGCGCCCCTGGCCGGTGGCGGCTGGATCCGCAGGGAGGCAGGGCCATGGCACTGCCGGGGAAGTGCCAGGCGGAGGAGGAGGCAGTGGATTTTTATTGCTGCCACTGCAAGGGAAGAGCCAGGAGGAGGAGGTGATGGGCTTCGGGTGGGAGGTTGGTGGAGGTGGCTCCTCCCTGGATGGAGGTTGGTGGGTGCTGGGGGGCGGCGCCCACGAGGCCACGAAGAAGAAGGTCGGGAGGGGTGGATAATCATGCGCGAGGTGAGCGGTGGGCACGAGGGAGCTGCACCGCCGAGTGGTGGAAGGTGGTCGGGGGTGGGGGTGGGGGTGGTCGGGTGGGGATGGATTTTTTTGGGGGTTGCAGTTCGGTGGAGTTCGGCGACGTGTTTTCGATTTTGGTGGGGTGTTAGCAGAATAAGGGTCTTAAGGGTGTTATTAGAATAGACCCACCCTGTATAACACTTCCTCTAATATTAGCAAAATAACTGTTCTGATAACACTTCCGCACTGCACGCTCAACGCAAGAACACTGCACTTTCTATAGTAAGGGCACTGCAATATAGACTAGTGAACTTCCTGTCGGAAAAAACTGCACGTAGTGTTTTTCTGTTACTGTTTTCGCTCTAGTTTTTTAACCGTTTAACGGAACGAGGTGTATAATATACCGTTGAAAGCTATGGATTAGGCGCAACTTCGCCATGTTGAAAACTTTTCGAGATTCCTCACGGTTTAAGAGCAGTTTCAAAAACGGTGCAGCGGACGACGACTGGCAACGAGCGTATTTTCGCAATTTTTTTAAACCGCTCATCGGAATAAAGCAAATGATACGCCGTTGGAAATATATCGTCGAGGCGCATCTTTTTGATATGTATTATTTTCTCTAATTCGTTACGGTTTAAGAGCAGTTTCAAATTTACTAAATCACGGAATTACATTTTTTTAAAAAAAATCAATTTTCGGTACTATTTTTGCTCTACTTTTTGAACCATTTGTCAGAATGAGGCGTGCAATACGTCGTTGGAAATCTATGGACAAGGCGAAACTTCCATATGTAGAAATCGTTTTGAGATCCCTTTCGGTTTGAAGTTAATTTTTAAAATGGTGCGGCGGACGATGAGTGGCAGCGGTCGTTTTTTGTGAAATTTTTACAAACTGCTTGTCAAAATGATTCAAATGATATGTCGTTGGAAAGATATCGATGAGACACAACTTTTTCATTTAGAATACTCTCTCTAATTCCTTACGGTTTAAGAGCAGTTTTAAAATTAGCGAAATACGAACACTCTGTTTTTCGCGACACTAAAATTGACGAAGTGAACTCCATCTAACAGAAAAGAGCACTGCTTCAGACGTAAAAGCGCACTGCATCCGACGGGAAAGAGAAATGCATGATTTCTTTTGTCTTGATTTTTTTTATTCATTTTTTAATCGGACACCACATGAGTTGCATCCGACGGCCAAGCGCACCGCAGTTTCTAATCAAGTTGACTGATTCCGCACTGCATCAGACGGTCAAGTGAACTTCATGATTTCTTTTGTCGAACGTAAATTTTTCCAGACAAGTTTTTGTTGTCTTTGCTTTTCAAATTCTTTTGAACGAGTGGACCATAGTGAGGAGGCAAGTGAACCGCGACATATAACAAAGTGAACCTCATTACTATCGTTTGTTGTTGCGCTAAATTTTTAGCACTTCCATTTTTTGGGCACAAGTGAACAACATCAATCTCAAAAGTGAACCACATCTAAGGACTAAAAGCACTGCATGCGTTGATGTAGTCGACTGATTTTTAGAGCACACGAAACAAATTAAACTTCATACATAGGGATAGTAAAACATATTCTTTTTACACAAACTAAGTGCACTTCAAAAACAATTCTCCAAAAAATGTAACTGTACTGCATAGCTGGGCAGTGCATACTGCATTGTTGAACTTTTTGAGTTGCATAGTTTTTGTTCACAAGAGGTGTACAGCAAGCAAAACTAGTGTACCGCAAGCTCCCTCCATCCACACTACAGTTTTTATTTATAATGAACTGCAATATATTCAACACTCTTTTTCCAATCGATATGAACCAAAATCCTCGACACCACCAAACTGGGGGTTCGCCGGACTGCACCACCATGCTGGAAGAACCTCACTCAAGAAAAAAAAGAGCCGCAAGTCATGCACCACCGGACTACACACTAAAACCACATGATGGGAAGTGCACAATCCAAAATCTGCAAAAAAAGAGAGCAAATAAAGCTTTCCAGAACTGCACACGGGCAACTAGTGCTTTTCAGTACTGCATTGTCAACGCCGCATGCTGTCCACACACAAACGTTGAACTCCTAGCACACTGTAGTTAACACTTTGCCTAAATAAATAAAGCAAACTGCACAAAAACATTTTCTTGGGGCAGTATGAACCACACAATGCTGACGATGAGCTACAGGGACACGATTTGCAAACTCGGAGACAAATTTGATGAACATCTGCAGACTAGGGAAGAAATGGGTCGCAGCAGCCTCAGGAATTTCCTATCCATGCAAGGAAACTACACGTCGCGCCCAACCAAACTGCTTCATGCCGCGCTAGGAAATTTGGTCCATTTTTCATTTTGACAGCGAACTACAAAACAAGATTCAGTGAGCTTCAACACCAAAATCAAATTAACTGCAACAGTTGGAGGAGAGGCGGATAGGGCTCTGCCTTGTGCCACGAGCAGCAGCAACCTTCAACGGCGGAGCAAGGAGCACCCGTGCTGCGGGGTAGGCAGATCCGGCCGCCGTAGACGTGGATCTCGGGCAGTGCAAGGACGGATGCACAGGAGCCGAGGAGGTTACTCCTTGCCACAACCCTCACTGGTGGAAGGAGAGATGCAGGGATTCGGTGATGACGAGGCAAGGAACACGGTGGAGGAGATCCGGTCGGGCCTCAATGGTAACCGGCGCGGGGGCTCAACCACGATGGGCCGATGTGGCCATCGCGGGGTGAGAAGCCTGAAGATGGGAAAGCCACGGCGGGGCGGAATGTCCGGATCCACGCCGGCAGCAGCGCTGGGCACCTGGGCGGTGCTCCTGGATCCAGGACAGTCAGGAGGGAGGGGGTGGAGGGCGAC
>NC_041381.1:508641542-508644177 GCF_002162155.2 Triticum dicoccoides | reverse complement strand
AGCTCCCCCTGCACCGCCGCCCAACCTGCTCCCCCTGCGCCGCCGCCCAACCTGCTTCCCTCGCTCCGCCACCCAACCTCCTCCCCCCGAGCCGTTGCCCAACCTCCGCAACTCACCCTTCCCTCCCCGGCCTCCCTCTACCTCCGCCGTCACGCCGGCCGGCCCATCCCTGCCGCCATCCTCGAGAAGTGCGCCTTGAGCCCAAGAGCAGTGCACCGCGAGCCTCTCTAGCAGCTCATCCATGGGCGCCGGCAGTTTTTTTTGGCTTCTGCAGTTCGGTGCCCCCCCGCATGCAGTCCGGTGGTGCTATATTTGGATGGCGCAGAGAGCACCATGGTGATCTCCACCAAAAGTGCCCCGATGATAGTTAGGATTATTTGAAGTTTTTACTGATATTCTCTGTTGTTTGTTTGTTTGTTTGTTAATGTGTGGTTTAGTTGTTCAACAACCTTTCTCTTGAGGTTCACTTGTCGGCACAGAGAAGGACGGCAGCATCAACCTCTTCAGTTGGAGCAGCAGGGGAGTCGCGGTGTCTTTTCTACCGCTGGTTGATGTGGTCGTGTGTTCTCGATGACATCAAATTTCTCGGTAAAACATGCATTGAAGAAAAAAAAAGTACTTTTTTGAAATGCAGCTCACCTGTTTGAGTGCCGTTGTGATCTTCTTTCTCCTAGAGGTTCACTCACCCAAGCGGCGGTGCACTTAGCGGCGCTGAAAAAAGTTTCACTTGCAACTCAAAAAAAGTGTATTTTTGCAGGAGAAGACAAAGATAAAGTGCACTGCACATGTTTGTTGAGCCTAAAAAACCCTGAATTGCACATCTAGGTTTCTAGAGAAAAAAGTGCAGTGCACTAGTCTCAAGCGGTAGTCCATTTTTCACTTTTGAGGTTCACTACTCACATTCCGGGAAGCTTGCTATATTTTTGTTTTGTTTTGGGGGTGTTCAAATAGAAAGGCAATATTCAGTTTATAATTATTTGAAGAAATCTCATGTAGTTTATTGTATGAAGACTTGTTGTTTGCTATGTAAAAAGACAAGGAAAACAAGCAATGCTGTACACTAGCCTCGAGAGTGCGGTCCGAATGCATTAGTAAAAAAGAGATAAGAATTAAAAAACCAATTCAGTTCTCTTGCCTTGTCATGCAATTCAAAAACATTAGAAAAATCTTGCTTTAGAAGTTCACTCCATCTGGTTCGTTTACGCTCACTTGAAGCACGGATCACTTCCTAGTCTTCGAAAATTCACGTCCCACAAAAAAAAGAAATCATGCAGTCCGCTAGCCCTTCCGATGCAGTGCGGTTTCAGTCTAAAAGCAGTACGGTTTTCTTCCTAGTCTTCAAAAATTCACATCCCACAAAAAAGAAATCATGCAGTCCGCTAGCCCGTCTGATGCAGTGCGGTTTTCAGTCTAAAAGCAATGCGGGTTTCTTCCTCGTATTCAAAAATTTACGTCCCACAAAAAAGAAATCATGCAGTGCACTTGTTTGTCCGATGAAGTGATATTTTTATTCTAAAGAAGTGCGGTTTTCTGTCTCATGTAGTACATATGACGATTTTGGTGTCGTGGAAAAAAGAGTGTCCGCATTTTGTTAAAATCAAAATTGCTCCTAAACCATAAAGAATCAGAGAGAGAGTGTTCTATATGAAAAAGTTGCGCCTCATCGATATCTTTCCAACGGCGTATAATTTGAATCATTTTGACCAGCAGTTTGTAAAAATTTCGCGAAAAACGGCCACTGCCTCTCGTCGTCAGCCGCCCGATTTTTAAAATTAACTAAAAACCGTAAGGAACATCAAAAACATTTTAACATATAAAAGTTGTGCCTCATCCGTAGCTTTCCAACGGCGTATCATACGCCTCATTTTGACAAACGGTTAGAAAACTGGAGCAAAAACAGTACCGAAAATTTGAATTTTTTTGAAAAATAGAATTC
Organism: Triticum dicoccoides; assembly: GCF_002162155.2. Lineage (NCBI taxonomy): Eukaryota > Viridiplantae > Streptophyta > Magnoliopsida > Poales > Poaceae > Triticum > Triticum dicoccoides. The sequence continues at coordinate 508,642,241 of NC_041381.1, read as the reverse complement.
CGCGATTTAGTAAATTTGAAATTGCTCTTAAACCGTAATGAATTAGAGAAAATGATACATATGAAAAAGATGCGCTTCGACGATATCTTTCCAAAGGTGTATCGTTTGCTTCGTTCCGACGAGCGGTTTCGAAGAAATCGCGAAATAACGCTCGCTGTCACTCGTCATGGGCCGCACCATTTTCAAAACTGCTCTTAAACCGTGTGGAATCTCGAAAAGTGTTCAACATGTCGAAGTTGCGCCTAATCCATAGTTTTTCAACAATATATTACACGCCTCATTCCGATAAACGGTTAAAAAATTAGAGCGAAAACAGTATCGAAAAAACAACGCGTGCAGTTTTTTCCGACGAGAAGTTCACTCGTGTGAGTACTGCAGCACACTTGGTTCAAAGGATGACGTGCACTTGCGTTGAGCGTGCAATGCGGAAGTGTTATCAGAATAGTTATTCTGCTATATATATATATATATATATATATATATATATATATATATATATATATATATATGACAAATGTTTCCTACAAGCAGTGGTAGTTACCAACACTTGTGTTTTGTATGTTGTATGTAGTATCTATCGAAACCGAGAGTATGCACGTATAGTATGTAGTATATAACAATGATTAGGTAGTATATATGCTAATTTTTAGGTAGTATATACCATGTTTTGAGTATGCTCTTTTTTACGTACAAATATAT
>NC_041381.1:508604953-508641385 GCF_002162155.2 Triticum dicoccoides | reverse complement strand
TTATCTTAGATATAGTATATGAACATATTTAAAATAATAAAATAGTATATATAGTACCACATGATAGTATATGAGATATGTGGGGTAACTACCACCGGGTGGTAGGATGGATTTTCCCTATATATATATATATATATATATATATATATATATATATATATATATATATATATATATATATATATATAGAGAGAGAGAGAGAGATGGAATCACATGATTTTTAGCTAGTCACACATATAGTGTTGAGATTATGATATGTGGCATATAGAACACAAAGAACATGATCATCCGAAACAATGATGACCCTAGATAAACTAAGTAAGCTGCTCTAATATTGGGCGGTGGCCTAGGCCACCATGTCTAAGTAACCATGGTATGGCGCTGCAAAGAAAAGAACCTTGAGCCCATCGCCACAACTCCATCATTTAAAGTACATGGTCGCATAGAGATGACATAGTAACTTTGAGAGTGTTTGGTTTATTTGTGCATTATATAGGGTGAGAGTACTCATGAGTTAAATGTCTCCCCCTAAATACATGCCTACATCAATACAAGACATAGCGTAAATGCACGCATGGGTACAAGATTTCACATAATGTTATGAAGCTCCAAGATACCAAGTTCATGCCTAAGTTGACAAAACCTTGCTTCATCCAATGGTTTGGTGAAAATATCGGCAAGTTGCGTATCTATACCAACATGAGCAATATCAATGTCACCCTTTTGCACATGGTTTCTCAAGAAGTGATACCTAATATCAATGTGCTTGGTGCGAGGATGATCAATATGATTCTCAGCAATCTTAATGGCACTTTCATTATCGCATAGAAGAGGCACATGTCTATAGGTGATACCATAATCCTTCAAAGTTTGCCTCATCCATAGCAATTGAGTTGCACAGCTTGCGGTTGCAATGTATTCTTCTTAGGCGGTGGAGAGAGAGACAGACTTCTGCTTCTTCGAGGACCAACTTACCAAGGAGCATCGAAGAAACTTACATGCACCGGAGGTAGACTCCCGTCCCACTTTGTCTCCATCCCAATCCGCATCTGTGTACCCAATGAGATCAAACTTGGCATCCTTTGGGGTACCATAGACCCAACTTTGGGGTGTGAACAAGGTATCTAAGAATATGCTTAACCGCCTTATGATGACTTTCCCTAGGGGAAGCCTGAAATCTTGCATATATGCCTACACTTAACATGATGTCTGGTCTAGATGCACAAAGATAAAGCAATGACCTAATCATAGAGCGGTAAAGAGATGGGTCAAAAGGGATACCATTGGTGTCTTCAGTTAGAACAAGTTTTGTTGGTATGGGTTTCTTATATGGGCTTGCATTTGTCATATCAAACTTCCCTAGAATGTTCTTGAGGTATTTTGTTTGAGACAAGAAAATTCCTTCTTGAAATTATTGAATTTGAAATCTGAGAAAGAACTTCAAGTCCGCATTGAGTGACATCTCAAAGGTCTTGGTCATGGAGGCCGCAAACTTCTTGCACAAATGAATGTTATGAGAACCAAAAATGATGTCATCTACATAGATTTGGCATAAGATCAAATCACCCTTTTCCCTCTTAGTAAGAAGAGTGGGATCGATCACCCCCTCTCACAAAGCTATCATCTAGTAGAAACTTTTTAAGATGATCATACCAAGCATGAGGTGCTTGTTTGAGGCCATACAAAGCCTTGTGAAATTTATACACTTAGTCTTTGTGATCGGGATCAACGAACCCGGATGGTTGTGATACATATACCTCTTCTTGTAGAGGACCGTTAAGGAAAGCAGTCTTTACATCCATTTGATGTAAAGTAAAACTATTGAAAGCAACATAAGAAAGTAAGATGCGAATAGACTCAAGACGGCCAATGGGAGAAAAGGTCTCATTAAAGTCCAAACCTTCAACTTGTGAGTACCTTTGTGCCACTAACCTTGCCTTGTTTCGGATGATTACACCATTATCATCTTGCTTGTTCTTGAAAATCCATTTTGTTCCAATGACTAGTGACCACACTTTGTTGCGTTCAAAACTATTCAACTCTTCTTGCATAGCAACTAGCCAATCATTGTCCATCATCTTGTACCTTGAGTGGCTCAACACTAGAGACAAACAAAAAGTGAGCACAAAAGTTTGTCAATTACTTACGAGTGACTCTACCTTCCAATATACCGTTAAGAATTTGATCAACATCAACATGACCAGCCACTCGCGGCATGATGGAGTTTAGGGCTTCACGAGGTTCAACTTCATTTCCATCATCCACATACTCAACATACGGATCATTAATGTGTGGTGGAAGATCTTCTTCTTCATGTTGCATTTGTTGAGGTTCATCATCAAGGATTGCCCATTCTTGTTCTTGAACAACGGCCCCGGTTTGAGCAATAGGATCTTGTGGTGGTATGGTTGTTCAAGTGGCTTGATGATGAGTGAAACTTCCATCTTCTTCTTCATCATCATGAGGTTCTTGTTCCATTGGAAGAAGAGCACCAACACCCATGATCAAAATATCTTGAGAAGGATCTTCTCACCTACATCACTTAGATCAACTTGCTCCCCGTGGGAGCCATTAAATTCATCAAACACCACATCACAAGTTTCTATATCACATCCATTGGATTTGTTGTAGACTTTATAGGCATGAGAGTTTGATCCATAACCAACAAATATGCCCTCAATTGTTTTGGATTGAAATTTTCCTAACTGTTCTCTCTTGTTGAGAATGAAGCACTTGCACCCAAATACACGACAGTACTTGACATTTGGCTTGTTCCGGGTTAGGAGCTCATATGGAGTCTTCTCCAATATCGTGCGGAGGGAGAGCCGGTTTGATGCATGGCATGCGGTGTTAACGGCATCGGCCCAAAAACTATGTGGTGACTTGTACTCATCCAAAATGGACCTTGCCATTTCCACAAGTGTACAGTTCTTCCTCTCGGCTACACCATTTTGTTGAGGAGTGTAGGTGTGGAATATTGATGCTCAATCCCCTAATCAGTAAGAAACTCTTCCAAGGTGTAGTACTTGAACTCGGAGCCATTGTCACTTCTTATTACCAAGATTTCTTTGTCAAATTTGTGTTGGTCTTGCTTGGCAAAATCAATGAAGGTGATCTTCGTCTCGTCCTTGGACTTTAGGAAAAACACCCATGTGTATCTTGAGTAATCATCAACAATGACAAGTCCATACTTTTTCCCACCAAAACTATCCCATCAAGGAGGCCCAAAGAGATCCACATGAAGGAGCTCCAAAGGCCTTGAGGTAGATACAATATTCTTGGGTGGGTGCTTTGATTGATGTTGCTTCCCGGCTATGCATGCACTACACAAACAATCTTTCTCAAAAGAGACATTGGTTACTCCAAGGATGTGATTACCCTATAAAAGATCTTGAAAATTTCTCATGCCGGCATGGACTAGCCGGTGATGCCATAGCCACCCCTTGTCGGCCTTGGCCATTAGGCAAGTTGCATGGAATGTGCTCTCTTTCAAGAGATCAACCATGTAAAGGTTGCCATCCAACTCTCCAACAAAGGCCACTTCGAGAGTATCTCTCTTAAAGACTTTCACATCCATTATTCCAAATAGAGTATCATAACCAATGGAAGCCAGTTGGAAAATGGAAAGCAGATGGTATTTGAGGGATTGGACAAGCATGACATTTGCAAGAGACATGTAATTTGTGATAGCCACCGTGCCCAACCAGAGTACATGTCCTTTTGATCCTCCACCAAACACAATGCTCATAAATGGTTGAATAGCTTCCATGAAATCAAAAAGCAATTTGCTATCTCCGGTCATATGGTTGGTGCATCCACTATCGATCACCCATTTGACTCTACCGGAGAAGGCAGCCTACACACAATTTATGACTTGGTTAGAGGCACCCATTTTGCAATGGGACCTCTCAAGTTAGTCATAAGGGTCTTGGGGACCCAAATAGCATAAAACCGGAATGCATTACGAGGACCAACAAATTTAGCATAAACTTCTCCATCCTTTGTTTTATGAAGTACATAGGATGGGGGCATGAACTCTTTTGGCTTGTTGAGAGTGGGCGTGCCCCTAGTGACCTTCCCACTCACAACCTTACCTTTCTCCTTGTGCCCTTCACATACAAATGTCTCCTTGAGAGGGGTGGTGCACTTTTGAGATGATGTCTTCTTCTTGCTTGTGCTTGGGTCAAACCCGAGCCCTTCCTTGGAAAACACCTCATTGTGTTGGCTCAATACCTCATTAAGGTTCTTTTGTCCTTGAGCACATGTCATGAGTATTTTCTCAAGTTGTGCCTTTAGAAAGTGGTTTTCCTCAAGAATAGATGCTAGGTCATTGTCGGTGTCAAAACTGGTGGATCTCAGGTAGGGGGTCATGAACTGTGCGTCTAAGGCTAATGGTAACAGGAGGCTGGGGACACGATGTTTACCCAGGTTCGGGCCCTCTCGATGGAGGTAATACCCTACTTCCTGCTTGATTGATCTTGATGATATGAGTATTACAAGAGTTGATCTACCACGAGATCGTAGAGGCTAAACCCTAGAAGCTAGCCTATGATTATGATTGTTGTTGTCCTACGGACTAAACCCTCCGGTTTATATAGACACCGGAGGGGGCTAGGGTTACACAGAGTCGGTTACAGAGAAGGAGATCTATACATCCGAATTGCCAAGCTTGCCTTCCAAGCAGAGGAGAGTCCCATCCAGACACGGGACGAAGTCTTCAATCTTGTATCTTCATAGTCCAACAGTCCGACCAAAGGATATAGTCCGGCTGTCCGGATACCCCCTAATCCAGGACTCCCTCAGTAGCCCCCGAACCAGGCTTCAATGACGATGAGTCCGGCCACAGATTGTCTTCAGCATTGCAAGGCGGGTTCTTCTCCAAATCCAGAGTACCTGTTGTAGCAAACAATGTCCGGCTTTCATCAATATTGTACTCCTCGGCTTCTGTGCTTCAATAATGGCCATCTCCACGTGTCGAGTGAATACGAGAAGTCGGTGCATTTTTACATTTGCCACCCTGACCCTGTAAGCCAACCGTCTATTTGAAGAGACGGGGATCCTCAGATCCAAATCTCACCATCTTCCCTCTAGCAAGCATTCAACAGAGTGCACCCGGAAAAAACCATTCCATCATGGCCTGTCGCCGCAGCTCCTCCTCACGCACCCTTAGCTCTAAGACAGGTGATTGTGTAAAGTGTTCTGTCCCCCACAGCCAATTAGTAGAGTTGCAGACCCAAGGGTTCCTTCCACCTGCATACATGGTCCCCGTCTGAGCCGGACTAGCCACCTATAATGGCGGGGAGCAAGCGGAGAGCTTTCCTAACCCATCTCAGGGGGAGCGGGTATGCCTTGTCCCATATTTGCTGAGGGACTTGGGTTTCCAATCCACCCGTTCCTCCGTGGGCTCCTGGAGTTCTACGGCCTCCAGCTCCATAATTTTACCCCCGCCTCCGTACTGCACATCGCAGGTTATGTTGCCCTTTGCGAGCTATTTCTGGGCTGCGAGGCTCATTTCGAGCTATGGAAGAGGCTATTCTGCCTCATCCCTCATAATCAAGAGGGATCTATATATCAAGTGGGTGGAGCCAAAATATGGCGTGTTGCCCAGTCCGGATACTTTTTGGGCACTCAAAAGAAGGCATCTGAAGACTGGCCTTCGGAGTGGTTTTATGTAGAGGGCGTTCCCCTTCCGGACCCAATCCAGACGGGCCTTCCTGAGTTCACTAACGCTGAAGAAACGCCAAAGCTGGCGCCCTCGGAGCCCCCAGGAGGAAGATGACAGAGAAGTCCACTACCTGATGGGCAGGATAAAAACACTGGCCCAATCAGGACTGACAATAATTGAAGTTATGTCAATATGCATAATGCGGGGGGTGCAGCCACTTCAATACCGGGGGAAATCCATGTGGCACTTCATTGGAGAAGACGATGCCACCCGCTGCGGTCGTAAAGGTCCGGACTCTTCCACCGCTCTGGCTAGAATATTGTCCGATTTGTACAAAGGAGAAGAAGAGGAGTTCCTCCGCATCAAACCACGGGATGGATTTTCCATGTGCAACCCCCCGAACTGGGTAAGCTATCATCCTTTACTCGGCCCTATTTATTCTTGCATCCCATGTTACAATTATTTACCTTGCTATTTCAAAGCATGAACTGAGAAAGGCCGTGAAAGAGTTCAACAGCCCATCTCCGCAGCCAGAGGATCCTGGCCTGGCTCTCGACTCCGGACTTGAAGAAGATCCGGATATATCCGTGGAGCTTATCGATGGGACATTTTACCAGGCAAGCTATGACGGCACCTTGGTGGCCATCATCGCCGATTATCCCGGACTGCTCCCTGTATCACACGTAAGTAAAGCCGAAGTCCCAACTTCGGAGACGGATTCCTCCTTTATGCCATACCTTATGCACATATATTGTACTTTTATAGAAACGACAATCGGGGCGCCGTGCCGAGCCCATGGGGACTCATCAGCAAAGGGCACCCAGGCCAGGCAGACTTAAGAGGAAGGCGGTTAGGATCGAGATGCTGTCGTAGAGGTATAATTTAAAACCTGCTCCGTGATTATCATCTTTGAAATGTAACAGCGTCCATTATGTCCTGGCAAAAAGAGTAGCCACTGGACTACATCCAGAGACCCTGTCGGCCACGCCTCCACCAGCCGGATTCTAGAACCGGCCTCATGAGTGGAGGCTAATGTGGGGACAACACCGAATTGTCCTCCTACAAAGGATGCGTATGGGTTCTCCGCTATGAATTCCGAAGTGGAGTGTGCCATGAATCACCGGCGCAGACGGGTCGTACTTCGTGATGGTATTTTTTCCGAAGAGGCGTTCAATGCCTTTAATTCAGGAGACACATATATCCGCGCTGCTCAAGATGGACTCGCTAGAGCGACGGACCAGTATGCAAAGGATATACGGGTAAGAAAATTTGATAAGTATGTATATCAGTAGCCCCGAGACTTGAAACAGTTGGCACAACTGATTTAAGGATCATTTTATGCACAGGTTCTCGTGGATAAGAATTCCCAGTTATCTCAAGAGCTAGAGGAATGCAAGGCCCAGCTGAGGGCCGCACTTGCCAAAATAGAGGAATCCAAGAAGGCCTCATCTGGTAATACTTATCTCAATCCAAGTACATACACCAGTTAATATTTGGCATGCTTTTTAGAAATCTAACAATAGATTCCGTAGACAATCCCAGAGAGAATCCGGAGATCGTACAAGAGGATGAGCCGCATGCTCGAAGACAGCTAAAGGCTGGCGAGCGTGTGCTTACACAGGTTAGACGGGAGAAAAACGATCTCCAAGATGCCAATGTCCGGCTGGGCGTCGAATTAGCAAATGTTCGGGCCCAGCTTGCTGACTCCATGAAGGAGAATAGAAGGCTTCGACGCGGCATTTATAATAAGTGCTCAAACGAACTACAGTACAGTTCGGTGAAGAAACCAATTGACAGAGTTATGTCTGTAGGTATGCTGATAGGCCGTCCTGAAGAGGAGATGCCCGGATCCGCAGGCGATCTGCTGCAAGATCTCTCACAAATGCACGAACAAGTTTGGCAGGTGATGCAGGGTATTGCCCAGGCCTTGTGGCCATCCGCTTCCCTGCCAACAGGCATGGGGGAGCTTGTGGATATGCTCAAGGGAGCATGTCGGCACTTCCGATTATGGAAGATATCGGCCTGCCGACAAGGTGCAAGGGAAGCCTGGGCGATGGTGAAGACGCGATACACCAAGGCTCACCCGAAACATATGGCCGAGGTTGGGACGGTGGGGCCAGATGGGAAAGAGATTCCCGTAAGTCTGGTATATGACCAAGCAGAATTATCCACAAAGTATTCCCAACGGGATTGTAGGCTAGACAGCCTGTTGGATGGTATAGAAGAAGATTTTAGCCAGTCCAAGTGACTATGTACTTCAATGGACGCATGTGGTCCCTAGCCGGATTGTAAATCATTTGTCTTGGCGGACCTTTTCGCTTCAGCCTTCGGACCCGACAGTCCGAAGTGTATCCAAATACCCGCCCAGTTATGTAGAACCGGGGTACGCGTGGAAACCAGGCGTAGGGGTCATAAGTGCTTGAACAGACAAGTACCCAACTAGTTATGTTATATTACATGGTTAGTAAGAAACATCTTCCAGAGAGAATAGTTCCGTTAAGGGTTCCTTTCCCTGGGTACGCATGCATCAATGTGCATGTCCGAACTGCGAACAGAGACACAAGATAGAAAACATCTGGGGGTTTATGTAATAACAGATAAAAAACATCTTTTGTTCACCGACCGAATATTCCCTTAAGAACGCTAGCTTTCGGCTTCACCCAGTCTGAGGTACACATCTGGCTGACCCGGCAGTAACAATCGCAGAGGTGCTCCCCTTATGCCCTAGCCGAATTAACAGGAACGTAGGGCATAAACACAAGAGCCAGGCAACCCAGCATGGCCAAAACTTAAGTCATATCGATGCATATAATGGTGAAGAAAAGGCACATATGGAAAGGTGACGCGTATGTGGTGGGCATAAAGCCATGAAAATAATTATATTAAGCTTCCATATAGGAAGCCCCCAGGTATATTGAGCATGCATAGTGCGGCCGGAGCGATCGAAGCATCCGTAAAGCATTTAAGGCTTTATGTGTAAAAGGAAAAGAGGAAAAAAGGAGGACACAATTAAAAAGGCGGAGGTAGGGGGACGAACTCTGAGTTCGGCACTAGGCGTAGAATCTTCGGAGTCTAGCCGCGTTCCATGGGTTCGGCTCGAGTCTGTTATTTGATGCATTACGCAGACGGTACGCTCCTTTGGTGAGAACTTTATCAATGATAAAGGGACCCTCCCACTTGGGCTTGAGCTTGTCCTTCTTCTTCTCCGGTAGGCATAGAACGAGTTCGCCAATGTTATAAGTTTTGGCCCGTACTTCTCTGCTTTGATACCTTCGAGCCTGCTGCTGATAGAATGCGGAACGGGCTTTTGCTACATCGTGCTCCTCCTCCAGGGCATCTAGATTATCCTGCCGATCGAGCTCGGCTTCTCTCTCTTCATACATGCGCACCCGAGGTGAGTCATGAATAATGTCGCATGGCAATACCGCCTCTATGCCGTACACCATAAAAAATGGTGTGTATCCGGTGGTGCGATTTGGCGTGGTCCGCAGCCCCTAGAGTATGGAGTCGAGCTCCTCGACCCAGTGCGTATCTGATTCCTTCAAGGATCGCACTAGTCTGGGTTTGATGCCGCTCATGATAAGACCATTTGCATGTTTGACTTGACCATTTGTTTGGGGGTGATAGACAAAGGCGTAATCGAGCTTAATGCCCATATTGCCGCACCAAGTTTTCACCTCATCGGCTATGAAATTTGAGCCATTGTCAGTGATGATGTTGTGGGGGACACCATAACGGTGCACAACCCCTGATATGAAGTCTATCGCTGGTCTGGATTCAACCGTTTTAACTGGTTTGGCTTCTATCCATTTGGTGAACTTGTCTACCATGACCAATAAGTATTTTTTTCTTATGGCTTCCCCCTTTAAGAGGTCTGACCATATAAAGCCCCCAGACCGTGAAGGGCCAAGTTATGGGGATTGTTTGGAGAGCGGTAGGGGGCATATGGCTCTGATTGGTGAAAAGTTGGCAACCGACGCAATGTTGGACAAGGTCCTGTGCATCTGCCCGGGCTGTTGGCCAGTAAAAACCTATATGAAAGGCCTTGCTTACGAGTGCCCGAGCTGCGACGTAGTGCCCGCCGAGTCCGACATGGATTTCGGCCAAGAGCTGTCGCCCTTCCTCTTCGGAGATGCATCTTTGGAGCACTCCAGTGGCGCTTTTCTTATAAAGCTCTCCCTCATGGACTTTGTAGGCCTTAGACTGCCGCACAATACAGCGTGCCTCATTTTGGTCCTCAGGGAGCTCTTGCCTATTTAGGTATGCTAAGAAGGGCTCAGTCCACGGGGCGATGACAACCATGATTTCGTGTTATTTCGGTGGCAGAGCCTCCGATTACGTCAGATGGTTCGGAATCTGGGGTTATATTCAGATCCGGACTGGTATTGTCGGTCTTCCCTTCCCATACCACGGATGGCTTGAACAGCCTTTCCAAGAAGATATTGGGTGGGACGGGGTCACGTTTAGTGCCGATGCGGGCGAGAATATCCGCCGCTTGATTGTTTTCTCGGACCACATGGTGGAATTCGAGCCCCTCGAACCGAGCTGGCATTTTAAGGAAGGCATTACGGTAGGCCGCCATTTTCGGATCCTTGGCCTCAAAGTCTCTATTTATCTGTGATATTGCGAGGTTCGAGTCCCCGCACGCTTCTAGGCGTTGGATGCCCATGGAGACTGCCATCCAAAGACCATGCAACAGAGCCTCATATTTGGCTGCATTGTTGGAGTCTTTGTATAGTATTTGGAGTACGTATTGGACCGTGTCTCCGGTGGGGGGTGTCAGGACAACACCCACTCCCAATTCAGCCAACATCTTAGAGCCGTCGAAGTGCATGATCCAATTGGAGTATGCGCTGTACTCTTTAGGAAGTTTGGCTTCTGTCCATTCGGCGACAAAGTCAACCAGTACTTGCGACTTAATGGCTCACCGTGGTTTGTATGTGATGTCGAACGGAAGGAGCTCAATAGCCCATTTGGCAATCCGGCCCGTGGCATCACGGTTATTTATTATATCATTGAGTGGTACTTCTGAGGCCACCGTGATTGAGCACTCTTGAAAGTAGTGTCTTAGTTTCCGGGATGCCATGAAGACCGCGTATGCTATCTTTTGATAATGTGGGTACCGGGATTTGCATGGAGTGAGGACTATGGATACATAGTATACCGGCTTTTAAAGCGGGAACTTGTGTCCGTCCGTTTCTCGTTCGATGACGAGCACCGCGCTTACAACCTGGTGTGTTGCGGCTATATATAATAGCATGGGTTCGCCAGTATTTGGCGCGGTCAGGATTGGATTGTTGGCCAAGAGGGCCTTTATTTCTTCCAGTCCGGCTGTGGCCGCATCCGTCCACTCGAAGTGTTCGGTGCACCGAAGAAGGCGATAGAGAGGTAGTGCCTTTTCTCCCAATCAGGATATAAAGCGGCTTAGGGCAGCCACGCATCCAGTTAATTCTGGATTTGCTTGAGGTCTGTTGGAATAGCCAACTGTGACAGAGCTCGGATTTTTGCCGGGTTTGCTTCAATTCCTCTATTGGAAACGATGAAGCCGAGCAACTTCCTGAAGGTACGCCGAAGACACATTTTTCTGGGTTGAGCTTGATGTCATCTGTTCGTATATTATCGAACATAAGTCTCAAGTCATCTATTAAAGATTCGACGTGTCTAGTTTTGATGACCGCGTCGTCTACGTATGCCTCCACTATTTTGCCGATCTGCTTCTCTAGGCATGTCTGAATCATGCGATGATATGTTGCGCCGGCGTTTTTGAGCCCAAAAGGCATGGTATTGAAACAGAAGGGGCCGTATGGTGTTATGAATGCCGTTGCGGCTTGGTCGGACTCCGGCATCTTAATTTGATGGTATCTGGAGTATGCATCGAGGAAACACAATGAGTCATGTCCTGCAGTAGCGTCGATGATTTGATAAATGTGGGGGAGGGGGAAGGGATCCTTGGGGCAAGCCTTATTGAGGTCCTTGAAATCGACATATAGGTGCCAGGATTTGTCCTTCTTTGGTAGCATCACCAGGTTTGCTAGCCAATCTGAATGTTTTATATCTCTGATGAATCCGGCCTCGAGTAACTTGGCTAGCTCTTCTCCCATGGCTTGTCGCTAGGTTCTGAGAAGTGCCGAAGAGTCTGCTTGACCGGCTTGTATCCCTTCAGTATATTTAGGTTGTGTTCGGCCAGCCTGCGTGGGATGCCCGGCATGTCTGAAGGATGCCAGGCGCAGATATCCCAATTCTCACATAGGAACTCTTGTAGTGCGGCGTCTATTGTGGGGTTCAGCTGTGTCCCGATGGAAGCTGTCTTTGTGGGGTCCGTTGGGTGGACCTAGAATTTGACTATCTCGTCTGCTGGTTTGAAAGAGGTGGACTTGGGTCGCTTGTCAAGTATCACGTCGTCTCTGTCCACTGTGGCGCGCGTCGTGGTTAGCTCTTCGGCTGTGAGGGCTTCGTATAATGCCTCCATGGCTAGCGCGGCGGTTTTATTTTCGGCACGGAATGCAACGTCCGGATCACTAGCTAGAGTGATGATTCCATTGGGCCCTGGCAATTTGAGCTTCATGTACCCGTAATGGGGTATAGCTTGAAAGCTTGCGAATGCGTCCTGATACGTCTCCAACATATCTATAATTTTTGATTGCTCCATGCTACTTTACCTACTGTTTTAGGCAATATTGGGCTTTATTATCCACTTTTATATTATTTTTGGTACTAACCTATTAACCGGAGGCCCAGCCCAGATTTGCTGTTTTATGCCTATTTCAGTGTTTCGAGGAAAAGGAATACCAAACGGAGTCAAAACGGAATGAAATCAACTAGAGAAGTTATTTTTGGAAGGAAAGCCACCCAGGGAACTTGGAGTGCACGTCAGGGGAGATACGGGCTGCCCACGAGGGTGGGGGGCGCGCCCTCCCCCCTGGGTGCACCCCCCTGCCTCGTGGGGCCCCCGTAGCTCCTTTGACGTACCCCCTGCACCCATATATACCTATGTACCCTAAAACTTCCAGAATAGAACCTAGATCGGGAGTTCTGCCGCCGCAAGCCTCTGTAGCCACCGAAAAACCAATCGGGACCCTGTTCCGGCACCCTGCCGGAGGGGGATCCCATCACTGGAGGCCATCTTCATCATCCCGGTGCTATCCATGACGAAGAGGGAGTAGTTCACCCTCGGGGCTGAGGGTATGTACCAGTAGCTATGTGTTTGATCTCTCTCTCGTGTTCTCTCTCGTGTTCCCTCTATGGCACGATATTGATGTATCCCGAGCTTTTCTATTGTAGTTGGATCTTATGATGTTTCTCCCCCTCTACTCTCTTGTGATGAATTGAGTTTCCCATTTGAAGTTATCTTATCGGATTAAGTCTTTATGAGAACACTTGATGTATGTCTTGCCGTGATTATCTGTGGTGACAATGGGATATCATGTGCCACTTGATGTATGTTTTGGTGATCAACGTGCGGGTTTCGTGACATTGGGAACCTATGCATAGGGGTTCGCACACGTTCTTGACTCTCCGGTAGTAGCTTTGGGGCACTCTTTGAAGTACTTTTATGTTGGTTGGATGAATCTGAGATTGTGTGACGCATATCATATAATCATGCCCACGGATACTTGAGGTGACAATGGAGTATCTAGGTGACATTAGGGTTTTGGTTGATTTGTGTCTTAAGGTGTTATTCTAGTACGAACTCTTTTATAGATCGATCCGAAAGAATAACTTTGAGGTGGTTTCATACCCTACCATAATCTCTACGTTTGTTCTTCGCTATTAGTCGCTTTGGAGTGACTCTTTGTTGCATGTTAAGGGCTTGTTATATGATCTATCTATGTTATTATTGTTGAGAGAACTTGCACTAGTGAAAGTATGAACGCTAGGCCTTGTTTCCTATCATTGCAATACCGTTTACGCTCACTTTTACCACTTGTTACCTTGCTGTTTTTATTATTTCAGATTACAAAAACCTTTATCTACTATCTATTTTGCACTTGTATCACCATCTCTTCGCCGAACTAGTGCACCTATACAATTTACCATTGTATTGGGTGTGTTGGGGACACAAGAGACTCTTTGTTATTTGGTTGCAGGGTTGTTTGAGAGAGACCATCTTCATCCTACGCCTCCTACGGATTAATAAACCTTAGGTCATCCACTTGAGGGTAATTTGCTACAGTCCTACAAACCTGTGCACTTGCAGGCCCAACAACGTCTACAAGAAGAAGGTTGTGTAGTAGACATCAAGCTCTTTTCTGGCGCCGTTGCCGGGGAGGCTAGGTAAAGGGCGCTAACTCACACCCCGTCAACTAAGCTCTTTTCTGGCGTCGTTGCCGAGGAGGTTAGCACTTGAAGGTATATCTTTAGATCTTGCAATTGAATCTTTTTGTTTCTTGTTTTAGCACTAGTTTAGTTTATAAAAGAAAATTACAAAAAATGGAGTTAAGTTTGTCTCATACGCTTCACCTTTTTAATATCTTTCGTGAGTATGATGGAAAGGATAATTGTGCTCAAGTGCTAGAAGAAGAAATCTCTAAATTGTTTGGCACTAAATCTTTGAATGATGAGCATGATTGCAATATTGTTAATACGAATTCTTTGAATATCCATGATGCTAATGATGATTGCACTAGTTATGATGAAAATGTCTCCTATAAACATGTCAATTTTTGTGGAGTGCATTGGGTTTGTAAGTACACACCAAATAGGGAAGATAGATATTGCAAGAGGCATAAGTACTTAGAAACTAAATGGTTGCAAGAAAGGCTAGATGCATGTGCTAAAAATTTATTTTTTCTTAGCCATACTTGTGAACTTTGCAATGAACGTGATCATTTTAGTACCCAATGCAAATTGTTTCATGATCGTGTCGTATCCAAAAATTGTGATGACTTGATTTCCCTTGCACATCATAATGAGCTTAGTTTGCTCTTGGGTTATGAAGAAATAAAACGTATAACTAAGATTATTCCAGAATTTGCCCTTGATAGGATTCTTCATTTTGATCTAGAAGAAATTTATATGTATTGTGCGGTGAATTGCATTGAAAATCCTTATATTGCCAATTACATAAAGAAAAGAAAAGAAATATAGGATGAAGAGAATACTGATGAAAGGGAAGAAGCTTCCCAATCTCCTCCTATTATTTCTTATGATGAATCAGGTAACGAGGGGGAGCTTTTTATTCAACCAATCTCATCAATAAGGAGCTCAAAGAGGAAGGTTGAACCTACACATACATTTCCTTAGACCATGAGATTGTGCAACTCCCGGATACCGTAGGAATGCTTTTGGGTGTACCAAACGTCACAACGTAACTGGGTGGCTATAAAGGTGCACTACAGGTATCTCCGAAAGTGTCTGTTGGGTTGGCACGAATCGAGACTGGTATTTGTCACTCCGTATGATGGAGAGGTATCTCTGGGCCCACTCGATAATGCATCATCATAATGAGCTCAGTGTGACTAAGGAGTTAGTCATGGGATCATGCGTTACGGAACGAGTAAAGAGACTTGCTGGTAACAAGATTGAACGAGGTATGGGGATACCGATGATCGAATCTCGGGCAAGTAACATACCGGTGGACAAAGGGAATTTTATACGGGATTGATTGAATCCCCATCATCGTGGTTCATCTGATGAGATCATCATGGAATATGTGGGATCCAACATGGGTACCCAGATCCCGTTGTTGGTTATTAGTCGGAGAGATGTCTCGGTCATGTCTGCATGGTTCCCGAACCCGTAGGGTCTACACACTTAAGGTTCGGTGACGCTAGAGTTGTTATGGGAAATTGTATGTGGTTGCCAAAGGTTTTTCAGAGTCTCGGATGAGATTTCAGACGTCACGAGGAGTTCCAGAATGGTCCGAAGGTAAAGATTTATATATGGAAGCCCAGTTTGAGTCACCGAAATGGTTTCAAGGGTTATCGGTATTGTACCAGGACCACCGAAAGGTGTCCGGGGGTCCACCGGGTGGGGCCACCTGCCCCGAGGACTTAATGGGCTGAACAAGGGTGGGAACCAGCCCCCTAGTTGGCTGGTGCGCACCCCCCAAGGGCCCAAGGCGCCTAGGGTTGGAAACCCTAGGGGGTGGGGGCGCCTCCCACCAAACTTGGGGGGCAAGTCCCCCCTTCACCGCCACCCCCCTTGTAGATGGGATCTAGGGGGGGGGCTCTCCCTTCCCCCATAAATAGTGGGGGGTTGGAGGGCTGCCACACGCCTTCCCCTGGTGCAGCCCCTCCTTCCTCCAACACCTCCTCCTCCTCCGTAGAGCTTGGCGAAGCCCTGCAGGAAAACCGCAAGCTCCACCACCACGCCGTCGTGCTGCCAGAGCTCTCCCTCAACTTCTCCTCTCCCCTTGCTGGATCAAGAAGGAGGATACATCCCCGGGCTGTACGTGTGTCGAACGCGGAGGCACCGTTCGTTCGGCTAGATCGGATCTTCCACGATTTGAATCGCCACGAGTACGACTCCATCAACCTCGTTCTTGTAACGCTTCCGCTTAGCGATATTCAAGGGTATAAAGATGCACTCCCTCCCTCTCTCTCTCTCTCTCTCTCTCTCTCTCTCGTTGCTAGTATCTCCTAGATTGATCTTGGTGACACGTAGGAAAATTTTGAATTATTACTATGTTCCCCAATAGAGGTACCATGCATGGCAAGATGTTTTGTAGCATTTGCCTTTGATTCTTCGAATAGTTGGGAAGTGGATATGATGTCATCTGGAGTCATTTCCTTCAATCCATGATGTTGTCTTATGTCCCACACCATTTGGTGATGATACGGAGCAAGAGCATGAAGTAACTTGTCCATGAGAAATCGCTTAGTCAAGTTGAATCCATCTTGTGTCTTGTCACAATCACAGGACTCGATGTCAGCGGTGAGGGTTATGAGACGCTCAAGGAGCTGCTTGGGGGATTCACCTTTCTCCATACAAAAGTTTTGCAATTGACCTTGGCAATTTCATACTGAGCAAGCCAGAGAGTGGATGTAAGGTCTCCTTTGCTTATCGTTCATTCCTTTTCTTATGCACATGATTGTGGTGTCGTTGAGATGCTTGTCATAAGTTTCTCTTGGAGCGAGATTCTTTGGGTCGACAGGGTTGTAGGCATGCTCCAGGATGTCCAACATTTCATCATTGGCGTAGCTAAGATGGTCCTGCATACCAACTCTCCACAAAGCAAAATCGGAACTGCCATCAAGCAAAGGAGGTTTTCCCCCGGGGTTATACTTAGGTTTCTCTACTTGAGGTCTTGCATAAAGCCATGGAACACTAGTGTGATCATTACTTGGAGGTTGTTGGCGAAGTGAGGGAGTAGGCGCAGTTGGCCTCGAGGCCGCACCACCAAGATTAGTAAGTGGTGCGAGCATCGTGGTTAATGTGGCTAATCTCATTTGGACCAAGGCATCAAGAGAAGCATCATGCTACTCCTTTTGCTTAGCAAGGGCCCATTCCAGATCCTCAGAGGTGAAGGACTTAGCTTCCATGGAGGCCGCACCCTTATCCTTCAGATTCGGAACAAGGGAAGTCCCATCGGGGTTCACCTCACTCTAGGGCGGTTAAGCCACAATATTAGAGCACGAGGCTCTGATGCCAATTGAAAGGATCGAGATGGACCTACAGGGGGGTGAATAGGTACAATTCCAAATTTTAATTGTTACTTAGCAATTTTAGGCACTAATGTGGAGTATAAGAATGAGCCTGACAATTGTAAAGGTGATACTAGTGCTAATTAAGTAAGAGGGTGAATACAACAAGTACTTTAAACAAGCTAGCACAATAAGATGTAAGTATAATCTAAGAGACAAGTAACCACAAGTAGGGAGCTAGGGTTAGAAATAACTGCAACTCCGAGAGACGAGGATGCATGCCGATGTTCACTTCCTTGGAGGGAAGCTACGTCATCGTTTAGAGTGGTGGATGTTACCATGAAGGCACACCAACACCACAAAGGCTCAGCCTATTCTCTCTTTGAGATATCACGACGAAGGTGATTCTCAACCACTAGTGGTAGACCTTGGGGTGGTCTCCAAACCCTCACAAACTTTCCGGGGGTAATCACAATGGTTTGATTCCTCACCGAAGAACTCCTACCGCCTAGGAGTCTCCAACCTCCAAGAGTAACAAGATCAAGGGAACCGCTCAAAACTTGTTCAAATCACGAATTCCTTTGGTTGAGAGGAGGGGAGAGGGACGATCTATCTTTTGATTGGAACAACACTCAAGAATCCTCACAAATGCTCTTGGGATCTAGGATTTGGTAAAAGCAAGAGAGAGTGAGAGAGAAAGGTGTTCTTGGAATCTTGTCACTGTGTTGGACCACCCTCACTCGAGGTGGAAGAATGATATATATAGTCATAGTGCAAAAGTGGTCGTTGGAGGTCACTTATGCTGCGCAGACACCGGTCGTCCGACAGGTACAGGACGTCCAGACAGAAAAGTCAGACATGCGTCGGTCGTCCGGTTATCAGAAAGTACAGTGGTCTAATGCAGCAGTGAGAGAAAAGGAGCACAGGAAGCGGACGTCCGACAAACATCGGTCGTCCGGTGAATGGTTGTCCAGAGCGGATGAAATTCTGTTAATATTGGTTCCGTGAAGTGGCACCGGATGACTGGTTACCTATGGACGTCTGGAAGCCGGTCGCCCAGAAGGACCAGAAATCCGAGATTTTTTGTTCTGTAACAAGCCACCGGACATCCAGAGAGCAACAGTCGTCCAGAGAGTAGTGAAGCGCGGGACATCCTGTAACGTTCGGAAGTCCGACCAACAACAGAGGCTAATAACACAGCCAAGAGGATAACTCCTCCAAGAGATTTTTCCTAGATTTTGATCAAGTCTTTTGCGAGAACGAGTGATCCCCTCTTAATAGTGTGGGATCCCTATACTCAAATAAAAGAAAAACTGAGAAAGATCTATAACTTTGTGTCTTGTTTCTCCTTCCTTTGAGTATCTTGAATATGTCAGTTATGATCCATACTATAACCTTTTGGGAACTAAACCTGAGATGCACTTGACAGAAATGATTAGTTCCTATATGTATATTGTCAACAATATCAAAATATGATTAAGGGCATGATTGCACTTTCACCTTTCCACTATCACTGGGCAATACACGTGTTGTTCATTTGTAAAGAAATGCTTCCATTATTTCATAAAGGCATCCACATCATATCCAAGCTAGCCACATGGGGAGTTTTCAACTTCTAGGCAAGGGCATACACCAACAAATGGATGACGCCAAGAACCATACCCACCCAAATGCAAGCCGCGACAACTCGAGGAGCATGGAACTGCTTGGCTGCTAAAGTCTTCGGATGGATTCTACCAACAAAAATTAGAGGAATAAGCCCTAGATCGGGTAGAAGATACCAACCTGGAACAAGCAAGAGCTGACTTTGATTTGGTGCATGGGAAAAAGATCAAAATAAGAGGATCAACCAAAAGAGATGGACAAGGCCAAGCAAAGAATTAAAAACCATACTCCGAGTCCCCATTAACTCATTCAATACACTAGAAAACTAGATCTAGAAAACTCATACCTAGAGCACTGGAGGCATGCCAGTGAAGGTATTCTCGAATAAAACATAGCCGACAAGGGAGACAGAGAAAGGTAGGCAGTGGATTCGAAAACAACACGAACCATGGTATTTTTGGCAAAAAATGCTTCAAACAGAGGAGAGGAGGGCATACCCAAACAAGACGAAAAAACTATTGGAAATATGCCCTAGAGGCAATAATAAAATGGTTATTATTGTATTTCCTTGTTCATGATAATTGTCTATTGTTCATGCTATAATTGTATTAACTGGAAACCGTAATACATGTGTGAACACATAGACCACAACATGTCCCTAGTGAGCCTCTAGTTGACTAGCTCATTGATCAATAGATGGTTATGGTTTCCTAACCATGGACATTGGATGTCATTGATAACGGGATCACTTCATTAGGAGAATGATGTGATGGACAAGACCCAATCCTAAGCATAGCACAAGATCGTGTAGTTCATGTGCTAGAGCTTTTCTAATGTCAAGTATCATTTCCTTAGACCATGAGATTGTGCAACTACCGGATACCGTAGGAATGCTTTGGGTGTATCAAACGTCACAACGTAACTGAGTGGCTATAAAGGTGCACTACAGGTATCTCCGAAAGTGTCTGTTGGGTTGGCACGAATCGAGACTGGTATTTGTCAATCCGTATGACGAAGAGGTATCTCTGGGCCCACTCGGTAATGCATCATCATAAGGAGCTCAGTGTGACTAAGGAGTTAGTCACGGGATCATGCGTTACGGAACAAGTAAAGAGACTTGCCGGTAACGAGATTGAATGAGGTATGGGGATACCGACGATTGAATCTCGGGTAAGTAACATACCTGTGGACAAAGGGAATTGTATACGGGATTGATTGAATCCCCGACATCGTGGTTCATCCGATGAGATCATTGTGGAACATGTGGGAGCCAATATGGGTATCCAGATCCCGCTATTGGTTATTGGCCGGAGAGGTATCTCGGTCATGTCTGCATGGTTCCCGAACCCGTAGGGTCTACACACTTAAGGTTTGGTGACGCTAGAGTTGTAATGGGAATAGTATGTGGTTACCAAAGATTTTTCGGAGTCCCGGATGAGATCCTGGACGTGACGAGGAACTCTGGAATGGTCCAGAGGTGAAGATCGGTATATTGGACGGAGCGTATTGGAGTCCGGAATTGTTCCGGGGGTACCGGGTGATGACTAGTGTGACCAAAAGGAGTTTCGGAGGCCTCGACAAGTGTTAGGGGGCCTTATGGGCCAAGGGTAGGGGGCACACCATCCCACTAAGGGGTTGTGAGCCCCTTCCACCCCATCTCACGTAACCTGGAGAGGTTTACTTCAAAAAACGTAACCTGGAGAGGTGGGGGAACCACCCGTAGGGCAGCCGCCCCTCCCGGCTTGGGGGGCAAGTTTCCTAGGGGGTGGGGGCGCCCAAACCCATCTAGGGTTTCCCCTAGCCGCCGCCCCCTCCTCTAGATCCATCTAGAGGGGCCGGCCCCCTCTCCCCTTCCCCTATATATAGTGAGGGAGAGAGAGGGCGGCCGCACCCCTTCCCCTGGCGCAACCGCTCCCTCCTCATACATCTCCTCCTCTGTAGTGCTTGGCGAAGCCCTGCTGGAGAACCACGAGCTCCACCACCACCACGCCATAGTGTTGTCGGAATTCTCCCTCAACTTCCCCTCTACCCTTGCTGGATCAAGAAGGAGGAGACGTCCCCGGGTTGTACGTGTGTTGAACGCGGAGGCGCCATCCGTTCGGTGCTAGATTGGATCTTCCGCGATTTGAATCGCCGCGAGTACGACTGCATCAACCGCGTTCTTGTAACGCTTCCGCTTAGAGATCTTAAAGGGTATGAATATGCACTCCCTCCCTCTCTCTCTCTCTCTTGTTACTAGTATCTCCTAGATTGATCTTGGTGAGACGTAGGAAAATTTTGAATTATTACTACGTTCCGCAACAGTGACGTCAGAGCTAAGTCTATGCGTAGATTCTATGCACGAGTAGAACACAAAGTAGTTGTGGGCGATGATTTGTTTAATTTGTTTACCGTTACTAGTCTTATCTTGATTCGGCGGCATTGTGGGCTGAAGCAGCCCGGACCGACCTTACGCGCACGCTTACGTGAGACAGGTTCCACCAACTGACATGCACTAGTTGCATAAGGTGGCTAGCAGGTGTCTGTCTCTCCACTTTAGTCGGATTGGATTCTATGAAGAGGGTCCTCATGAAGGGTAAATAGCAATTGGCATATCACCGTTGTGGCTTTTGCATAGGTAAGAAACGTTCTTGCTAGAAACCCATAGCAGCCACGTAAAACATGCAACAACAATTAGAGGACGTCTAACTTGTTTTTGCAGGGTATGCTATGTGATGTGACATGGCCAAAAGGATGTGATGAATGATATATGTGATGTATGAGATTGATCATGTTCTTGTAATAGGAATCATGACTTGCATGTCGATGAGTATGACAACCGGCAGGAGCCATAGGAGTTGTCTTAATTTATTGTATGACCTGCGTGTCATTGAAAACGCCATGTAATTACTTTACTTTATTGCTAACCTTTAGCCATAATAGTAGAAGTAATAGTTGGCGAGACAACTTCATGAAGACACGATGATGGAGATCATGAAGGTGGAGATCATGGTGTCATGCCGGTGACGAAGGTGATCATGCCGCGCCTCAAAGATGGAGATCAAAGGTGCAAGATGATATTGGCCATATCATGTCACTTTATGATTTGCACGTGATGTTTGTCATGTTTACATCTTATTTTCTTAGAACGATGGTAGCATAAATAAGATGATCCCTCATTAAAGTTTCAAGAAAGTGTTCCCCCTAACTGTGCACCATTGCGAAAGTTCATTGTTTCGAAGCACCACGTGATGATCGGGTGTGATAGATTCTAACATTCGCATACAACGGGTGTAAGCTAGATTTACACATGCAAAACACTTAGGTTGACTTGATGAGCCTAGCATGTACAGACATGGCCTCGGAACACGAGAGAGCGAAAGGTCGAACATGAGTCATATAGTAGATACGATCAACATGGAGATGGTCACCGATGATGACTAGTCCGTCTCATGTGACGATCGGACACGGCCTAGTTGAGTCGGATCATGTATCACTTAGATGACTAGAGGGATGTCTATCTAACTGGGAGTTCATTAAATAATTTGATTAGATGAACTTAATTATCATGAACATAGTCAAGAGGTCTTTACAAATTATATCATAGCTTGCGCTTTAGTTCTACTGTTTTAGATATGTTTCTAGAGAAAATTTAGTTGAAAGTTGATAGTAGAAATTATGCGGACTGGGTCCGTAAACTAAGGATTGTCCTCATTGCTGCGCAGAAGGCTTATGTCCTTAATGCACCGCTCGGTGTGCTGAACCTCGAACGTCGTCTGTGGATGTTGCGAACATCTGACATACACGTTTTGATGACTACGTGATAGTTCAGTAATATTAAACGGTTTAGAATTGGGGCACCGAAGACGATTTTTGAAACGTCGAGGAACATATGAGATGTTCAAAGGGCTGAAATTGGGATTTCAGGCGTGTGCCCATGTCAAGAGGTATGAGACCTCCGACGAGTTTCTTAGCCTACAAACTAAGGGAGAAAAGCTCAATCGTTGAGCATGTGCTCAGATTGTCTGAGTACTACAATCACTTGAATCGAGTGGGAGTTAATCTTCTAGATGAGATAGTGATGTTTCTCCAAAGTCACTGCCACCAAGCTACTAGAGCTTCATGATGAACTATAACATTTCAGGGATATATATGATGATCATTGAGCTATTCGCGATGTTTGACACCGTGAAAGTAGAAATCAAGAAGGAGCATCAATTGTTGATGGTTAGTGAAACCACTAGTTTCAAGAAGGGCAAGGGCAAGAAGGGATACTTCATGAAACGGCAAATCAGTTGCTGCTCTAGTGAAGAAACCCAAGGTTGAACCCAAACCCGAGACTAAGTGCTTATGTAATGAGGGGAACAGTCACTGAAGCAGAACTACCCTAGATACTTGGTAGATGAGAACGTTGGCAAGGTCAACAGAAGTATATTGGATATACATTATTAATGTGTACTTTACTAGCACTCCTAGTAGCACCAGGGTAATAGATACCGGTTCGGTTGCTAAGTGTTAGTAACTCGAAATAAAAGGCTACGGAATAAACGGAGACTAGCTAAAGGCGAGGTGACGATATGTGTTGGAAGTATTTCCAAGGTTGATATTATCAAACATCGCACGCTCCCTCTACCATCAGGATTGGTGTTAAACCTAAATAATTGTTATTTGGTGTTCGCGTTGAGCATAGACATGATTGGATTATGTTTATCGCAATACGGTTATTCATTTAAGGAGAATAATGGTTACTTTATTTATTTGAATAATACCTTCAATGGTCTTGCACCTAAAATGAACGGTTATTTGAATCTCGATCGTAGTGATACACATGTTCATGCCAAAAGATATAAGATAGTAATGATAGTGCCACCTACTTGTGGCACTGCTATTTGAGCCATATTGGTATAAAACGCATGAAGAAGCTCCATGTTGATGGATCTTTAGACTCACTTGATTTTGAATCACTTGAGACATGCAAATCATACCACATGGGTAGGATGACTGAAAAGCCTCGTTTTCAGTAAGATGGAACAAGAAAGCAACTTGTTGGAAGTAATACATTTTTATGTGTGCAGTCCAATGAGTGCTGAGGCATGCAGTGGATATCGTTATGTTCTTACTTCACATATGATTTGAGTAGATGCTAAGTATATTTACTTGATGAAACACAAGTCTGAATTATTGAAAGGTTCAAGTAATTTTAGAGTGAAGTTGAAGATCGTCGTGACAAGGGGATAAAATGTCTATGATATGATCACAGAGATGAATATCTGAGTTACGAGTTTGGTACAAAATTAAGACATTGTGGAAATTGTTTCACAACTAATACCCCCTGGAACACCATAGTGTGATGGTGTGTCCGAACACCATAGCTGCAGCCTATTGGATATGGTGCATACCATGATGTCTCTTATCGAATTACCACTATTGTTTATGGGTTAGGCATTAGAGACAACCGCATTCACTTTAAATAGGACACCACGTAATTCCGTTGAGATGACACCGTATGAACTATGGTTTAGAGAAACCTAAGCTGTTGTTTCTTAAAAGTTTGGGGCTGCGACGCTTATGTGAAAAAGTTTCATCCTGATAAGCTCGAACCCAAAACGGATAAATGCATATTCATAGGACACCCTGGGTATACCTCCTATCTCAGATTCAGAAGCAAAATTGATTGTTTTTAGAAATGGGTCCTTTCTCGAGGAAAAGTTTCTCTTGAAAGAATTGAGTGGGAGGATGGTGGAGACTTGATGAGGTTATTGAACCATCACTTCAACCAGTGTGTAGTAGGGCATAGGAAGTTGTTCCTGTGGCGCCTACACCAGTTGAAGTGGAAGTTGATGATAGTGATCATAAAACTTCGGATCAAGTCACTACCAAACCTCGTAGGTCGACAAGGACACGTACTGCTTTAGAGTGGTACGGTAATCCTGTCTTGGAGGTCATGTTGCTAGACAACAATGAACCTACGAGCTATGGAGAAGCGGTGGTGGGCCTGGATTCCGAGAAATGGCTCGAGGCCATAAAATCCGAGAGAGGATCCATGTATGAAAACAAAGTGTAGACTTTGGAAGAACTACTTGATGGTCGTAAGGCTGTTAGGTACAGATGGATTTTAAAAGGAAGACGGACAATGATGGTAAGTGTCACCATTAAGAAAGCTCGACTTGTCGCTAAGATGTTTTTTGACAAGTTCAAGGAGTTGACTACGATGAGACTTTCTCACTCGTAGCAATGCTAAAATTCTGTTGGAATTATATTAGCAGTTACTGCATTATTTATGAAATCTTGCAGATAGGATGTCAAAACATTGTTTCCTCGACGAGATGCTTGAGGAAAGGTTGTATGTGATCCAACCAGAAGGTTTTGTCAATCCTAAAAGATGCTAACAAGTATGCAAAGCTTCAGCAATCCTTCTAAGGACTGGAGTAAGCATCTCGGAGTTGGAATATACACTTTGATGAGATGATCAAAGATTTTGGGTTTATACAAAGTTTATGAGAAACTTGTATTTCCAAAGAAGTGAGTGAGAGCACTATAGAATTTCTGATGAGTATATGTTGTTAACATATTGTTGGTCGGAAATGATGTAGAATTTCTGGAAAGCATATAGGGTTGTTTGAAAAGTGTTTTTCAATGGAAAACCTGGATTAAGCTACTTGAAGATTGAGCATGAAGATCTATGAGGATAGATAAAAATGCTTAATAGTACTTTCAAATGAATATGCACTGTGACAAGATTTTGAAGGAGTTCAAAATAGATCGGCAAAGAAGGAGTTCTTGGCTGTGTTAAAAGGTGTGAGTACTGAGTAAGACTCAAGACCTGACCACGACAGAGGAGAGAGAAAGGACGAAGGTTGTCCCCTATGCTCTACAGTATGTTGTGCTGTGTACCGCACCTGAAGTGTGCCTTGCCATGAGTCATTCAAGGGGTACAATAGTGATCCAGGAATGGATCACTAGACAACAGTCAAAGTTATCCTTAGTGGACTAAGGAATTTTTCTTGATTATGGAGGTGGTAAAAGAGTTCGTCGTAAAGGGTTACGTTGATGCAAACTTTGACACTAATCTGGATGACTCTGAGTAGTAAACCGAATTCATATAGTAGAACAGTTATTTGGAATAGCTCCAAATAGTGCATGGTAGCTGCATCTACAAGATGACATAGAGATTTGTAAAGCACACACAGATCTAAAAGGTTCAGATCCGTTAACTAATAACCTCTCTCACAAGCGAGATATGATCAAACCCCATGGGTGTTGGATTCATCACAATCACATAGTGATGTGAACTAGATTATTGACTCTAGTGCAAGTGGGAGACTGTTGGAAATATGCCCTAGAGGCAATAATAAAATGGTTATTATTGTATTTCCTTGTTCATGATAATTGTCTATTGTTCATTCTATAATTGTATTAACTGGAAACCGTAATACATGTGTGAATACATAGACCACAACATGTCCCTAGTGAGCCTCTAGTTGACTAGCTCGTTGATCAATAGATGGTTATGGTTTCCTGACCATGGACATTGGATGTCATTGATAACGGGATCACATCATTAGGAGAATGATGTGATGGACAAGATCCAATCCTAAGCAAAGCATAAGATCATGTAGTTCATTTGCTAGAGCTTTTCTAATGTCAAGTATCATTTCCTTAGATCATGAGATTGTGCAACTCCCGGATACCGTAGGAATGCTTTGGGTATATCAAACGTCACAATGTAACTGGGTGGCTATAAAGGTGCACTACAGGTATCTCCGAAAGTGTCTATTGGGTTGGCACGAGTCGAGACTGGGATTTGTCACTCCGTATGACGGAGAGGTATCTCTGGGCCCACTCAGTAATGCATAATCATAATGAGCTCAATGTGACTAAGGAGTTAGTCACGAGATCATGCGTTACGGAACGAGTAAAGAGACTTGCCGATAACGAGATTGAATGAGGTATGGGGATACCGACGATCAAATCTCGGGCAAGTAACATACCGATGGACAAAGGGAATTGTATACGGGATTGATTGAATCCCCGACATTGTGGTTCATCCGATGAGATCATCGTGGAACATGTGGGAGCCAATATGGGTATCCAGATCCCGCTATTGGTTATTGGTCGGAGAGGTATCTCGGTCATGTCTGCATGGTGCCCGAACCCGTAGGGTCTACACACTTAAGGTTTGGTGACGCTACAGTTGTAATGGGAATAGTATGTGGTTACCGAAGGCTGTTCGGAGTCCCGGATGAGATCCTGGATGTGACGAGGAACTCCGTAATAGTCCGTAGGTGAAGATCGGTATATTGGACGAAGGGTATTGGAGTCCGGAATTGTTCCAGGGGTACCGAGTGATGACCAGTGTGACCGAAATGAGTTTCGGAGGCCCCGACAAGTGTTGGGGGGCCTTATGGGCCAAGGGGAGGGGGCACACCAGCCCACTAATGGGTTGTGCACCCTTCCACCCCATCTGAGGTAACCTGGAGAGGTGGGGGCGCCACCCCTAGGGCAGCCGCCCCTCCCGGCTTGGGGGGCAAAGTTTCCTAGGGGGTGGGGGCACCCAAACCCATATAGGGTTTCCCCTAGCCGCCGCCCCTCCTCTATATCCATCTAGAGGGGGCGGCCCCCTCTCCCCTTCCCCTATATATAGTGAGGGAGAGAGAGGGCAGCCGCACCCCTTCCCCTGGCGCAACCCCTCCCTCCTCATACATCTCCTCCTCCTCCATAGTGCTTGGCAAAGCCCTGCTGGAGAACCACGAGCTCCACCACCACCACACCGTCGTGTTGTCGGAGTTCTCTCTCAACTTCTCCTCTCCCCTTGCTGGATCAAGGAGGAGACGTCTCCGGGCTGTACGTGTGTTGAACGCGGAGGCGCCATCCGTTCGACGCTAGATCAGATCTTTCGCGATTTGAATCACCGCGAGTACGACTCCATCAACCGCGTTCTTGTAACGCTTCCGCTTAGCGATCTTCAAGGGTATGAAGATGCACTCCCCCTGTCTCTCTCTCTAGTTGCTAGTATCTCCTAGATTGATCTTGGTGAGATGTAGGAAAATTTTGAATTATTACTACGTTCCCCAACAAAAACATCTCAAACTGCCATGAAGAGCGAAAAAACCACCCACTAAGAACCCCCAAACCCTCACCCAACTCAACGCCAACGAAGGCGGGGTGGGTGGAGGGAACGAGGAAGGGGTCTCGAAAAGTCTCTTGTTGAGTTTTCGGATCCACATTACATCTACACATCTGTTGCTTCAACCTAGCTTTGCAACACAAAGTTACACCAACAAATGGATGACGCCAAGAACCATATCCACCCAAATGCAAGCTGCGACAACTCAAGGAGCATGGAACTGCTTGGCTGCTAAAGTCTCCGGATGGATTCTACCAACAAAAATTAGAGGAATAAGCCCTAGATCGGGTAGAAGATACCAACCTGGAACAAGCAAGAGCTGACTTTGATTTGGTGCATGGGAAAAAGATAAAAATAAGAGGATCACCCAAAAGAGATGGAGAAGGCCAAACAAAGAATTAAAAACTATACTCTGAGTCCCCATTAACTCATTCAATACACTAGAAAACTTGATCTAGAAAACTCATACCTAAAACACTAGAAGCATGCCAGTGAAGGTATTCTCGAATAAAACATAGCCGCCAAGGGAGATGGAGAAAGGTATCTAGTGGATTCGAAAACAACATGAACCATGGTAGTTTTGGCAAAAAAGCTTCAAACAGAGGAGAGGAGGGAATACCCAAACAAACGAAAAAAAACATCCCAAACTACCATGAAGAGCAAAAAAAACCACCCACTAAGAACCCCCAAACCCTCACCCAACTCACCGCCAACGAAGGCGTGGTAGGTGGAGAGAAGGGGTGGAGGGAACGAGGAAGGTGTCTCGATAAGTCTCTTGTTGAGTTTTCGGATCCACATTACATCTACACACATGTTGCTTCAACCTAACTTTGCAACACAAAGTTACACCGAGGTTTAGACAAAAATCTTAAGAGTGTTGTTTGGTGTACTTTATTTTTTTAAGCTTTGCACTAATAATTTAGACAACTATATTGATCTATTCATAAACAAGGTAGATAACAATAAATTGAACCAACAATTGTTCTCTCACATTTCGTCTCATGTGTTCCTCAACGAAGAATATGTACATTTCAAACTGATTATGAGATCCCCACAAAAAAAACTGATTATGAGATAACGAAACAACTAATTACTCGGTTTCCCAAAACAATTTAGGTTATACAAAAAAACCTCGATGCTAAATACGCTTACAAAGATCGTGAAATGTATCATGAAGGAGATCTTACGACTACACCGTGGGCCACTAAGCTTACATGTCTGTCATTAATCTAGTCTGAATTTTAAGAATTTGGGGTACATATGAACCCATTTTTAGAACTTAGTGGAAAAAAATTGTATGCTTATTTTTTGCAAATAGTTCGTGTATTGGGTAGAAACTCACCCATTACGGCATGTGCAAAAATGCAAAAAAGAGGAATTTGTAGTCACAAGTACTGTAGCTTCCACATTTTCTCATCTTTACACATGTCAAAAATGATCATAGTATCTTTTTAATGAAATTAGGTATAATTTCCACGCAATACCTTTATACATGCATTTTCCCTAAGTTTTGAAACTATGTACGATTTCTTTCCTAAGTTTTGAGACTTAGAAATGTGATTTTCACTACATTCCCAAAGTGAATTCATCCTGTATCATTTTCGTCATTGATCACGTTGTGCAGCCAACAACCATCTTTTCTTTTTGACAGCAGCCAACCCAAGCAGCAGCAAGCCTGCAAAACTCCGGTCGCCGCCCACCTACCACCACCCCCACCTTCCCCTCGCCGCCCCCCCAAAATATAACCTGAAGAACCTGCAACTTCACGCACCAGCAAGGTAAACAGACAGCTCCAATGGCGTTCTCCTCCCTCGCCACCCCTTCCTCCTCCTCCCCCTCCTCGTCTTTCACCCTCCCCACCAAGCCCTCCCCGGGCGCAGGCTCCCTCTCCTTCTCCAGGTGAGTCGCGGCGGCCCCTCCGCAGCTCTGCCTGTCTTGATTGATCTGTCCGCTGCCGTTGGGGGTAAAGATTTGATTTTGCGTGCTTCTCTGGTTGCAGGGCGTCCACGGGGAAGTTCAGGATGGCGGCGGTGAGGGCGGAGGCGGTGGACACGTCCATCAGCCCGCGGGTGAGCGCGCTGCGGCCGTCCAAGACCATGGCCATCACCGACATGGCCAGCGCGCTGCGGCAGGCCGGGGTGCCCGTCATCGGACTCGCCGCTGGGGAGCCCGACTTCGACACGCCGGCGGTGATCGCCGAGGTGACCGCCGTTTCTTGTTATTTATTTATTTTTGCAATGGGAAAGGGGGAGGAAATCAAGTAACTGTCCTCCGTTCCTGGTGCCTGGATCGCGGAATGATTTGGATCTTAGCGACATGACTTGGATCGCGAATGATAGCAGTCAAATTACCAGTCAGATTAACTGTGTTGAGCGACAATTTTTTTTTTTGTTAGTTCGCTTCAAATTCTCCTTTGTATCATTGAAGCTTAATACAGTAGACTTCAGAGTAATGCATTCTGCAGGCACGCCTGCTGTTGTTGTACTATCATTTTCCTATTATACATATATATGATAGTAGACTTCAGAGTAGGAAAATTGGATTCAGCATTTAAATTTTGCCAGCCGGAGTAGCAAAATTTAACGCATTATGAATCCAGTTTTACCAGCCGGCATAGCAAAATTTAATGCATCCTGAATCCAGTTTTCCTCTTATATAATACAGTAGTAGACTTGAGAGTAGTAAAATTGGATTCAGCATTTGAATTTTGATTTTTGCCCAGGCTGGGATAAATGCAATCAGGGATGGGTCTACTAGGTACACACCTAATGCAGGGACTATGGAGCTGAGGAAAGCTATCTGCAACAAGCTTCAGGGTGCGTGCGCCTGGATGAATTTCTCGTTTGCAGAATATTCAGATCGGATAAGTAGTCTAATTGACTTCCTTGTTGTTTGGTTATCGATATGCAGAGGAGAATGGTCTAACCTACAGCCCAGATCAGGTGCTAGTGAGCAATGGAGCTAAACAGTGCATTACACAAGCTGTTCTTGCTGTTTGCTCACCTGGTGATGAGGTAAAGTTATCACCTCTGTACACCGCAATTTTTTAGGAGAAATATATTTCATACTCCCTCCGAAGTTGTACTAAAGCAGCGACAATTAATATCGATCGGAGGGAGTACTAGCCTAGTAATACCATGAAAATAGCAGCACCAAGTGCTTATCCTGTAGTCATTTTGTTGTTCCCAGTCCATAAAAGTTAGCGGATTGCTTCGTTCTTTTTTGTTAAACTGCAAATATTGTTTGGGTCTTCCATGCCTTGTCATTATTGTGTCTCCTTACTGTTCGTGTGATCCTATCTCTACAGAACCATTTAGATAAAATGCCCTTACCAATGTAATAGTAATATTTTATGTATGGACGAAAGCGGCATCACTAAATGTGCACTCTTATAAATTTCTGTTTTTTCACACTGTATGTAGTTTGTCGCTTCCTTTTGGTTCCTTGATATCGTAAGAGCTTTGTAATAATTTTGGGCTGTGTGTCTCTTCGGATGCAGGGGCAGGGGACGCTTCTCTTCCATTATCTAAAAAACTAACCTTCTATTTTAGAAAATATCCCTGCAGGTTACAAGCCTAAATGATTGCTTGATTTTTCTTATTTGAACTGCAGATATTTTTAGCTTAATCTGGAGTAAACAAGCCATATAATTATATCATCTTACTATTCTTAGCACTGCATTGATTTGCACCCCATTCTTTGAAAATGTTGAGTTTTATCTTATTTTAGGTTTTGATACCAGCACCATTTTGGGTCAGCTATCCTGAAATGGCTAGGTTGGCTGGTGCAACACCAGTGATCCTCCCGACAAGCATATCAGACAATTTCCTGCTAAAGCCAGAGTCACTTGCCTCAGTGATCACTGAAAAATCAAGGCTCTTGATTCTATGCTCTCCATCTAATCCAACAGGCTCTGTGTATCCCAGGGAGCTGCTTGAGGAGATTGCTGCTATAGTCAAGAAGTATCCTAGGCTCCTGGTCTGCACTTTGACCTTTTGTATGTTATTCAGATTATTCAAGATCTTTTGCGTCAGCAGTTCATCACTATTGTTGATGCATCGTGCTTTTAACAATTTTTGCAGGTTCTATCTGATGAGATCTATGAGCATATTATCTATCATCCTGCTAAACACACAAGCTTTGCTGCATTACCTGGAATGTATGACAGAACATTAACTGTAAATGGGTTTTCTAAGGTAACATGGTTGTTTTTATTTTATTCTCTCTTTGTGATGATGAATGCAATAAATACCAATTTTGTGGAACGTAACCCACATATTATTAGATCAAGTACTCCCTCCCTTCGAAAATACTTGTCATCAAAATGGATAAAAAGGGCTGTATCTATAACTAAAATACGTCTAGATACATCCCCTTTTATTCAATTTGATGACAAGTATTTCCGGACGGAGGGAGTATTAGTCAATGCTTGGATTTGAGTAATCAAAATATGCCTTGCATAAAGAAGAGGAGGGAGTATAAATTTAGGTGTTCTTTCACGTAAGACTTGATAACTGAAGAAACAGATGTCCATGTTCTCTAGATATGCATGGTCTAGCTCAAGTTGGAATATCTTGATATTTACTGAACAAAATTTTTATAGGCTTTTGCTATGACTGGCTGGCGACTTGGATACTTAGCTGCCCCTAAACATTTTGTCTCAGCTTGTGGAAAGATCCAAAGCCAGGTGGGTATTTGTCTCTCTTTTCTTTCATCTGAATCATTTTGTGCTATCTGCTATAGAATGTTGCAACTTCCTAATTCCCTATTTTAGTTATCACTCCCTTTTTTTTCTTTGCTGGTGGTTGGAAAGGTAGGCCCAGCTCACCAGAGATCCTGAGTTTGTGTTTACATCCTTAATTCAGCAACACTGTACCCGAAAGTGCCGAATCTACTGGTAGTAGAGTGCAACCCTGAGTCTCTAAATTATTTAAACAGCAGCCACCATTAGGTCCAGTACCACCATCTTTACTACTGTAATTAATATAAAGATAAGAATCATAGTCTTGCAGAACTTATTTCGATCCCCAATGATGACAGTTCCCGATGGTGTTGTAGAAATTGGCTCACATATCTCCAGTCTTGAGTTTTTTTTATTTGTCCTGATAATAGTGTGTTTTTTACTACGCAGTACACATCTGGTGCCAGTAGTATATCACAGAAGGCAGGGCTTGCAGCCTTGAACCTTGGTTATGCCGGCGGTGAAGCAGTTGCAACCATGGTCAAAGCATTCCAGGAGCGCCGGGATTACCTTGTAAGTAGTTTCAGGGAACTGCCAGGAGTAAAAATATCAGAACCTCAGGTAAGCCTCTCGACTACGATGCTAGTTGCGACTATGTGACATATCTATATCAGGAACGTAGCTAAGCTTCGCAATTTTCAGGGTGCTTTCTATTTGTTCATCGACTTCAGCTCCTACTACGGGTCTGAGGTAGAGGGTTTTGGCACCATCAAGGATTCTGAGACCCTCTGCATGTTCCTGCTAGAGAAAGCACAGGTGACGGTTACAGCCATTTCGAGTGCGTCATCGACATAAACAAGATCAATGGGTAGGTGGGTATCTAAGGTGTTTTCTCTTGCATCACAGGTCGCGCTTGTCCCCGGAGATGCATTTGGAGATGACAAGGGTGTTCGTATCTCCTATGCTGCTGCACTGTCAACGCTACAATCTGCGATGGAGAAGATAAAAGACGCAATGGCTCTGCTCAAGGCCCCTGCCGCGGTTCAATGAAAATAGCGTGCTGAAGGCATTTTCACCAGCATTATATTAAAAGCATGCCCATTGGGAAAATAGGAAGCATGCCATTGTTGTACAACAGATAGTTCACCATTTTTTTGGTTGCAAACTTGCGAGTGATTTGCTTTGTTTCAAACTTTTCATTTGGTGTAATGTAATTGTCTTTACCTGCAGGTCAGAAATGAAAATAATATGTTGTTTCGACAACCTAAGATGGGAAATAATTGATGTTCACTGATTTGGGTGGAAAAGGCCTTGTAAATCATTTATGGAGAAGTACTTAACATCCTGCCTTTTCAGCATTTTATCAACAAAAATATAGCATGCTAATGAATTTTTACGCAAGTTTTGTGCACAAGAGAAATAGCTGATACAATTGACCACTGCAGCGTTATCATGTGGCAAAGAAATGCCAACTGCAACGCATGAAAATCCCAGTGGCCATTTTCCCAGCAATTATAGGAAATTAGATATTTCATAATATACAGGAAGTACAGGATAGCATATCCACTTTTAGAAATAGGAAAAATACCCTAAAATTTATTCGATCTACACAGGTTGGCCTTCATATGTTACCAAGCCACAAACTGCTCATGAGAAGTGAGCATAGACCGATAGAGTCCCAACTGAAAAGTACTGATGGACATAGAGTATACTAGCAAAAAAATGTACACCAAATTGATGGAGTCTCCTGAATAAGTAAGAGTGCAGAATCCAATTGGGAACAGCTGACGCCTAATCTAGTTTGCAACGACGGCTTCATCAAAGTTCCAGTCTCTGACAAGGTCCCTGGACACAGCACGGCTTCGTTGAAGGCGAGGAGTGCCCTCGGTGCCTTGACCAGCCGCTATGGATGGAAAGGGGGTCACCTTTGATGTCCCAACACTAGCAGATCCAGCCGGCGTTACTCTCCGAGTTAAGCAGGAAACAACAGCTCCACATCGGTTGTCCTCCTCTGAACTCGACACCGAGTAGCTTCTAAGAGAGTGTGAGGGGCTGTTCATGCCATGGCATACAAGACAAGCAAGACTCATGATTATTGTCTAGCTGAAACTGCCAGTAACTGCAATGGAATGAACAATAGTTAGAAAATGTGAAATAAGAAATCATTATCTGTTTCAACTCACATCGTGGTCAATACCTTGAGTGACTAGTGCTACAAAGTAACACTCACAGTTTCATTAGAAAGTAGAAATATCTCTATTAACGCGGCACCAAGAAAGTAAGAAACAATCAACCCCAACAAAATTTCCAGGCATTTTAAACAGTCATAATCTCGCTACATAGAAAAGGACCACTTATAACAACACTATATTTTGCTTCAGTACTAACTAATGAGGAATCAAACATACAACGTGAGTTACAAGCTTAATTTATACTAAAAGAAAAAGGCTAACATGTTACTCCCTCCATTCCAAAATATAGTGCTTCCTCTATTCCTGTGCTTCAACTTTGACCATAAATTTAACCAACAAGACCAACTGCGGCGGGAGCAAAAGTTATACCAGTGAATTCGTATTCAAAAGAAGTTTTCAATTATATAATTTTTTCTCCCGCCGCAGTTGGTCTCGTTGGTTAAACTTATGGTCAAAGTTGGACCTCGGGAAGCGCGGGTGCACAATATTTTGGAATGGAGGGAGTATCACATAACAGGTATCATGCTACACCATGGATTATGGCGAGTAGTATAAGTCCCTGTTGCATCTAATCATTCATGGGAAAAGAGTTGGCCCGTAACAGAAAACCAAAAAGAACCATGTTCAGGGCTCACATATTTCTAAGAGCAAATCTAGCACAAAAAACATGGGAGGCAAAAAATAAAAAAGGAACTAACACATCTAATCTGCATGTATGCAATGGCAGGGCTGCAGTACTATCATCTAGATATTTTACTGATCCAACATACAATGTTAGGGTGCAGAATAATTCAAACCAGCTACCAGAATGCCAATGGATATGCCCATGAACACAAACAATCAGGACTTTCTCAGAGAGAAAAAAAGACCAAAGACTTCAGTATTATTGCAAAGGAAACGTCATAAGCAACTATTGAGCTGTATATTCCAAGATGAAACACATAACAGGTAAATGCAAACCGAATTCTTCATTCTTTGGGCAGACGGGTAGGCTTTTGAAACATAAACATGACGCTATCATACTAGTTCAAAAAGATGATCTACAAGTCTACAACAAACAGATGATTTATAAAGCATAAGCTGCATTGATATGGGAAGCACCTCTATAACCATCTCCCTAATTCTCATTAAGTTGAAGCTACGAACATTATGAAGTGACATATTTTTGCACGGATACGAGGATGATATGGAACTAAAGGTCCAAATCTAAAAGTAATCAACAACCTAAAGAAACAAAAGGTACTGTACTCATTTGCTTCAATTATATAGCTATAAAGACACGGCAAAAGAGCGACTTTGATTAGTCTAAATAGGGCTCCTTTTCTACGGGCAGAATCATAGCTGCAAGACATGGACAGGTCTCCAAACCAATCGTAAGAGCAGGGGCGGATCTGCCGGGTGTGCACCGGCGCACCCAGAAATTCTGGAGGCCAGCGGGGCTTAACACTAATCACTGGATGAAACCAAGCTCATACCTCAAACCCCAATGACCGAAGACTGCGGACGGGGTGGAGACAGCAGGGACGTGATCTCGCGACGCGGAGATCGGGGACGGCGATGGCGGCGACGCGCGTGAGAGGCCTTGGGGTGGGGTGGGT
>NC_041381.1:508556871-508604293 GCF_002162155.2 Triticum dicoccoides | reverse complement strand
GTTGAAAGCGTCGGCGGGGATGCTAGGCTGCTACGGCACGGCGGGCAGGCGATGCAGAGGCCGTGCTGGGTTGGATTGGCAGAGGTCAGGAGGGACTCGAGGAGGAAGATGCAAGAAAGGTACGGGGAAAAGGAGATAAGAGTTTCGGTGCGACCGTGACAAGGTTTTATTTATTTATTATTATTAAAAATATTTCGACAAAAATCAAAATAAACTTTTAGCAGGAAAAAAATTTAGTGTTGGCCCAAATGATCATAACAGGTGCCGGTGGAAATTTATGATCTCTTAGCTTATACTCCTAAATTTAAACATGTCAGGGAGGCAGGTTTTTAATGGTAAATGGCGGACTAGCTCCCTCATCCCTCTACTTAATGTACTTAATGTTTTTTTTCTCTTGACATTTCCTTCTAGCTTATCCTCTCCGCTGACTTGTTGACCAAGGTTTTTTAATGTACTGACATTATTTTGCCAATTTGCCAAGTAGACGATGGAATTTGGGTAGGATGACCTATTCCCAAAACAATGGTGGGTCATTTGTAAGGCTATAAGAGCCTCTTTAACTCAAAAAGGGGTTTTCGAAAGGTTCTTTTGTTGTTGCGAAGGTCGTATATTAAGTATCACATGCCCTTACAAACACACTCAAATAGAAACTTGATGTTACCTCGCCCTTAGTGTTACACTAAAAAAAACAGGATACTAGTTATATATTATCCTGTTTTTTTTTGGCGTATTCGCATGTTATATATAAGTAGTGATGATACCTCGCCCATTGCAGCACAAATTGGTTGCAGTTATTTCAATGAGATTAGTTGTATGAAACATTGGTGTTTAAATTAACAATGAGAATTGAAACTAAAACACATATAATTTATTGTATTTTACAATTATATAGTTGTAGAATACTTATTGATTACGAGTAACATGCACAATGCATGTTAAAGTGTCTTTTTACATGCATGGTGGCATTGGTGCAGTTGGCACAGTTCTATGGTGAGAGAAGTGCATATTATGATAGGTATTTTTCATCCATGGTGACATGATGAGTTGACATAGCTGCATGTTGAGAGAATTATAATTCAGCTCTTTTAAGTACATGGGACATGCAGAGAGGTCAAGTTTTCTTTTTCAACAGAGACCATAGTCCAGTTCAATGGGGAAAATGAAACGTAAATCGTTACAACACGCCACATAACTACCGCCGTGAACCACCATCTGATCTACTTCTTCTGTCCCATAATATAAGACGTTTTTGAAGTTTAAATTAAACTGCAAAAACGTCACATTATGAGACAGAGGTAGTAACTACCAACAGTTGCCAGCATCATACACAGCTATGCGAAATAAAAGAGCATCATGCACAGCTCACATATGCCACATATTCCCTCTATCTCCTCTCCTGCCGTCACTGCCTAATGTCAAGTTGTGCTCCACTAACTCGTATCTCTTCTATGCTCAACTTAGAATGCACCTCAAAAACCATACAATCAACACATTTCCCCTTTCTCTGAAAAAACCCCGCAAGTGTCTTGGTCGTAAGTGGTGGTAACTGTCTCAGGGTGATTCCCAGCGAGGTAACCTGACCGTGGCTGTGAGAACATGAATCCATCGAGGCAACAACCCGGCAGCAAGCAACGCTGGCCAAGTGGCTAGTTAGGTGGACATACGGTGTCAGATGCAGGCTTGCGTGGACAGCATGCGTGCCTGCCAACTTTGCCTGATCATGCACACATACAAGTGGTGTGGCATGTACTGGTGTTCGCCGGCAGAGCACTTGCCCCTGTTTTGGCCAGCACCAGGACAGCTGAATGTCATCGTGTGTTCGGCAGCCGGCTCAGATGATCAGTCGTTGGCGCCAATAATTTCGTTATCAACATGTTGAGCTGTTGATCAATTCTTTCGATTCAGAGGAATGAGCGGTATGGGCATTTTTTTCCCCTCTCTCGTTCTCCTCTGCTTATTGACCTTCTTAGCAGAGCTGTCTAATGAGTTGATCACCTGCTTTTGTGGATGGGCCTCTTGGTCTGTTGCCGGTAGTTCAGTCGTGCTTTTTCTAAAAAAAAGTTCAGTTGTGCTAATATGAATGAGTGTATTAACAGGTCGTGACTACTACTAGTGAGTAGTGAGGGTTAGTAATCGTGCCTGTCTATGCGGAAATTCACAGGGCACACACCTGCCCACCCCTGCGATCCGCAAAGTAGTTGGATCCCGCAAGAGGTTACAGTAAGTTTTAATTTTTACAGTTCAAAACTTCCAATTTTGCATTTCAAACTTATGATTTTCTCAGTCGTTCGTGTCAAGTTTTAGAGTAGAAAATCTTAAGTGTTTTTTGTCTGTCGCAGGTACTAAAATTGTGTCTTTGTCGATCACTCATACTAAGTTTCAAAACTCGTCAAAGCATATTTTAAATGGATCTTATTTAAAGCCCTCATCACGAGAAACATGAATATGAAAACATAATTTAATTTAGACTTTCCGTTCAAAGTTTATGAAAGATTAAAAATCAAAAGCCCAAAGAAAAAGCACACGCGAGGGGCTCAGTGCCCTCCCACTTGCATGCCACAAACACCCCCCCCCCCCTCCTCTAATATGAATGAGCGTATTAACAGGTCGTGATTACTACAAGTGAGGGTTAGTAATCGTACCTGTCTATGCGGAAATGGCACACACCTCCCACCCTAGGATCCGCAAAGTAGCTGGATCCCGTAAGAGGGTATAGTAATTTTTACTCTTTAAAACTTACAGTTTTGCATTTGAAATTTAGGATTTTTCCAGTCACTCGTGTCAAGTTTCAGAGTAGAACTTTAAGTGTTTTTTGTCGGTCACATGTACTAAAGTTGTGTTTTGCCGGTCGCTCGTACTAAGTTTCAAAACCCGTCAATATGTATTCTAAATGGATTTTATTTGAAGCCCTCGTCACGAGAAACATGAATATGAAAACATAACTCAATTTGATCTTTTGGTTCAAAATTTATGAAATATTAAAAAATGGAAGCTAGAAAAAAAAGGAACGTGCGAGGGGCTCGGTGCCCTCGCACTTGCATGCCACAAATTCTCTCTCATGTGTCTGCCCTTATACACGAAGTCACAGGGCCCAAGTCGTATTTATTTAGTATAGAAAGGTTCCCTCCGATTTCATTAATAGTAATCATTAGAAGTTTCGAGGCAAACTAAAAGGAACCCAACACTAACAAGCATTCAGTTAGAGCTTCGTGAAGATCTAAGATCAAGAGAAGCCAAGAGCTAAAAGAGTAAGGACAGAACTCCTCTTCTTTTTAAAGAAAAGGCATACGTCAGACTTTATAAATAAAGCCACACAACAAAGTATCAACAGACCAACACAATGCAAGCAGTGCACCCAAAACAACGGCCAATCACCACAAGACACACAGACCAGAGTACAGCGACACACATGCCCAAGTAAAACATAGAGAGGCACGCAAGCCAACCACCCACTGCACTACGGAGGACCCAACAGGCTAAGACGAAGATGTGACGGAAGGGGAAGACATCAGGTTGGCAGACGCCCTAACTTTGTTGATCAGCACCTCCATACCGTCCTGATCTGTAGGTTTAGTCAATAATTTTCACTGTTGCAAGAAGATAGACATTTTAAACAGGACATCAGTAGGCTTGTTAGGAAAAACACTCTCAATGGTGAATTTGTTTCTGGTAGTCCATAAGGACTAGCAAAGAGCACCCAGCCCAACCCAAAACAGCCTCTGGACCGCCCCTGAAGGCTAGCAGTCAGCATACGAACATCTGAAAACGAGTTGGGGCCCTAGGAAGTGTTCAGCCAGGAACGAACACAACCCCACATCCACTTGGCCAGAGCACATCCAAAAAATATATGATTGGAATCTTCCAGAGCAGAGCATAAGGCACAGAACACAGAGCCGGGGCCATTCCTCTTCTGAATCTGATCAGCGGAAGACGGCCGGCCCCTAATGGCTTGCCAAAGAAAAATATTGATCTTAGGAGGGATCCTGGCAGCCCAGATTTGCTTGAGCTTGGAGGAGGGAGTGCCAGAGATAATCCCAGCATACAACGACTTGATAGAGAACTTCCCAAACGCTGCATGGGGCCAGGTCACCTAGTCCTCCTCCTCAGAGGACAGGGAATAAAGCAGCAAGACAATGCCAGTCCCCCAACTCTTCGGGAGAAAAAAATCGCCAGAAGCCCAGGTCCCAATTATTACGAGAGAGCTCAGAGATTGAGATCTCAGGGTTAGAACAATAGGGAAAAAAGCGGAAACAAAGACGAAAGAGGTGTACCGCTGATACGTCTCCAACGTACCTATAATTTTTTATTGTTCCGTGCTATTATATTACCTGTTTTGGATGTTTAATGGGCTTTACTATACACTTTTATATCATTTTTGGGACTAACCTACTAACCGGAGGCCCAACCCAAATTGATGTTTTTATTGCCTATTTCAGTGTTTCGTAGAAAAAGAATATCAAACGGGGTCCAAACGGAATGAAACCTTCGGGATAGTTATTTTTGGAACAAACGCAATCTAGGAGACTTGAAGTGGACGTCAAGAAGCAGACGAGGAAGCCACGAGGCAGGAGGGCGCGCCCTAGGGAGGTGGGCGCACCCCCACCCTCGTGGACCCCTCGTGGCTCCCCTGACCGACTTCCTTCGCCTATATATACCCTTATACCCTAAAAACATCCAGGAGCACCACGGAAACCTATTTCCACCGCCACAACCTTCTGTACCCGTGAGATCCCATCTTGGGGCCTTTTCCGGCGCTCCACCGGAGGGGGAATCGATCACGGAGGGCTTCTACATCAACGCCATAGCCTCTCCGATGAAGTGTGTGTTGGGGAACATAGTAATTTCAAAAAAAATTCCTACGTACACGCAAGATCATGGTGATGACATAGCAACGAGAGGGGAGAGTGTTGTCCACGTACCCTCGTAGACCGTAAGCGGAAGCGTTATGACAACACGGTTGATGTAGTCGTACGTCTTCACGATCCGACCGATCCAAGCACCGAACGTACGGCACCTCCGAGTTCAGCACACGTTCAGCTCGATGACGATCCCCGGGCTCCGATCCAGCAAAGCTTCGGGGATGAGTTCCGTCAGCACGACTGCGTGGTGACGATGATGATGTTCTACCGGCTCAGGGCTTCGCCTAAACTCCGCGACGATATGACCGAGGTGGAATATGGTGGAGGGGGGCACCGCACACGGCTAAGGAACGATCACGAAGATCAACTTGTGTGTTGTGGGGTGCCCCCTGCCCCCGTATATAAAGGAGCAAGGGGGAGGGGGCGGCCGGCCAAGGGAGGGCGCGCCAAGGAGGAGTCCTACTCCCACCGGGAGTAGGACTCCCTCCTTTCCTAGTCCAACTAGGAGACCTTCCATGTAGTAGGAGTAGGAGAGAAGGAAAGGGAAGAGAGAAGGGAAGGAAGGAGGGGGTGCGGCCCCTCCCCCTAGTCCAATTCGGACTAGGCCTTGGGAGGGGGCGCGCGGCCTGCCCTAGGCAGCCCCTCTCTCTTTCCCGTATGGCCCAATAAGGCCCAATACTTCTCCCGGCGAATTCCCGTAACTCTCCGGTACTCCGAAAAATACCCGAATCACTCGGAACCTTTCCGAAGCCCGAATATAGTCGTCCAATATATCGATCTTTACGTCTCAACCATTTAGAGACTCCTCGTCATGTCCCCGATCTCATCAGGGACTCCGAACTCCTTCGGTACAACAAAACTCATAAAATCATAATATAACTGTCATCGTAACCTTAAGCGTGCGGACCCTACGGGTTTGAGAACAATGTAGACATGACCTAGAACTATTCTCGGTCAATAACCAATAGCGGAACCTGGATGCTCATATTGGCTC
Source organism: Triticum dicoccoides (assembly GCF_002162155.2). Taxonomy (NCBI): domain Eukaryota; kingdom Viridiplantae; phylum Streptophyta; class Magnoliopsida; order Poales; family Poaceae; genus Triticum; species Triticum dicoccoides. The sequence goes on along the minus strand of NC_041381.1, from coordinate 508,598,440 downwards.
CTACATATTCTGCGAAGATCTTTATCGGTCAAACCGCATAACAACATACATTGTTCCCTTTGTCATCGGCATGGTACTTGCCCGAGATTCGATCGTCGGTATCTAATACCTAGTTCAATCTCGTTACCGGCAAGTCTCTTTACTCGTTACGTAATACATCATCTCGCAACTAACTCATTAGTTGCAATGCTTGCAAGGCTTAAGTGATGTGCATTACCGAGAGGGCCCAGAGATACCTCTCCGACAATCGGAGTGACAAAACCTAATCTCGAAATACGCCAACCCAACATGTACCTTTGGAGACACCTGTAGTACTCCTTTATAATCACCCAGTTACGTTGTGACGTTTGGCAGCACCCAAATTGTTCCTGCGGTAAACGGGAGTTGCATAATCTCATAGTTACAGGAACATGTATAAGTCATGAAGAAAGCAATAGCAACATACTAAACGATCAAGTGCTAGGCTAACGGAATGGGTCATGTCAATCACATCATTCTCCTAATGATGTGATCCCGTTAATCAAATGACAACTCATGTCTATGGTTAGGAAACATAACCATCTTCGATTAATGAGCTAGTCAAGTAGAGGCATACTAGTGACACTCTGTTTGTCTATGTATTCACACATGTATTATGTTTCCGGTTAATACAATTCTAGCATGAATAATAAACATTTATCATGATATAAGGAAATAAATGATAACTTTATTATTGCCTCTAGGGCATATTTCCTTTAGTGTGAGTAGTTTACCACAGACCTTCGGGTCCATAGTTATTAGCTAGGTGGCTTCTTCTCTCTCTTTGTTTCTCAATACAAAGTTCTCCTCGATCTTCTTGGAGATCTATTCGATGTAATACTTTTTGCGGTGTGTTTGTCGAGATCCGATGAATTGTGGGTTTATGATCAAGATTATCTATGAACAATATTTGAATCTCCTATGAATTCTTTTATGTATGATTTGTTATCTTTGCAAGTCTCTTAAAATTATCAGTTTGGTTTGGCCTACTAGATTGATCTTTCTTGCAATGGGAGAAGTGCTTAGCTTTGGGTTCAATCGTGCGGTGTCCTTTCCCAGTGACAGCAGGGGAAGCAAGGCACGTATTGTATTGTTGCCATCGAGGATAAAAAGATGGGTTTTATATCATATTGCTTGAGTTTATCCCTCTACATCATGTCATCTTGCCTAATGTGTTACTCTGTTCTTATGAACTTAATACTCTAGATGCATGCTGGATAGCGGTCGATGTGTGGAATAATAATAGTAGATGCAGAATCGTTTCGATCTACTTGTCGCGGACGTGATGCCTATATACATGATCATGCCTAGATATTCTCATAACTATGCACTTTTCTATCAATTGCTCGACAGTAATTTGTTCATCCATCGTAATAGTTATGCTATCTTGAGAGAAGCCACTAGTGAAACATATGGCCCCGGGTCTATTTTCCATCATATAAGTTTCCGATCTACTTTATTTTGCAATCTTTACTTTTCAATCTACATCATAAAAATACCAAAAATATTTATTATCTCTATTAGATCTCACTTTTGCAAGTGGCCGTGAAGGGATTGACAACCCCTTATCGCGTTGGTTGCAAGGTTCTTATTTGTTTGTGTAGGTACGAGGGAGTTGGAGTGTAGCCTCCTAATGGATTGATACCTTGGTTCTCAAAAACTGAGGGAAATACTTACGCTACTTTGCCGCATCACCCTTTCCTCTTCAAGAGAAAAACCAACGCATGCCCGTGAGCAAGCAAGAAGGATTTCTGGCGCCGTTGCCGGGGAGTCTATGCTCAAGTCAAGACATACCAAGTACCCATCACAAACCCTTATCCCTCACATTGCATTATTTGCTATTTGCCTCTCGTTTTCCTCTCCCCCACTTCATTCTTGCCGTTTTATTCACCCTTATTATGTTTGTCTTTTTCGTTTGCTTTGATGTCTTACTTGGCTCGTTTGCTCATTTGGTTGGAATAGTTGTTTATTTATTGCTAAATAGATAACCTAAGATCTATGGATCCTCATCCGCTTGCTAATCTTTTTAAGAGATCCAATTATGATGAACCAATTGCTAGTGAGTTTTGTGCACCAGATTATCTTCATGAAGTTTTGCTTGCAATTGGTGAATCTGAAAATTGTGATGATGAAATTTATGAAGAGATTCACGATGGCTCCTTGAACAAAAAGCATGATTGCAATGATTTTACTATAAATTCTCTTGATGTCAATTTTTCTAATAATATGCAAAACCCCAATCTTGGGGATGCTAGTTTTGCTATATCTACTACTTGTTGCAATGATCATGATTGGGGTGATTCTTCTTATGATCTTGAAAATTTATTTAAGCCCCACGATGAATATGAGATTGATAATAGTGTTTGCAATAATATTGAAAGTGGGTTTGGAAGAGTGTCAACTTTAGATCCCACATATTTGGAGTATGTTCAATCTTATGATATTTTTGATAAAAGTGGGTTTGCAGAGGTCATGACTTTAGTTAATGTTAATCCCACTATATTGGAAGAGTGTCAACTTTGCATGCATGTGGATCGAGTTGAGAATATGTTTTTTGATAGCTATATTGTTGAATTTGCTTATGATCCTACATGTAATTATTATGAGAGAGGAAAATATGGTTGTTGAAATTTCCATATTACTAAATTACCTCTCGTTATGTTGAGATTGCTATTGTCTCTTTCCACTTCCTTGCATATGCTAGTTTTTGCTTGCTATGATAATTTGTTTGCCTATAATATTCCTATGCATAGGAAGTATGTTAGAATTAGATGTGTTTTTCATGTGTTTCATGATGCTCTCTTTGCACTTCAATTCTTGTATTCCATGTGAGCATCATTAAAATTATCAATGCCTAGCTAAAATGCTTTAAAGAAAAGTGCTTGTTGGGAGACAACCCAATATTTTTACTTGCTGTTACTCAATAAATAGTTCATATAGACTCTATTTAGATGTGGTTTTATGTTTTAATTAGTGTTTGTGCCAAGTAGAACCTATATGATCATCTTGGGTGATAGTTAATTTAATCCTGCTGAAAAACAGAAACTTTTGCATGCACGAGAATAATTGTAATAAATCACAGAAACGTGCTTCTCAGTTTATTCTTTTTGCAGTAGATTAATAGACAAATTTCCTAGGACTTCATATTTTGGTAGAATTTTTAGGGTTCCATAAGTATTCGAAAGTTACATATTGCTACAGACTCTTCTGTTTTTGACAGATTCTGTTTTTCGTGTGTTGTTTGCTTATTTTGATGAATCTACAGCTACTATCGGGGGGTAAGAACCATAGAGAAGTTGGAATACAGTAGGTTTAACACCAATATAAATAAAGAATGAGTTCATTACAGTAACTTAAAGTGGTGGTTTTTTTTTGCACTAACGAAGCTCATGAGGTTTTCTGTTGAGTTTTGTGTTGAGAAGTTTTCAAGTTTTGGGTAAAGATTTGATGGATTATGGAATAAGGAGTGGAAAGAGCCTAAGCTCGGGGATTACCAAGGCACCCCAAGGTAAAATTAAAGGACAACAAAAAGCTTAAGCTTGGGGATGCCCCAGAAGGCATCCCCTCTTTCGTCTTCGTCTATCGGTAACTTTACTTGATGTTATATTTTTATTCACCGCATGATATGTGTTTTGCTTGGAGCGTCTTGTATGATTTGAGTCTTTGATTTTTAGTTTACCACAATCATAATTGATGTACACACCTTTTGGGGAGACACACATGAATCGGAGTTTATTAGAATACTCTATGTGCTTCACTTATATCTTTTGAGCTAGATAATTTTGCTCTAGTGCTTCACTTATATCTTTTTAGAGCACGGCGGTGGTTTTACTTTGTAGAAATTATTGATCTCTCATGCTTCACTTATATTATTTTGAGAGTATTTTAGAACAGCATGGTATTTCCTTTGGTTATAAATTTAGTCCTAATATGATGGGCATCCAAGTTGGGTATAATAAAAACTATCATATCAAGTGCATTGAATACTATGATTAAATTGATACTTGATAATTGTTTTGAGATATAAAGGTGGTAATGTTAGAGCCATGCTAGTTGGGTAATTATGAAATTGAGAAATACTTGTGTTAAAGTTGGCAAGTCCCGTAGCATGCACGTATGGTGAACATTGTGTGACAAATTTGTAGCATGGGGTGCTCTTTGATTGCCTTCCTTATGAGTGGAGGTCGGGATCGCGCGATGGTTAACTCCTACCAACCCTTCCCCTAGGAGCATGCGTAGTAGTACTTTGCTTCGAGGGATAATAAACTTTGGCAATAAGTATATGAGTTCTTTATGACTAATGTGAGTCCATGGATTATACGCACTCTTACCCTTCCACGGTTTGCTAGCCTCTACGGTACCGTGCATTGCCCTTTCTCACCTTGAGAGTTGGTGCAAACTTCGCCGGTGCATCGAAACCCCGTGATAAGATACACTCTATCACACATAAACCTCCTTATATCTTCCTCAAAACAGCCACCATACCTACCTATTATGGCCTTTCCATAGCCATTCCGAGATATATTGCGATGCAACTTTCCACCGTTCCATTTATCATGACATGCTCCATCATTGTCATATTGCTTTTGCATGATCATGTAGTTGACATCATATTCGTGGCAAAGACACCTTTATAATTCTTTCATACATGTCGCTCTTGATTCATTGCATATCCCGGTACATCGCCGGAGGCATTCACATAGAGTCATATTTTGTTCTAAGTATTGAGTTGTAATTCTTGAGTTGTAAATAAATAAAAGTGTGATGATTTCGAGCATTGTCCCAAGTGAGTAAAGGGTGATGGAGACTATGATTCCCCCACAAGTCAGGATGAGACTCCGGACTTTATGAAAAATAAAAGAGGCCAAAGAAGCCCAAATAAAAAAAGAGGCCAAAGAAGCCCACCAAAAAAAGAGAGAAAAAGAGAGAAGGGACAATGTTACTATCCTTTTTTCACACTTGTGCTTCAAAGTAGCACCATGATCTTCATGATAGAGAGTCTCCTATGTTGTCACTTTCATATACTAGTGGGAAATTTTTCATTATAGAACTTGGCTTGTATATTTCAATGATGGGCTTCCTCAAAATGCCCTAGGTATTCGTGAGCAAGCAAGTTGGATGCACACCCACTTAGTTTCTTTTGTTGAGCTTTCATACATTTATAGCTCTAGTGCATCCGTTGCATGGCAATCCCTACTCCTTGCATTGACATCAATTGATGGGCATCTCCATAGCTCATTAATTAGCCGCGTCAATGTGATACTTTCTCCCTTTTTGTCTTCTCACAATCCCTATCATATTACTCTATTCCACCCATAGTGCTATATCCATGGCTTACGCTCACGTATTGCGTGAGAGTTGAAAAAAGCTGAAGCGCGTTAAAAAGTATGAACCAATTGCTTGGATGAAACCGGGGTTGTGCATGATGGGAGTATTTTGTGTTACGAAAATGAAACATGGCATAACTATATGATTTTGTAGGGATAAGCTTTCTTTGGCTATGTTATTTTGATAAGACATGATTACTTTGTTAGTATGCTTGAAGTATTACTATTTTTATGTTAATATTAAACTTTTATCTTGAATCTTTTGGATCTGAACATTCATGCTACAATAAAGAAAATTACATTGAGAAATATGCTAGGTAGCATTCCACATCAAAAATTATGTTTTTATCATTTACCAACTTGAGGACGAGGAGGAATTAAGCTTGGGGATGCTTGATACGTCTCCAACGTATCTATAATTTTTTATTGTTCCATGCTATTATATTACCTGTTTTGGATGTTTAATGGGCTTTACTATACACTTTTATATCATTTTTGGGACTAACCTACTAACCAGAGGCCCAGCCCAAATTGTTGTTTTATTGCCTATTTCAGTGTTTCACAGAAAAGGAATATCAAATGGAGTCCAAACGGAATGAAACCTTCGGGAGAGTTATTTTTGGAACAAACGCAATCCAGGAGACTTGGAGTGGACGTCAAGAAGCAGACGAGGAAGCCACAAGGCAGGAGGGCGTGCCCTAGGGGGGTGGGCGCGCCCCCCACCCTCGTGGCTCCCCTGGCCGACTTCCTTCGCCTATATATACCCTTATACCCTGAAAACATCCAGGAGCACCACGAAAACCTATTTCCACCGCCGCAACCTTCTGTACCCGTGAGATCCCATCTTGGGGCCTTTTCCGGTGCTCCGCTTGAGGGGGAATCGATCATGGAGGGCTTCTACATCAACGCCATAGCCTCTCCGATGAAGTGTGAGTAGTTTACCACAGACCTTCGGGTCCATAGTTATTAGCTAGATGGCTTCTTCTCTCTCTTTCTTTCTCAATACAAAGTTCTCCTCGATCTTCTTGGAGATCTATTCGATGTAATACTTTTTGCGGTGTGTTTGTCGAGATCCGATGAATTGTGGGTTTATGATCAAGATTATCTATGAACAATATTTGAATCTCCTATGAATTCTTTTATGTATGATTTGTTATCTTTGCAAGTCTCTTAAAATTATCAGTTTGGTTTGGCCTACTAGATTGATCTTTCTTGCAATGGGAGAAGTGCTTAGTTTTGGGTTCAATCTTGCGGTGTCTGAGGGAGTCCTGGATTAGGGTGTATCCGGACAGCCGGACTATACACTTTGTCCGGACTATTGGACTATGAAGATACAAGATTGAAGACTTCGTCCCGTGTCCGGGTGGGACTCTCCTTTGCGTGGAAGGCAAGCTTGGCGATTCAGATGTTAGATCTCCTTCTCTGTAAGCAACTCTGTGTAATCCTAGCCCCCTCCGGTGTCTATATAAACCAGAGGGTTTAGTCCCTAGGACAAGAACAATCATAATCATAGGCTAGCTCTTAGGGTTTAGCCTCTACGATCTCATGGTAGATCAACTCTTGTAATACTCATATCATCAAGATCAATCAAGCAGGAAGTAGGGTATTACCTCCATCGAGAGGGCCCGAACCTGGGTAAACATTGTGTCCCCAGTCTCCTATTACCATTAGCCTTAGACGCACAGTTCAGGACCCCCTACCTGAGATCTCCCGGTTTTGACACCGACATTGGTGCTTTCATCGAGAGTTCCTCTGTGTCGTTGCTGTAAGGCTTGATGGCTCCTTCAATCTTCAACAACGATGCGATCCAGGGGGAGACTTTTCTCCTCGGACAGATCTTTGTGTTCGGCGGCTTCGCACTGCGGGCCAATTCGCTTGGCCATCACGAGCAGATCGACAGCTACGCCCCTGGCCATCAGGTCAGGTTAGGAAACTTGAACTACACGACCGACATCCACGGAGACTTGATCTTCGTCGGATTCGGGCCCACGCCGGGAGCACCGAACGGTCACGACAAGCATGACTTAGATCGGCTGTCGGACAGTATTCGGGATACCACACCTGTAGCGGCTCCGGACCTAAATCCGGAGCAGATCGTGCCGGTCGAAGACGGGTGGATAGACCCCGCCACGGAGGCTGTATGCTCATCGGTGTTAGAGCCGAACACAGACTCCACCTCTAAGGAAATCTGTGTCACCAGACTCCCGGACTCGTCTCCGGCCATAGGTTCCGGACCGCGTGCGTCCGTGCCCATCGAAACTGATTGGGCTCCGGTCATGGAGTTCACTGCCGCGGATATCTTTTAGCACTCGCCCTTCGGTGACGTGCTAAATTCATTAAGGTCTCTCTCTTTGTCAGGAGACTCTTGGCCGAACTATGTCCGGCTTGAGTGGGGAGCAGATGACAAAGGAATTCGTTACCCACCCACCACCCACTTCATTGCCACTATCAATGACCTAACCGACGTGCTCAACTTCGACTCCGAAGACATCGACGGTATGGACGACGATGCAGGAGAAGAACAGGAACCACCGCCCATAGGGCGCTGGACAACCAGCTCTTCATATGATATATATATGGTGGACACCCCCAAAGAAAACAGTGGTGATGAGGCAACAGAGGATAACCCCTTACGGAAGCAATCAAAGCATGGGCGTCATCGGTGCCGCTCTAAGCCCCGCCATAGCAATGTCGGCACAGGAGACGAAAACAATCCGGATGGTGCCGAAGAAGAATACAACCCCGATCAGCCTACCTTCGAGCAGGCCGAACAGGAAGACGGGCACGTTAGCCCAGATGAACAGGCGACGGACGGATACTTGGAGGATGACAACTATATGCCTCCCTCCGAAGACGAGATAAGCCTCGGCGACGATGAATTCAGCGTGCCTGAGGATCCTGTAGAGCAGGAGCGCTTCAAGTGCCGGCTTATAGCCACTTCAAGAGGCCTGAAAAAGAAGCAGCAGCAACTCCAAGCTGATCAAGATCTGCTCACAGACAGATGGACTGAGGTCCTGGCAGCCGAGGAATACGGACTCGAGCGCCCAACCAAAGGTTACCCAAAGCACAAGTTGGTACACCAACATGAGAAGAAGGCCGTAGAGCCTACACTACCAGCACAGGACGAGGCTGACCGGCCACCTCGTGGCCGGGATAAAACGGCATATCAGCCCGAATACCAGCCCGCACCCCCATGCCAATACACTACGGCCCGGGGCAATACGCAGGACCCGCGAGATATATTGGAAAACAAAGCAAGACAGCCAAGATCGATCTACGGATCGCGGGGGCGCGCCCCAACACATGACGATGTCCGTCATGCCGGATACACTAACAACAAGTCCGGCCGGTCCGAACATAACCGACCAGACTTAGTCGCACTGCGTAGCGACATAGCCCGACACAGAGGCGCCGCACACCCCCTCTGCTTCACTGATGAAGTAATGGATCACGAATTCCCAGAAGGGTTTAAACCCGTAAACATCGAATCATACGATGGCACAATAGACCTCGCGGTGTGGATCAAAGACTTCCTTCTCCACATTCACATGGCCCGCGGTGATGACCTACACGCCATCAAGTATCTTCCCCTTAAACTCAAAGGACCGGCCCGACATTGGCTGAATAGCCTGCCGGCAAACTCCATCGGCAGTTGGGAAAACCTGGAGGACGCGTTCCTCGACAACTTCCAAGGCACCTACGTGCGACCACCGGATGCTGATGACTTAAGTCACATTACCCAACAGCCCAGAGAGTCAGCCAGGAAATTCTAGACTCGGTTCCTAACTAAAAAGAACCAAATTGTCGACTTTCCGGACGCTGAAGCCCTGGCAGCCTTTAAGCATAATATCCGCGATGAATGGCTCGCCCGACACCTCGACCAAGAAAAACCTAAGTCCATTGCGGCCCTCAAGACACTCATGACCCGCTTTTGCATGGGCGAGGACAGCTGGCTGGCGCGCAGTAGCACCACGCCAAGAAACTACGGCACTTCAGACGTCCGCGGCAGTAAGGCAAGCCACGACACAATAGACATAAGCGTTATAACAATGGAAACAACGCCGAAGACACGACAGTCAATGCCGGATTCAGCGGCTTGAAATCCGATCAGCGGAAAAAGCCGTTCAAAAGAATAATCCGGGATCATCTAGTTTGGATCGCATACTCGACCGCTCGTGCCAAATTCACGGCACCCCTGATAAGTCAGCCAACCACACTAACAGAGATTGCTGGGTGTTCAAACAGGCCGGCAAGTTGAATACCGAAAACAAAGACAAGGGGCTGCACAACGATGATGACGAGGAGCCCCGATGTCCGAACACTGGGGGACAGAAGAAATTCCCTCCCCAGGTCAAAACGGTAAACATGATCTATGCCACCCACATTCCCAAACGGGAACGAAAGCGTGCACTAAGGGACGTCTATGCAATGGAGCCAGTCGCCCCAAAGTTCAACCCATGGTCATCCTGTCTGATCACCTTTGATTGTAGGGACCACCCTACCAGCATCCGTCACGGTGGTTCGGCCGCATTGGTCCTTGACCCAATCATCAATGGATTCCACCTCACGCGAGTCCTTATGGACGGTGGCAGCAGCCTGAACCTGCTTCATCAGGACACAGTGCGCAAAATGGGCATCGATCCCTCAAGGATCAAACCCACCAAAACCACCTTTAAAGGTGTAATTCCAGGGGTAGAGGCTCGTTGTACAGGCTCAATAACACTGGATGTAGTCTTCGGATCTCCGGATAACTTCCGAAGCGAGGAGTTAATCTTCAATATTGTCCCTTTCCATAGTGGCTATCATGCACTGCTTGGACGAACCACGTTCGCTCGATTCAATGCGGTAACACATTATGCATACCTCAAGCTCAAGATGCCAGGACCTCGCGGGGTTATAGCAGTCAATGGAAACACATACCGCTCTCTCCGTACAGAAGAACACACTGCGGCCCTCGCGGCAGAAGTACAAAGTAGTCTTCTTCGGCAGACCGCCAATTCGGCAAAGACAACCCCGAACACCGTCAAGCGAGTCCGGAGTACCCCGCAACAGGACCGTCAGGCATGCCAAGTGCACGATTAGCAATCCGGCCTCCGCCCCAGCCCCGTTCAGGCGGCACTTGTGCCGCGCGTACACAATTATGCACTCAAAATACCATGGGCATAGGCGGAGGCGCGATGACAAGGCAGTCCACAGTGCGGTTCAACCGCCACGAGGCCCGCATACCTTTGTAACTTTCATTCTCTTTCAGGACCCTACTTTCAGGCAGCCCCTTCAGAGAGCCTGATCATCGGACTCATCACAGGAGGGAAAACCAAGGAGGCAAGAGGCTTTGTGCACAAGGGAATACCCAGGTGGTCTCTGTTAATGATCGTTATACCTGTTTTACATACCCGTAAGCAGCCTGCCCTTGGATAGGACATGTCAAATAGTCCTATTTGTTTCTGCTTAATGCATTAACTGTACCCATACGCTTTGACGTATTAGTCAAACGGGAAACAATATACAGTGTCAGCTTATTATTTCTATCTTCATGTTTTCCTGTGAATGTTTATTTAATACTGCATCCGTACACTTTGGTACGTTCAGTTTGCCAGGGGCTTCTTATTGTGCCCCATAATACGGCAAGATAAGTCCGGACACTTTCGACAATGCGGCACCCAAACTTATAGCATTATATGCATCAGCTCAGAATCATGTCTTGGGTCAATAGTTGGGTTAGCCCGGCTCCCTTGTTTTTGTACCTTACGTTCCGTTATATCGGCTAAGGTAGCGCAGGGAGAACTACTGTGATTGTGTCCCGGTTCTTCCAGACGAGCACCTCAGTAGAGAAAGCCGAAAACTGACTATCATGATGCGGCGAGAGCTGGTCGCTGTTTGAGAGGTCTAAAATCCTTAAAGATTTTTTCCGCTTCAGGCGAGGAATCGGCCTTGTCCGATTTAGGCATGTATAGCGCCCCAATTCGGCTTTCCGAATACTAGGGGCTTCACCGAAATTTAAAATTGTAGACTTCTATGGCTAAGTGAGAGTTATAAAGCCACATAGTCCGATTGCCTTGTTCGCTGCGCTAAACACCTCCTTAAAGGACCAAAAATTTGGATAAAGAGTGTTTGGGTTTTCCACAAACACCCCAGTACTAGTTACACGGGGGCAGAAGCCGACAACTGGCCTACTTTTAGAATTTTATAAACGGCCGCACAGAAGGTAATATTTTAAATCAATAAAGCGTCATATAAGTGCAAACAAACTCATTTTCATATTACAAAGACGACATGAGTATATTCATTCAAATATTGTGTCCTTGGTACATTCATCGGCCACAAGGCGAGCGCCTTTCATCACGTCATCGTAATATTTCTCGGGGTTGCGATGCTCCTTACCCTCCGGCGGTCCATCCTTCACCAGCTTCTCTGCATCCAGTTTGGCCCAATGCATCTTCGCACGGGCAAAGGCCCGTGGGCACCCTTAATACAGACGGATTGTTTGATAACTTCAAGCCACGGACAGGCATTTACCATCCGCTTTATAAGGCCAAAGTAGGTGTCGGGCAGGGGCTCACCAGGCCACATCCGGACTATGAGGCCCTTCATGGGCAGTTCGGCCGCCTTGTGGAGTTCGACCAATTGCTTCAGTTGGTCACTCGAGGGCATCGGGTGTTCGGCTCCAGCGTACTAGGACCAGAACAACTTCCCCGTTGAGCTCCCTTCTTCGGCACGGTAGAACTTCGTGGCATCCGATATGCTGCATGGCAGATCTGCGAATGCCCCTGGAGAGCTCCGAATTCGGTTAAGTAAAAGAAATGTCTCCTCCACATGCTTGATACGTCTCCATCGTATCTATAATTTTTGATTGTTCCATGCCAATATTCTTCAACTTTCATATACTTTTGGCAACTTTTTATACTATTTTTGGGACTAACATATTGATCCAGTGCCCAGTGCCAGTGCCTGTTTGTTGCATGTTTATGTTTTGCAGAAAACCAATATCAAACGGAGTCCAAACGGGATAAAAACGGAGGGAGAATTATTTTGGAATATTTGGGATTTTCCGGAGGAAGAATCAACGTGAAATGGTGTCCGAGGTGGCCACGAGACAGGGGGGCGTGCCCACACCCCCTGGACGTGCCTGGCACTCTTGTGGGCCACCCGTAAGGCGGTTGATGCCCTTCTTTTTCCGCAAGAAAGCTAATTTTATGATAAAAATCTGGGCGAAATATTCACCCCAATCGGAGTTATGGATATTCGGATATTAAAGAAACGGTGAAGGGGTAGAATCTGGGAACGCAGAAACAGAGAGATAGATCCAATCTCGGAGGGGCTCTCACCCCTTGTCGGTGTCAAAACCGGCAGATCTCGGGTAGGGGGTCCCAAGCTGTGCGTCTTAGGATCAATGGTAACATGAACACAGGATTTTACCCAGCTTCGGGCTCTCTTGATGAGATAATACCCTACATGCTGCTTGATTGACTATAATGAGTATAGGGGTTACAAGAGTTGATCTACCCTGAGATCATATGTTGTGGTCCAAACCCTAGAGGTATGATGAGTAATGTCATAATCTATCGACTAGCCTGGCCTCGGTTTATATAATGTACCATAGGCCTAGGGTAACAAGAGTCCTAGCTGAATACGCCGGTGGGGGAGGAGTCCTTGTCTTGATCACCAAGTCTTGTGGAATCTTCCTTGTATGCGGCAACTGTCCGAACTGGCCCATGAGTATACGGCCATGGGGGTCATCGGCCCAATCTAACTGATTGGGAGACGACGTGGTGAGTACCCCCTAGTCTAGGACACCGTCAGTAGCCCCCTAAACCGGTCTTCAAGTTGGGGACGCTCCTTGATTCTTCCGAACTGTTCTTCATCTTTGGTCGTCGGTCTTGAAAACTGGTTCAACAAATCTTCTCATCTTCGATCTTGAGGATCGTGAAGTAAATCCAAAGAGTTTATATGTCGGGTATCCAAGGAGCCCCTTTAAGTTTTCAGCCTTTATCAATGCCTTGTTATTATTATGCCACACCTCAGGTTTGAAGTTATTCCTGGGCGGCAGTGTCCTCTTGCGTCCGAGCTCCAACGCCGGATTGCATTCGAGGTACCTTTTGCAGCCGAGCACCAACTCCGGACTGCATCCGAGCTCCAATGCCGGAATGTATCCAAGCTCTAACACCGGACTATGTCCAAGCTCCAACGCCGGACTGTATCCGAGCTCCAACGCCGGACTATATCCGAGATGTCATAGATCATCTTGGTTCAAAATGTTGATGGAGTTATAGCCAAGCTTAATGCCGGAAATGCCCACTATGGAGCCAGCCACTGGCGCCCGAGCTTAATGCCGGACTACTTCCGAGGTGGTGCACCACCCCTGACTGTGGGCTGATTTTTTGATTGGTGCGATTTATTCTCTGCCGAGATATATAGCCAGTAGTGCTCAAGGTGTATGCGTCGGACTAAAACCCGAGATGCACCTGAAGGAAAACATGAAATCGCTGATCCTATTTGCCCCTGAGACTCAGGTCGATGCGCGAAATTGGCCTGAGGATTAACTCCTAGATCGTTAGCATACATAGGAATAGAAACGCGGTGTGCAAAGTCATCGAGACTCAGGTTGGGTGCGGCTGACCAACCTAAGGATGATAATCTCCTCGAAAACTATATTGCACTTTAAATTTTCTGCATTGGACAAGCAATGCAGTAGCCCTCGAGACACTAGTCGGGTGGCGACACCAGATCAGGTGATCGATGTACCCCTTTAATATTTGTAAATTATAAGCATGAAGCCCAGTAGCCCCCGAGCCGTAATGTGGGCACGGGTGGCCGAATTAAGGATCAATGTCCAAAGTAAAATCACAAATTATGTGTAATGATTCTATGTATCCAAGTACTTTACATCATCAATGCTCGGATCCACATTGTACAAAACTTTGTGGACCGGCCATCGGCTTCAACCTCCTCGGCCAGTAGCCGGGGAGTGTTTGTCCCACTTTATAAAGCCTTTATGAGGGCAAAGATTTGCGGCAAACAAGGCAATCCGGCCATACGGTTTTATAAACAAAGGTACGCAGAGAGATATGTTATATTATTGTTTAACATAAGAAACATCGTCCAAAGAAAATAGTCCCGCTATCGGTTCCTTTCTTTGGGTTGTCATGCTAAGCATGATCATGGAACCTCAGCTCCAATCAATGTGGGAGGAAAATACTAAGGATTTAGTTCGGGAAAAGCTTCCAAACTCTATGGTCTAGATGAACCCAAATTCTCACTTCTGTTGCGACCGTTTATAATCTGAAAGTGGCCCATCGCCGGCTTCTACCCCCTTGTAGATGCTACACAGGGTGTTTCCGAAATAACAAAACAACCCTTAGCCGACATCTCGGTGCCCGAAGGCGGTTGTGTTGGCGGAAACGAGGCAATCAGATATGCGGGCTTTATGACTTTCACTTAGTCATAGGAGCTTAAAGTTGGGAGGCCAGCAAGTAGCCCCCCGCTTAGTGTTCGGCGACAGCCTAGGTCAAGCCGTAAACACTTCGAACAATGTTATGAATGGCCCTTCATTTAATATAGTCATCAAATCGCTGGCTGGTTTATGCTTTATTGTGACAGTCAGTTTTCGGCTTTCTCCACCGAGGTGCTTAACCATGCGAGATGGAAGCACAATCGTAGTGGTTCTCCTTTTGCAGACCTAACCGAACAAAGTGGAATGTAGGAGGCAAGCACAAGAGCTGGGCAACCCAACTATTGACCGAAGACACAATTCGAAACTGATACATATATAGCAATATCCAAGAATTTTTGCCGAATCTCTAAAGGTGTCCGGCATTGCACTGCGAGACTTATGCGGAAAACACACAAATAGTTTAAAAGTGCCATAAACTTGGAAAACCAAGAAACATCAGTAAAAACTTGACGTCCGAACAAGATCAAGTGTTCGGTGCCAATCCAAAAATTGGTCTTAGAGAAAAAATTGTGCTTCTGTCATGCTTTAACATGACACATCTTATCTCAAGACTTCAAGCGGGTCAGCCTACGGCTTCAACCTCCTATCCCGAAGGTGGATGAGAGGGAAATCGGGCTATTGACCACACACTTGCGTCGAAAAAAGGAGTGATAGAAAAAACTTTTCAATGACTAGGAAGAAGAACACTTATTATAAAACAGCTCATATAAATTTAAGATCCCCCAAGTGACTTGGGTAAAAGAATGACTGTATGTACCGAAGTACTTATATCATATCTATGTTCAACCGAAGTTTAAACGCGTCTTAACCGACCGTCGACTTCTCCCTCTCCAGTCAAGGACCAAAAAGTGTTATGTACTCCACCTATCGAGAATATTGACGGTGTTTCCGATAACCAGTCAATCGGGTCATAAGGCTGTAACAGACAAAGCGCGCTTAGGGAACTTATGCTATATTACTGACAAAGTGTAAGAAGCATCTTCGAAGAAAATAGTACCCCCACCGATACCTTTCTTCGGTGCTCATTGTTAATATGAGACTTGTGCAATAGATTTTTTGTACTCATGAGTTCCGTTGTGTGTCGACCATAATTGAATAACAATAAGAGCGCTAGCTTTCGGCTTCACCCAGTCTGAGGTCAGAGCTCGGAAGAACCGGTCGTGACAATCGCAGAGGTGCTCCCTTTACTCCCTAGCCGAACAATCGGGAACGTAGGGATAAGCACAGGAGCCAGGCAACCCAACTTGCATATCACTTAGGTCAATATGGTGCATATTGTGGCGTAATACACGAACAAGGAACGAAGCCATACAAGTATAATCATATGCAAGAGGAAAAGCTCCATCAAGGGAGCCCCCAATTAAACGGGGTATTTGAATTTGTGTGTCACAAACAAAGTTTGGACAGGGAAGTTTTCACAAGCAACTTTTTGCCAAAAAAGTATAATACTTGGTCGGACCGAACAAAATTTAAGACTGAAAGTTTTTGAGCATGAAAGCAACTTAGCTGGTTGATATGTTCGGCATTGATGACGCGGTCCGAGCTTGATGTGGGACAGGGTTCCAGCCCCCAGGCTGGTCCCAAGGTGGCCGAGCAGAGAGTCCGGCACTCCGAGAAGATGAAGCCCCCAGTCCAGCCGCAGTAATGGAGCAGGTCGGCGCGCCAAGGCGACAACACGGCTCGGTCTGAGTCGATTGGCTGCACAGGTAAAATAGTGCAAACCAAAAGAAATGACAAATAAAGATAATAATGTATATATATAAAAAATTCTTCTACTTATTTATTACAAGTGAAGTAAATAATGAAAGAGATATGGCCTGAGCGTCGAGGTCAATGTCGATGCAGGGAGTGATGTGGTAAAGGCGTGGCGCGATGAAGGCGTGACAAAGCCCGAATTCACAGGTCGGTCCGAGTTCCGAATACGGCGTTCGCCGAACTATGCACGGAAACTGACCGGACCACCACGCGACCGTTGTTAATGCGACCATCATTTGATAGGCCTGTGCATAGATGATGGAACAAAGCAGAGTAATAATTCGTTGGGAAAAATAAACCCAGAAATGCAAAAATTGCTAGGATTAATAGCACCTGGTTTATTTGTTGTAGCGGTCCGAAGGAAGGTTACTCCCAAAATCGGGACTCGATCCGCACACCCATTGCCTGATGGGTGATGAAGCAAAGGCATGACGATGCTGGCAAAGGCTGGCTCGCCGAGGCAAAGCCCGTAGTCCAGCTAATATGATGAAGCTGGTCGGCCGGTGACGCCGGATTCTCCGAGGTAAGTTGATGAAGGGATGACGAAGGCCCCCAGTCGAGGCGAGGAGACAGAGCAGGTCGGTGAGGAGACGTGCCAGCCAAGGTGTTGAAGTAGTTCGGCGTGATGGACATCGGCTCGACGAAGCAACAGTTCGGCCATGCCGATGCAGGTCGTAGCTTGTGACGTGATCAATGCCGGCTTGATGAAGTGACCGTTCGGCGATGCTGGTGTGCCCGCTCCGTGTAAGCCGTGGGGCTGCGATGTTGGTGACGACTTATCCTTCACGATGCCGAACTATTGTTCGGCTGGCCGAGATGATAATCCGAAGAAATTGAGCTCGGCTCAACAAAGCGACGACGTGTCTAACGCAGGTCAGCCGCCGTGGAGTGATGTTGTCGGGCTGGTTTGACACCGGCGCGACAGTGAAGTTCGTATTGTAAGAATACTTTTAATAATAGTGGGATGTGTTTGAGAATAAAACACAATACCCCATACGAAAACGTCCTTCAAAAGGATGTCCGAGATCCCGTTCATAAAGAAGATGAATTCGGGTCGGATTCGTTCTCGTGCAGAAAACAGATTCGAAAAGTGATGCACTAATCGGAAGTTTCCCGGAGTTTGGACAGTCGGATCGAGGTGAATGTTTGGCAGGTGGTAGATATGGGAATTCCACAGAAAATCAATGGTTAGATCTTTCAAAGGACATCCGAGCTAGATGCTGGACACCATGCTCTATACTCGTCCGGACTCTCGTCCAGGTTCAACAGGGCTCCGGTATATCGGAGATTGCCGGAGATTCCTCCATCGGAACTCGACGAAATTTTTTCAGGGTTGTTGTAGACTTAGTTCCGCATAATTCCACCGAAGCGATCGTTTAAGCGACACTCGAGGAGGCGGTGGCGGCGGATACGAGTTTGCTGTCCACAAAAACAGCACGGTCGCCCGAGGGTAATGTTGATGTTGAGCCCCCGAGCTCCATGGATGACTCCTCCACGATCTTGATAGAGATCGGAGTTGATGTTGATGAAGGCCCTCATCCGAACATGACGATCGGAGGTAGGGAGTAGTCCTCGGTCAAGCCAAGGTGACTAGTCGAGCTGGTGACGAAGAAACCGACGTTGCAGTTGTCCTGCAATCGAGCCATTGATCCTTTCGCCGATCACACAACGGAACTCTCAATGAAAGCACCAATGTCGGTGTCAAAACCGGCGGATCTCGGGTAGGGGGTTCCAAGCTGTGCATCTTAGGATCAATGGTAACATGAACACAGGATTTTACCCAGCTTCAGGCTCTCTTGATGAGATAATACCCTACATGCTACTTGATTGACTATAATGAGTATAGGGGTTACAAGAGTTGATGTACCCTGAGATCATATGTTGTGGTCCAAACCCTAGAAGTATGATGAGTAATGTCATAATCTATCGACTAGCCTGGCCTCGGTTTATATAATACACCATAGGCCTAGGGTAACAAGAGTCCTAGCCGAATACGCCGGTGGGGGAGGAGTCCTTGTCTTGATCACCAAGTCTTGTGGAATCTTCCTTGTATGCGGCAACTGTCCGAACTGGCCCATGAGTATACGGCCATGGGGGTCCTCGGCCCAATCTAACTGATCGGGAGACGACGTGGTGAGTACCCCCTAGTCCAGGACACTGTCACCCCTCCCACGCCATGGGAGCCAAGGACCAGAGGGGAAACCCTTCTCCCATCTAGGGAGAAGGTCAAGGAAGAAGAATAAGAAGGGGGGATCTCTCCCCCTTGCTTCCGGTGGCACCGGAACGCTGCCGGGGGCCATCATCATCACCGCGATCTACACCAACAGCTCCGCCTTCTTCACCAACATCTCCATCACCTTCCCCCATCTATATTCAGCGGTCCACTCCCCCGCATCCCGCTGTACCCTCTACTTGAACATGGTGCTTTATGCTTCATATTATTTTCCAATGATGTGTTGCCATCCTATGATGTCTGAGTAGATTTTCGTTGTCCTATCGGTGATTGATGAATTACTATGATTGGTTTGACTTGCATGTTTTATTATTGGTGCTGTCCTATTGTGCCCTCCGTGTCGCGCAAGCGTGAGGGATTCCCGCTGTAGGGTTTGCAATATGTTTATGATTTGCTTATGGTGGGCGGCGTGAGTGACAGAAGCACAAACCCGAGTAAGTAGGTTGTTTGCGTATGGGATAAAGGGGACTTGATACTTTAATGCTATGGTTGGGTTTTACCTTAATGAATCTTTAGTAGTTGCGGATGCTTGCTAGAGTTCCAATCATAAGTGCATATGATCCAAGTAGAGAAAGTATGTTAGCTTATGCCTCTCCCACAAATAGAATTGCAATAGTGATTACCTGTCTAGTAACATAGTCAATTGCTTAGGGACAATTCCACAACTCCTACCACCACTTTTCCACACTCGCTATATTTACTTTATTGCATCTTTATGTAAACAGCCCCTACTTTTTATTTACTTGCTCTTTATTATCTTGCAAACCTACCAAACACCACCTACAAAGTACTTCTAGTTTCATACTTGTTCTAGGTAAAGCGAACGTCAAGCGTGCGTAGAGTTGTATCGGTGGTCGATAGAACTTGAGGGAATATTTATTCTCCTTTAGCTCCTCGTTGGGTTCGACACTCTTACTTATCTAAAATTGTTGCGATCCCCTACACTTGTGGGTTATCAAGACCTTTTTCTGGCGCCGTTGCCGGGAAGTCATTGCGTGGGGTGATTATTCTCGTGTGTGCTTGTTTGCTTTATCACTAAGTAATTTTTATTTGCTGTTCTAAGTTGTTCTCTATCTTTAGTTATGGATATGGAACACGAAATACCAAAAAAATTAGGTGTACTTGCTACTCATGGAGATGGGAAACCTCCTAAAACCCTTGATGCTCGTTATGTGAAAGAAATTATGTACTACTTTAATAATCCTAAGAAAACCCCATTCAATTATGTTATGGGAGTAACGTTGGATCAACGTGAATACTTTAGGGATTATCGATTGACACAAAAAGGGAAACTATTATGGGATCAAATTCAAATGTTGAAGTGGTATGCTAGGCAATTATGCTTGATGCATGATTATACTTGCTGCTCTAGGATGAAGGCTCCACACCTTCCCTTTTAATGCAAATTTAATGATAATGAAACCTCAGCTTCTTATGCTAATGGTATCTATGATTACTATGATGTGGAACAAATAGAAGAATTTGTTGCTTTTATGGGTGCTTATGAGATTGAATCTATGTTTAAAGCGTTTGACGATTTTGATGATTCAGTTTATAGACCAGAAAAATCTTGCTATACTTAGATATTGCTATGAAAATTATGAATACAATTACAATATTAATGCATTTATTGAGAAAGTCTCCGCTGTCCAAGAAGAGACTAATATTTTGTAGGAAGCTATGGAAGAAGAAATTGATGAAACTGTCAGCTCATTGGATGAAAAAGATGAGGAGGAGAGCGAAGAACAAAAGGAGGATGAGCGGATTGATCACCCGTGCCCACCTTCTAATGAGAGTAACTCTTCAGCTCATACATTGTTTAATTCCCCTTCGTGCTTACCGAAGGATGATTGCTATGATGATTGCTATGATGATTTCTATGATGATTGTTATGATCCCATTGATTCTATTGAAATATCCCTTTTTGATGATGCTTGCTATGCTTGTGGACAAGATGCCAATATGAATTATGCTTATGGAGATGAACTTGCTATAGTTCCTTATGTTAAACATGAAATTATTGCTATTGCACCCACGCATGATAGTCCTATTATCTTTTTGAATTCTCCAAACTACACTATATTGGAGAAGTTTGTGCTTATTAAGGATTATGTTGATGGGTTGCCTTTTACCGTTGCACGTGATGATTTTGATAGATATAATATGCATGTGCTTGCTGCTCCTACTTGCAATTATTATGAGAAAGGAACTATATCTCCACCTCTCTATGTTTCCAATATGATAAAATTGCAAGAAACTGCTTATACTATGCATTGGCCTTTACTTGGTGTGCATGAATTGTTCTTTTATGACATGCCGATGCATAGGAAGAGAGTTAGACTTCCTTGTTGCATGATATATGTTACTTTGTGCTCACTACGAAATTACAAATCATTGTTAATTAAAATTGGCTTTGATATACCTTGGGATCCGGGTGGATCCATTACTTGAGCACTATATGCCTAGCTTAATGGCTTTAAAGAAAGCGCTGCCAGGGAGACAACCCGGAAGTTTTAGAGAGTCATTTATTTCTGTTGAGTGCTTTTATATAGTTCAAAAACAAAAAAAATAAAGAGGGGAACCTAAATCTTTTCAAAAAGGAAAGTGAAAGTGAGAGAGACAAGCATTGTTGAAGTGGGAGAGCTCCTTGAACTTTGTTCATGCTCACAAAAACTTTGTGAATCTTAATTACAGAAACTTTTCATCAAAAATAATTATATCCTTGTACAATTCCATTGTATTATAAAAATAATGTGCCAAGGTTTGCCTTTAGGATGTTTACAATGCTTGTTGGTTTGTACGATGCAGGACAGTAACTTTGGCTGTAGTGCGCGATTTTACATTTTTAACTGGAACGTCAAACGGTTTTGATTCCTTTTGCACTGTCTTTATGTACAACTTGTTTACTTTTCCTTATTTTTATAGAACTTTTGGGGTACCAGAAGTATGGTGGATGTTCAGATTGCTATAGACTGTTCTGTTTTTGACAGATTCTGTTTTTGATGCATAGTTTGCTTGTTTTGATGAATCTATCAATTTATATCAGTGGATTAAGCCATGGGAAAGTTATATTACAGTAGACACAATGCAAAAACAAAATATGAATTGGTTTGCTACAGTACTTAGAGTAGTAGTGATTTGCTTTATTATACTAACGGATCTTACCGAGTTTTCTGTTGAAGTTTTGTGTGGATGAAGTGTCTAATCGAGGAAAAGGAAGAGAGGCAAGAGCTCAAGCTTGGGGATGCCCGAGGCACCCCAAGTAAATATTCAAGGAGACTCAAGCGTCTAAGCTTGGGGATGCCCCAGAAGGCATCCCCTCTTTCTTCAACAAGTATCGGTATGTTTTCAGATTCGTTTCGTTCGTGCATTATGTGCAAGTCTTGGAGCGTCTTTTGCATTTAGTTTTCATTTTTCTTTTATGCACCATGCTGGTATGAGATAGTCCTTGGTTTATTTATAGAATTCTTCATGTGCTTCACTTATATCATTTGAAGTCTGCATTGCCTGTTTCTATTCACATAGAAAACCGCCATTTATAGAATGCTCTTTTGCTTCACTTATATTTGTTAGAGTATGGGCACATCTTTTGTAGAAATAATTAAACTCTCTTGCTTCACTTATATCTATTTAGAGAGATTATAGGAATTGGTTATTCACATGGTTAGTCATAAAATCCTACATAAACTTGTAGATCGCTGAATATGATATGTTTGATTCCTTGCAATAGTTTTGCGATATAAAGATGGTGATATTAGAGTCATGCTAGTGGGTGGTTGTGGATTGTAGAGACACTTGTGTTGAGGTTTGAAAGTCCCGTAGCATGCACGTATGGTAACCGTTGTGTGACAAATTTGAAGCATGGGGTGTTTCTTTGATTGTCTTCCTTATGAGTGGCAATCGGGGACGAGCGATGGTCTTTTCCTACCAATCTATCCCCCTAGGGGCATGCGTAGTAGTAATTTGCTTCGAGGGCTAATAAACTTTTGCAATAAGTATATGAGTTCTTTATGACTAATGTGAGTCCATGGATTATACGCACTTTTACCTTTCCATCATTGCTAGCCTCTTCGGTACCATGCATTGCCCTTTCTCACCTCGAGAGTTGGTGCAAACTTCGCCGGTGCATCCAAACCCCGTGATATGATACGCTCTATCACACATAAACCTCCTTATATCTTCCTCAAAATAGCCACCATACCTACCTATCATGGCATTTGCATAGCCATTCCGAGATATATTGCCATGCAACTTCCATCATCATCATATACAACTTGAGCATTTATTGTCATATTGCTTTGCATGATCGTAAGATAGCTAGCATGATGTTTTTGATGTCATGGCTACGCTAGATGGAAGCATTCATATAGAGTCACATCTTTGTTCTAGTATCGAGTTGTAATATTGGGTTGTAAGTAAATAAAAGTGTGATGATCATCATTATAGAGCATTGCCCCGTAAAAAAATAAAAAATAAAAAATAAAAAAGGAAAGGCCAAAGAAGCCTAAATAAAAAAGGGGGCCAAAGAAGCCCACCTAAAAAGAAAGAAAAAAGAAAAAAGAAAAAAAGAAAAAAGGGGGCAATGTTACTATCCTTTTACCACACTTGTGCTTCAAAGTAGCACCATGTTCTTCATATAGAGAGTCTCTTATGTTGTCACTTTCATATACTAGTTGGAATTTTTGATTATAGAACTTGGCTTGTATATTCCAACGATGGGCTTCCTCAAATGCCCTAGGTCTTCATGAGCAAGCAAGTTGGATGCACACCCACTTAGTTTTCAGTTTGAGCTTTCACACACTTATAGCTCTTAGTGCATCCGTTGCATGGCAATCCCTACTCCTCGCATTGACATCAATTGATGGGCATCTCCGTAGCCCATTGATTAGCCGCGTCGATGTGAGACTTTCTCCCTTTTTGTCTTCTCCATATAAACCTCCACCATTATATTCTATTCCACCTATAGTGCTATACCCATGGCTTGCGCTCATGTATTGCGTGAGGGTTGAAAAAGCTGAAGCACGTTAAAAGGTATGAACCAATTGCTCGGCTCGTCATCGGGGTTGTGCATGATGGGAGCATTTTGTGTGACGAAGATGAAGCATGGCCAAACTGTATGATTTTGTAGGGATAAGCTTGCTTTGGCCTTGTTGTTTTGAAAAGACATGATTGCTTTATTAGTACGCTCGAAGTATTATTGTTTTTTATGTCAAATGATAGACTATTGCTTTGAATCACTCGTGTCTTAATATTCATGTCATGATTAGACATATGATCAAGATTATGCTAGGTAGCATTCCACATCAAATTTTTTTTTTTATCATTTACCTACTCGAGGACGAGCAGGAATTAAGCTTGGGGATGCTGATACGTCTCCGTCGTATCTATAATTTTTGATTGTTCCATGCCAATATTCTACAACTTTCATATACTTTTGGCAACTTTTAATACAATTTTTGGGACTAACATATTGATCCGGTGCCCAGTGCCAGTTCCTGTTTGTTGCATGTTTTATGTTTCGCAGAAAACGAATATCAAACGGAGTCCAAACGGGATAAAAACAGACGAAGAATTATTCTGGAATATTTGGGATTTTCCGGAGGAAGAATCAACGCGAAACGGTGTCTGAGGTGGCCACGAGACAGGGGGCGCGCCCACACCCCCTAGGCGCGCTGGCACTCTCGTGGGCCACCCGTAAGGTGGTTGATGCCCTTCTTTTGCCACAAGAAAGCTAATTTTATGGGAAAAATCTGGGCGAAAGATTCACCCCAATCGGAGTTACGGATCTCCGGATATTAAAGAAACGGTGAAGGGGTAGAATCTGGGAACGCAAAAACAGGGAGATAGATCCAATCTCGGAGGGGCTCTCGCCCCTCCCACGCCATGGGAGCCAAGGACCAGAGGGGAAACCCTTCTCCCATCTAGGGAGAAGGTCAAGGAAGAAGAAGAAGAAGGGGGGCTCTCTCCCCCTTGCTTCCGGTGGCGCCGGAACGCTGCCGGGGGCCATCATCATCACCGCGATCTACACCAACACCTCCACCGTCTTCACCAACATCTCCATCACCTTCCCCCATCTATATTGAGCGGTCCACTCTCCCGCATCCCGCTGTACCCTCTAGTTGAACATGGTGCTTTATGCTTCATATTATTTTCCAATGATGTGTTGCCATCCTATGATGTCTGAGTAGATTTTCGTTGTCCTATCGGTGATTGATGAATTGCTATGATTGGTTTGACTTGCATGTTTCATTATTGGTGCTGTCCTATTGTGCCCTCCGTGTCGCGCAAGCGTGAGGGAACCCACTGTAGGGTTTGCAATATGTTTATGATTTGCTTATGGTGGGTGGCGTGAGTGACAGAAGCACAAACCCGAGTAAGTAGGTTGTTTGCGTATGGGATAAAGGGGACTTGATACTTTAATGCTATGGTTGGGTTTTACCTTAATGAATCTTTAGTAGTTGCGGATGCTTGCTAGAGTTCCAATCATAAGTGCATATGATCCAAGTAGAGAAAGTATGTTAGCTTATGCCTCTCCCACAAATAGAATTGCAATAGTGATTACCGGTCTAGTAACAAAGTCAATTGCTTAGGGACAATTCCACAACTCCTACCACCACTTTTCCACAATCGCTATATTTACTTTATTGCATCTTTATCTAAACAGCCCCTACTTTTTATTTACTTGCTCTTTATTATCTTGCAAACCTATCAAACAACACCTACAAAGTACTTCTAGTTTCATACTTGTTCTAGCTAAAGCGGACGTCAAGCGTGCGTAGAGTTGTATCGGTGGTCGATAGAACTTGAGGGAATATTTATTCTCCTTTAGCTCCTTGTTGGGTTCGACACTCTTACTTATCGAAAACTGTTGCGATCCCCTACACTTGTGGGTTATCAATGCTTGCTTTGCATAATGAATGCCTTACCCGCTGCTATCTTCTTGGCCACCTGGATTTCCTGGATGGCCTTTTGGGCTTCGACCTTGGCGTCTTTCGCGCTCTGTAGGGCCTTTGCAAGCTCAGACTCTTGCGTCTTGAAGTCACGCTCCAAGGACTCGAACTTCTTGCCGAACTCCTAGAGCTCTTGCTGTACCTCGCCCACCCGAGCATCTTGCCTTTCACGCTCAGTGCGCTCCATGGCCGCCTTGTCTTCGGCCTCGGATAGCGCTTTCTTCAGGGACACCACTTCGGTCGTGGCCCCTATCAAAAAATCATGATGCTTTTTGTTAGCATCACAAATTTTTTATCCTCTATATGACACAGGGACGGGGTATCACTTACCTTTGTTCTCTTCGAGCTGCCTCTTCGTGAGGCTGAGCTCTTCTTCGGCCTGCTTCAGGTCCCACTTAAGTCCGGTGACCTCCACCGTACGGGCAGAAGCGGCCAGCAGCAACGCCTGCTTATTCACATAGACATCCATTTTTAGACTCTTGTGGATTAAAAGTTGACCCTCCCTTTGGCTTGTCTTTTCGAACACCAAACAGAGTATCAGGGGCTACTGTCTATCGGGTGATATTTTCTCACGCTTTTCATTACTTACCTCAAAGCCTGTTAGCAGGCTGGTGCAGGCTTCGGTCAATCCGCTTTTGGCGGACCGAACCTTCTCAATCACCATACTCATAAGAGTACAGTGCTCTTCGTCAATGGAAGCGCCGTGAAGCACTTCCAGTAAATTATCCGATGCCTCCGGCTGGACGGAGCTCATCGGCACGGCCGGCTCGCCCTCCTTAGCGAGGGGCCGCCTACTTGAATCCAGAACCTTTGGAGGCTCCGGCGCAGTAACCGGCTGGGAGCCAGACCTGTTGTGGTCCCCGTTCGCATAATCCATGGGGATCTTATCCCCCATGTGCCCAACGTCTAGGATTTCGCCTTGGGGCGTCTCCAGAACCGTCGCCCCCTGCTCTGGTATCTCTGGGACAACACCTCGGTGTCGTCCGCAGGTCGTGGGGTGGTGGCCGTCGGGAGTGAATCGCTATTCATCTTCGATTCACTCAAGGACCCATCCGAAGAGGATACCTCAAGATGGGACCCAGTCGGACTGCATATGCATGTTCGGCGTTATATCAAACCATGAAAATAAGACGCATTGAACGTACTATAGAGTGCGGATGCTTACGATTTCGCTAGGGGCTTGCCCCTGGGCAACCGCTCCTCCTTGCTGTAGGCGGCCGTGGTGGAATGATCCGGAAGGGACGTCTTTCCCTTCTTCAGCGTCCTAGCCTCCCCCTGCAGAGCGGCTTTTCTATTTTTCTCCTCCCCGGTGCGGGGAGGGGGAATTTATTCATTTCCCCCCATCTCCGTGGGAGGAATCCGCCTCGGCGTCCTCGGACGACGAGTCTATTACGGCCCTGCGCCGGAGACCCTTCCTGGTCCCCAGGGCCACCTTCTTGGACCCTTCAGCCTCCCCGGATGGGGCGGTCTTCCTTTTCTTCTCCTCCCCCTCGTCTTCGGGGGAGGAGTGCGCCTCATCGTCTTTGGACGAGGCGCAACCTTGTGCCGGAGACCCTTCCTGGTCCCCGTGGCCTTCTTCTCGGCCTTCTTCTCCGGCACCTTGTAAGGCACCGGAACCAGCATCTCCATCAAGAATGCGGTTGCTAGATCTTCAGTTAGTGGAGCCGGACAGTCGATCCGCTCTGCCGTCGCCACGTAATCCTGTTTTGTCGGTATGGTGACTTAAAATCCTCCCACAAATACGTTGGGAAAGGTACATCTTGTGATATTCAGAGGACTTACCGGATTGGCAAGGCGCTTTGTGCTGAGTCTGCGGTACTCGTAAGTGGGAGGAGGAACTTCGCCGGCCTTGAACAACACCTTCCAGACGTCCTTATGCATCATGTCGAAGAGCTCTTGCAGCATCTGGTGTTCGGCCGGACCGAACTCCCACATGTTGAATGCCCGTCTTTGGCACGGGAGGATCCGGCGGACGAGCATGACCTGGACCACGCTGACAAGCTTGATCTTCTTGTCCCTCATACTTTTGATGCAGATCTCAAGTCCGGTCAGCTCCGCAGGTTCGCCCCAGGCCAGGCCCTTCTTTTCCCAAGAGGTGAGCTGCATGGGGATTCCAGATCGGAATTTGGGGGTCGCCGCCCACTTGGCGTCGCGCGGCTCGGTGATGTAGAACCACCCTGATTGCCACCCTTTCACGATCTCCACGAAGGAGCCGCCAAGCAATGTGATGTTAGGCATTCTGCCCACCATGGCGCCTCCACACTCCGCCTACTGGCCGCTCACGATCTTCGGCTTCACGCAGAAGATTTGCAGCCACAAGCGGAAGTGGGGCTTGATGCGGAGGAAGGCCTCACACACGACGATGAACGCCAAGATGGTGAGGATGAAATTTGGGGCTAGATCATGAAAATCTAGCCCATAGTAAAACATGAGCCCGTGGACGAACGGGTGAAGTGGAAATCCTAGTCCGCGGACGAAATGAGAGAGGAACACTACTATCTCCCGAGACTTTGGGGTGGGGGTGATCTGTCCCTCCGCTGGAAGCCTGTGCGCGACGTTCGCGTCTAGGTATCCGGCCGCCCGAAGATTGGTAATGTCCTCCTCCGTGATGGAGGAGGCCATCCACTTGCCTCCCGCTCCGGACATGCTGCGAATGGTCCTACAGAGAAGGTGAGAACTTGGGCGCTGGAGCTCGAGAGTGTGAGAATGGATGAGCAAAGAAGGGAGAAGGCGTGGGTACAAATGGGGGATCCTTGTCTCTTTATAGAGGCGGTGAAAACTGTGCGCCTCCCCACTTGCCTGTTAAAATCGCTTATTTTCCAAGCGCCACGTTAAATGGCATGGTTGGGTTACCCGTACCCGTATTAATGAGAATCCCGTGATAAGGGGACACGATCTCTGCTTCGACAAGACGTGCCGAGGAAACCGCCTCACAATATGTGCGGTGGCTGGCTGTGAGAAAACGGTTCAAATAAAAACCCGGCCATAGTGTGATGTCACGTTTTCTAAAGTTGTCAGCAGATTAGATTTGTGGAATATGGTTCTCTCTGCGGTGGTATGTGAAATTTGTCTTGCAGAGCCGGCCACGATTTAAGTGTTCGAAATTTACTTTGGAGTATTCGGAGATGGAACCTGCCTTGCAATGCTGAAGACAATCTGCGTGCCGGACTCATCGTCATTGAAGCCTGGTTCAGGGGCTACTAAGGGATTCCTGGATTAGGGGGTATTCGGACAGCCGGACTATACACTTTGGCCGGACTATTGGACCATGAAGATACAAGATTGAAGACTTCGTCCCGTGTCCGGATGGGACTCTCCTTTGCATGGAAGGCAAGCTTGGCGATTCGGATGTTAGATCTCCTTCTCTGTAACCGACTCTGTGTAACCCTAGCCCCCTCCGGTGTCTATATAAACTGGAGGGTTTAGTCTGTAGGACAAGAACAATCATAATCATAGGCTAGCTCTTAGGGTTTAGCCTCTACGATCTCGTGGTAGATCAACTCTTGTAATACTCATATCATCAAGATCAATCAAGCAGGAAGTAGGGTATTACCTCCATCGAGAGGGCCCGAACCTAGGTAAACATCGTGTCGCCAGTCTCCTGTTACCATTATCCTTAGACGCACAGTTCGGGACCTCCTACCCAAGATCCGCCGGTTTTGACACCGACAGTGTCCTTTCCTAGTGACAGTAGGGGCAGCAAGGCACGTATTGTACTGTTGCCATCGAGGATAAAAAGATGGGGTTTATATCATATTTCTTGAGTTTATCCCTCTACATCATGTCATCTTGCCTAATGTGTTACTCTGTTCTTATGAACTTAATACTCTAGATGCATGCTAGATGCCGGTCGATGTGTGGAGTAATAGTAGTAGATGCAGAATCGTTTCGATCTACTTGTCGCGGACGTGATGCCTATATACATGATCATGCCTAGATATTCTCATAAATATGCACTTTTCTATCAATTGCTCAAGAGTAATTTGTTCACCCACTGTAATACTTATGCTATCTTGAGAGAAGCCACTAGTGAAACCTATGCCCCCCGGGTCTATTTTCCATCATATAAGTTTCCGATCTACTTTATTTTGCAATCTTTACTTTTCAATCTACATCATAAAAATACCAAAAATATTTATTATCTCTATTAGATCTCACTTTTGCAAGTGTCCATGAAGGGATTGACAACCCCTTATCGCGTTGGTTGCAAGGTTCTTATTTGTTTGTGTAGGTACGAGGGACTTGGAGTGTAGCCTCCTACTGGATTGATACCTTGGTTCTCAAAAAGTGAGGGAAATACTTACACTACTTTGCTGCATCACCCTTTCCTCTTCAAGGGAAAAACCAATGCATGCTCAAGAGATAGCAACCTCCATACCACCAATCCAGCCAAAAATGAGTTGAAGCACCATTCTTAACCACAAACTTGACATGCTCACGAAATACATTCCTCACCCTGACCAGATCTTCCCAAAAGTGCGGTCCACGAGACACTGAAGCGAACATGGACTACCAGCAGGGAAGTATTTAGCTTTAAGAAGATCAAACCAGAGAATGCAGGGGGTAGCAATCATGATCCTCAACCACCATTTGATGATGAGACAACTGTTCATCACCTGGGTGTTCAAAATCGCAAGCCCCCAAGGCTTTTAGGTCTGCATATGATATCCCATTTGATAAATCTATATTTTTGTTTATTTTCCAAAGAATTCCAAAAAAAGGCACCCCTATGTTTATCAAAGCCCTCATGCGTGCCCTTAGACAACCTGAAGAAGCCCATAGTAAACATAGGAGGGGAGGTGAGACACGCATTGATAAGAGAATTTTTCCTAGCAGAAGTGTTGTATCTGCCACGCCACAACACGACTCTATTGCCCACCTTAGAGACTAGAGGTTTAAACTGAAGGAAATGTGCCCTAGAGGCAATAATAAAGTTATTATTCATTTCCTTAATTAATGATAAATGTTTATTATTCATGCTAGAATTCTATTAACCAGAAACTTAGTACATGTGTGAATACATAGACAAAACTTATAGTCCCTAGTATGCCTCTACTTGACTAGCTCGTTAATCAAAGATGGTTATGTTTCCTAACCATAGACATGTGTTGTCATTTGATAAACGGGATCACATCATTAGGAGAATGATGTAATGGACTTGACCCATCCGTTAGCTTAGCATTATGATTGTGTCAGTTTCATTGCTACTGCTTTCTTCATGACTTATACAAGTTCCTCAGACTATGAGATTATGTAACTCCCGAATACCGAAGGAACACTTTGTGTGCTACCAAACGTCACAATGTAAAAGGGTGATTATAAAGGTGCTCTGCAGGTGTCTCTGAAGGTGTTTGTTGGGTTGGCATTGATCGAGATTAGGATTTGTCACTCCGTGTTTCGGAGAGGTATCTCTGGGCCCTCTCGGTAATACTCATCACTATAAGCCTTGCAAGCATTGTGACTAATGAGTTAGTTGCGGGATGAAATATTACGGAACAAGTAAAGAGACTTGCCAGTAACGAGATTGAACTAGGTATTGAGATACCGACGATCAAATCTCGGGCAAGTAACATACCGATGACAAAGGGAACAACGTATGTTGTTATGCAGTTTGACCGATAAAGATCTTCGTAAAATATGTAGGAACCAATATGAGCATCCAGGTTCCACTATTGGTTATTGACCGGAGACGTGTCTCGGTCATGTTTACATAGTTCTTGAACCCATAGGGTCCGCACACTTAACGCTCGATGATGAATGGTATTATGAGTTTATGTGATATGATGTACCGAAGATTGTTCGGAGTCCCGGATGTGATCACGGACATGACGAGGAGTCTCGAAATGGTCGAGACATAAAGATTGATATATTGGACGGCTATATTCGGACACCAAAAGTGTTCCGGAGAAGTTTTGAATAAAACCGGATATGGTGCGATCTATGATGTCTCTTACTGATTTACCACTATCATTTTGGGGTTATGCTTTAGAGATGACTGCATTCACTTTAAATAGGGCAACATCAAAATCCGTTGAGACGACGCCTTATGAACTGTGGTTTGACAAGAAACCAAAGTTGTCATTTCTTAAAGTTTGGGGTTGTGATGCTTATGTGAAAAAGCTTCAACCTGATAAGCTCGAACCCAAATCGAAGAAGTGCGTCTTCATAGGATACCCAAAGGAAACTGTTGGGTACACCTGCTATCACAGATCCGAAGGCAAAATCTTTGTTGCTAAGAACGGATCCTTTCTAGAGAAGGAGTTTCTCTTGAAAGAAGTGAGTGGCAGGAAAGTAGAACTTGATGAGGTAGTTGTACCTTCTACCTTATTGGAAAGTAGTTCATCACAGAAATCAGTTCCCTTGATTCCTACATCAATTAGTGAGGAAGTTAATGATGATGATCATGAAGCTTCAGATCAAGTTACTACCGAACCTCGTAGGTCTTCCAGAGTAAGATCCGCACCACAGTGGTACGGTAATCATGTTCTAGAAGTCATGTTACTAGACCATGATGAACCTACGAACTACGAGGAAGTGATGATGAGCCCAGATTCCGCGAAATGGCTTGAGGCCATGAAATCTGAGATGGGATCCATGTATGAGAACAAAGTATGGACTTTGGTGGACTTGCCCGATGATCGCCAAGCCATAGAAAATAATTGGATCTTTAAGAAGAAGACCGACGCAGATGGTAATGTTACTATTTACAAAGCTCGACTTGTTGCGAAAGGTTTTCGACAAGTTCAAGGAGTTGACTATGATGAGACTTTCTCACCCGTAGCGATGCTTAAGTCTGTCTGAATCATGTTAGCAATTGCTGCATTTTATGATTATGAAATTTGGCAAATGGATGTCAAAACTGCATTCCTGAATGGATTTCTGGAAGAAGAGTTGTATATGATGCAACCGGAAGGTTTTGTCGATCCAAAGGGTGCTAACAAAGTGTGCAAGCTCCAGCGATCCATTTATGGACTGATGCAAGCCTCTCGGAGTTGGAATAAATGCTTTGATAGTGTGATCAAAGCATATGGTTTTATACAGACTTTTGTAGAAGCCTGTATTTACAAGAAAGTGAGTGGGAGCTCTGTAGCATTTCTAATCTTATATGTAGATGACATTGTTGATTGGAAATGATATAGAATTTCTAGATAGCATAAAGGGATACCTGAATAAGAGTTTTTCTATGAAAGACCTCGGAGAAGCTGCTTACATATTGGGTATCAAGATCTATAAAGATAGATCAAAACGCTTAATTGGACTTTCACAAAGAACATACCTTGATAAAGTTTTGAAGAAGTTCAAAATGGATCAGTCAAAGAAAGGGTTCTTGCCTGTGTTACAAGGTGTGAAGTTGAGTCAGACTCAAGCCCGACCACTGCAGAAGATAGAGAGAAAATGAAAGTCATTCCCTATGCTTCAACCATAGGTTCTATCATGTATGCAATGCTGTGTACCAGACGTGATGTATGTCTTAAGCATAGCAGGGAGGTACCAAAGTTATCCCGGAGTGGAGCAGTGGACAACGGTCAAGAACATCCTGAAATACTTGAAAAGGACTAATGATATGTTTCTCGTTTATGGAGGTGAAAAAGAGCTCGTCGTAAACGGTTACGTCGATGCAAGCTTTGACACTGATCTGGATGACTCTAATTCACAAACTGGATACATATTTTTATTGAATGGAGGAGCTGTTAGTTGGTGCAGTTCCAAGCAGAGCGTCGTGGCGGGATCTACGTGTGAAGCGGAGTACATTGCTGCTTCGGAAGCAGCAAATGAAGGAGTTTGGATGAAGGAGTTCATATCCGATCTAGGTGTCATACCTAGTGCATCGGGTCCAATGAAAATCTTTTGTGACAATACTAGTGCAATTGCCTTGGCAAAGGAATCTAGATTTCACAAGAGAATGAAGCACATCAAGAGACGCTTCAATTCCATCCGTCATCAAGTGTCGGAGGGGGACATAGAGATTTGCAAGATACACACAGATCTGAATGTTGCATACCCGTTGACTAAGCCTCTTCCACGAGCAAAACATGATCAACACCAAAGCTCCATGGGTGTTAGAATCATTACTATGTAATCTAGATTATTGACTCTAGTGCAAGTGGGAGACTGAAGAAAATATTCCCTAGAGGCAATAATAAAGTTATTATTTATTTTCTTAATTCATGATAAATGTTTATTATTCATGCTAGAATTGTATTAACCGGAAACTTAGTACATGTGTGAATACATAGACAAAACTTATAGTCCCTAGTATGCCTCTACTTGACTAGCTCGTTAATCAAAGATGGTTATATTTCCTAACCATAGACATGTGTTGTCATTTGATAAATGGGATCACATCATTAGGCGAATGATGTGATGGACATGAACCATCCGTTAGCTTAGGATTATGATCGTGTCAGTTTCATTGCTACTGCTTTCTTCATGACTTATACAAGTTCCTAAGACTATGAGATTATGCAACTCCTGAATACCTAAGGAACACTTTATGTGCTACCAAACGTCACAACATAAAAGGGTGATTATAAAGGTGCTCTACAGGTGTCTCCGAAGGTGTTTGTTGGGTTGGCATAGATCGAGATAGGATTTGGCACCCCGTGTTTCGGAGAGGTATCTCTGGGCCCTCTCGGTAATACTCATCACTATATGCCTTGCCAGCTTTGTGACTAATGAGTTAGTGGCGGGATGAAGTATTATGGAACGAGTAATGAGACTTGCCGGCAACGATATTGATCTAGGTATTGAGATACCGACGATCTAATCTCGAGCAAGTAACATACCGATGACAAAGGGAACAACGTATGTTGTTATGCGGTTTGACCGATAAAGACCTTCGTAGAATATGTAGGAACCAATATGAGCATCCAGGTTCCGCTATTGGTTATTGACCAGAGACGTGTCTCGGTCATGTCTACATAGTTCTCGAACCCGTAGGGTCCGCACGCTTAACGTTCGATGATGATTGGTATTATGAGTTTATGTTATATGATGTATCGAAGATTGTTTGGAGTCCCGGATGTGATCACAGACATGACGAGGAGTCTCGAAATGATCGAGATATAAAGATTGGTATATTGGACGGCTATATTCGGACACCGGAAGTGTTCCGGAGAAGTTTCAGATAAAACCGGAGTACCGGGGGTTACCGGAACCCCCCGGGAAGCTATTGGCCCTCATGGGCCTTTGTGGAGAAGAGAGAGGGCAGCCAGGAGCTGGCGCGTGCCCTCCCTTTACCTAGTCCAAATTGGACAAGGGGAAGGGGTGGTGGTCCCCCTCTCCTTCCTTCTCTCTACCTCCTCCTTCCCCCTTCTCCTTGTTGGAATAGGAAAGGGGGGGGGGCAATCCTACTTGGAGTAGGATTGCCCCCCCCCCCTTGGCGTGCCTCCTCCCCTGGCCAGCCTCCTCCTCCCTCCCTTTTTTATATATGGAGGAGGGGGCACCCCAAAGACACACAGGTTGATTGTTTAGCCGTGTGCGATGCCCCTTCCACAGATTTCCATCTCGGTCATATCGTCGTAGTGCTTAGGCGAAGCCCTGCCGCCGGTAACTTCATCATCACCATCACCACACCGTCGTGCTGATGAAACTCTCCCTCGACCTCAGATGGATCTAGAGTTCGTGGGACATCACCGAGCTGAACGTGTGCAGATCGCAGAGGTGCCGTGTATTCGGTGCTAGGATCGGTCAGATCGTGAAGAGGTACGACTACATCAACCGCATTGTCATAACGCTTCCGCTTTCGATCTATGAGGGTACATGGACACACTCTCCCCTCTCGTTGCTATGCATCTCCTAGATAGATCTTGCGTGATCGTAGGTTTTTTTTTAAATTACTACGTTCCCCAACATAAACTCCTTGGCACATAGATGAAAAGGGGAAATAGGGATCCCCGGGTATTTAAAAGGAAAAGCCCAAAGAGAGCAGCTGAGGAGCTGAGACACCCGCATTGCCTCAGCCTCGACAACTCCAGTAACAATGACCTCGCTCTTCAAAAAAATGATTTTGAGCCCCGACAAGGCTTCAAAACTGAGAAGAATGAACTTATGATTGGTAATACAGGACCCATTCAACTCCACTAAAATGGCCGTGTCGTCAACATATTGGAGGTGAGTGATGCCATGGGGAAGGAGGTGGGTGATGACTGGGGTAATATGCCCAGCTGAGGCCGCCCGATCCAACATGCATGATAAAGCATCAAGCACAAAGTTAAACAGAATAGGCGAGATTGGGTCACCTTGCCGCAGGCCCCAACCATTGGCAAAGTATTTGCTAGTCGAGCCATTTACAGCTGCAGCTGTGTGCCCTCCTGACACAAGTTGTATCAACCTATGGACAAAACCAGACTCAAACCCCTTAGCATGAAGAACTTGGCGAAGAAAATCCTAGCTAACCGAATCATATGCTTTCTCAAAATCAAGTTTGAGAATGATCGCCCGAGAGCCTTTCACCCCGAGATCGTGAACTATTTCGTGCAGGCATAGGACACCAATGAAAATAAATCTTCCTTCAATAAAAGCAGATTGGGTAGGACTAATGGTATGGTGAGCAATAGGCGACAACCTCGTTGCCAGCCCTTTAGCAGGGAACTTGGCAAAATTGTTAATCAAGGCAACGGGGCGGAATTGACAGATAGACTCAGCACCCTTGGCTTTGGGGATAAGGGAAAGAATGTCATAATTAAGACGAGAAATGTCAACAGTACCCAGAAAAAAACATTGGATAATAGCACAGACCAAAGGGCGCAAGGTAGGCCAGAACCGTCTAAAGAAGGGGAGAAAAAAACCATCTAGACCCGAGGCTGAATTCATGTTAGCCGAGTTAATGGCCAGCTCGATCTCTTCCACAGAGAGAGGAATCGAGAGAGACATGTTCTCCTCATCTGAAACCCGCCTATCCTGATCCCAGAGGTTGGGAGAGATGATGAGACCAGAGGCCGGCCTGGCGGCTAGCAAAGCAGAGAAAAAAATTAAACACTAGACTATCAATATATGCGGTAGTGGAGTCCCCTTTGAGCGTCCTGTTAATCGTGCCATGTTGCTTCTAGTATATCTTGGCCTGCTGGTGTAGATTCATGAGGAGGGCCTCAAGATCACATCATCATCACACCCCTCTTCTGATATATAAACCAACCACATCATCACATCAAGTGCAGAACTAAATGTACAATGATTCTGGATAACCACTCAGACTCCATTACAACCACAATATAGAAGAAGTACTAACACATGGAACATATAAGCAAACCCTGAAAGACCAACAAAGATAAAAAAATCATAGCAGCAACTCAAAGGGCAACAAGCAGGGTACCCCTAGATGTTCTTTTTCCTTCATCTTTCAGGCACATGTGATCGAAGAACTTCGGGTCATGTATGAATAAGGCACAAAACAGGCGACCTTCGAGCTATCGATAGGAGTACTTGCTTTTGAATTAAGTGATATGAGGCCAAAAAAACTAGGACGTTTTTCTTGACCACACAGAGGTCCACAGACGAAGAAGTACTTACCTAGACAGGGAAGGATACCTTCTTTATGAAAAACTTTTGATCTATTCATCATCTGTCATGGCAGTATAAAAGAACACTAGAGATAATAAAAATTATATTTAGGTTCATAGAGCACCTAGCGACGACTACAAGTACGAGCCGAAGGCATGCCACTGTCATCACCCCTCCTTCATTGAAGCCGGACAAAACTTGTTGTAGTAGACAATAGCGAAGTCATCGTGCTAAAACCCTACAACACCAGCACACCAGAATAGCGACCTCCGTCTATGAAGAGAATCGTAGATCGAAAGGATCAAATATGAAGACATACAAACGGAGATTGGATCCACGGAGATCCACCGAAGACCAACTCCGACTGAATCCCACAAGATCTACCGAAGAAACACCTCAACACGCCCTGCGGTGACGCTAGACGCACCGTCGGGATGGGAGCTAGGCATAGAGGACCTTGTTCCATCTTTAGGGAGCTACCGCAGCTTCGCTTTCCTAAACAGGACACAAACCCTAGTTGACCTAAAAAAGACACCTAAAAACGGAGCCAAAACCTTCCCATCGGCAAGGGCCAAAGTCCATTGTGCTTCCATAGCCCTAAGGGCACCTAAAACAAGGAGGACCGCCGACGGCGCCGACAGGAGGAGGAGAAAGCCTAGTTAAGAGAGGTGAAGGGGTACATCCACCATAGGGCATTTAACCTGGATTTGTTTTGGATAAGAAGGGGGACCACAGTCTACCTTATATATTCCAAAGCCAGACCGAGGTATGAGACATGGCCGCCTCCTCCTCCTCCCAACCCTAGCTGCCTCCTCCTCCCAACCCTAGTTGCCCCTCCTCCTCACCCCTCCCCTCCTCCCTCCCTCACTGCCGCCTGATGTAGCCGCCGGGCAAGCCCGGGGCGCCGAGGATGGTGGCGGCGGGGACTCGGTTGCCCTGCTCCTCTGGGGGGAACCCCGGATCTAGAGCGGCGGCTCCATTGGCAAGGCACGGCAACTAACAGCCGTGCAGGTGGTGGATCCGGTGTCCCAGCTGCGGGTGGCGGGATCCGGTGGTCGTTGGCGGCCGGCGGCGGCTTCTGCGGCGGTCGGTGTGTGTGATCTGGCGCCTCCCTTCCTCCCCTATTCGGCGTGCGGGTCAGCCTGATCAGGCGGCGCTTCCTCTCGGTCGCCGGTTCTGTATAGGAGGTGCTGCTGGTGCCGGAGATCTAGTTCGGGCGAAATCCCTGGCCGGCCATGACGTTGACGGCGATGCTTGAGGGCGCCGTTTCCCTCCTTGGAGGCGTCGGTATGGACTGATCTCCTCACTCCACCTTCCCCTAGGTCTCCCGGGTGAAAGCCCTAACTCTGTTGGGCGGCGGTGGCGTTCACGGCGCCGTTCCCTTCTTGAAGGCGCCGCTTTGGGAACCTTGGGGTTGGGTGGCGCTTGTGGGTGGTGGGCGACAACGGTGGTGCGGCCCTTTCCTAGCATGGATTTACGTCCGTTGCTTGGAGATGCACTCGCGT
The DNA here is from genome assembly GCF_002162155.2 of Triticum dicoccoides. Lineage (NCBI taxonomy): Eukaryota > Viridiplantae > Streptophyta > Magnoliopsida > Poales > Poaceae > Triticum > Triticum dicoccoides. The sequence continues at coordinate 508,559,699 of NC_041381.1, read as the reverse complement.
AGGTGGAGGTCGTCAGCTGGCGTCGTGGTGGTGTCAATGGCGAAGGACCTGCCAAGGCTCGCGTAGGTGGAGGTCATCGTTTGGCATCGTGCTGGTGTCGATGGCGGAGGACCTGCCAAGGTTGTCACCTCAGTCTGCTCTGAAAATGGACCAGTGGAAGATGGAGGCGACGACACATGTGAGTGCATTAGACCGGTTTGAGCCCCGAACCCGACAGATGGCTCGGCCGGGGCCTCTGGCTTTAGATGTTAGGCTTAGGTGAGAGGTATAGGTATGTAGCCCAGCTTGCACCCCTTCATCATTTGGATAGGAGTAGCAGCAGATACTGCCAAGATGGTGGATTTAGGCATATTGTCGTTATACTTTGTAAGGTCCTCGAGAATAATCAATAAAATGGCCGTATGCATCTCTCAGATGCAGAGGCCGGGGGTCATCACTAGTGCAGAACCGGCCTTTAGTGCCGGTTCGTGAATGCCCTTAGTGCCGGTTCGCCAACCGGCACTAAAGAGTGGGGACTAAAGGTCCCCCCTTTAGTACCGGTTCGTCACGAACCGGCGCTAAAGTGCCACCACGTGGCACGAGCCAGTCCTGTTTGTGTGTAGGGCATTAGTACCGGTTGGTAACACCAACCGGTACTAAATGTTTGGGTGTTTTTTTATTTTTTCTTTAATTTTGTGTTTTCAATTTCATTTAGTGATTGTTTTACATTATAATGAGTTTTTAAATCATTAGGTGAAAGTACCGCGGATTAGTTTGGACTGGATGCATCGGATAGCTAGCTAAGTGATCAAGTATATGCCATATCCATATTAATTATACTTGATCAACTATAATATATACGGATATGGCATATACTTGATCACTTAGGTAGGATCCATCCAGCTGAAACTAATTTGTGGTTTCTTTCATTAAATGATATAATAACTCATCATCATCATCATCATATTAATCATCATAGTCATGCATTACCGCTAGCTATATATCTAATCACCACCAGCACTACTAGCTTAAAGAAGAAACATTCACTTGTACCAGAAGCAAAAATATCATCGAGTTCAACATGATTGTCACGATATTATAAGCGTTCATATATAACACCACAAAAGCAAATCACTTAAGTTAAGAACGAAGAACACGGACATGAAAGGACAAGTACTAAGAGCAACATGAACTAGCTAAATCACTCCTGCTAGCTACTCTCTCTCTGGTAAAATAGCATAGAACATGTATAACTCTCCTGATTCATCAAACTGGAGCATGCCGATGAACCTGTCTCCTAATCGTGGGCTGCGCTTCTCATTGCTGCCCCCTATTACTTCTCTGTGATCGGTAACAATTTTCCTCCAATCTTTCACTATTAAGCATTCATCGCTTCTAGAAATCCTGAATGCATTAATGTGCAATGCAGAATATCTTGGCCATAAGCTAACAATTGACATGCGACCTTTAGTCTCGATCCCCTGAGGCACAACTGTCATCGGGAGTCCCTGTTGAAGAACATTGTATAGTACTTAATTAATATATTTAGCAATGATAGTTTAGCAGAAAAATTATGTATGCAAAAGATGCACTGAGGACAAATAGTAAAAATCTTACCATCATTCCTAAATAGATGTGACCGTAGTTCAATACCATCACTATTGGTCACACATTTTGAGTACTAATATTTCTAAGTGCAGGAAGAAAATTTGTCTTGACAGTATGAAGATCCTCAAGCCATGAAACATAATGACTTATCTCCTCGCAGTTTAGTTCAGCTCCGGGACAGTAGTAGGTCCTGTCTACCAAGTGCCGGACATGTTTGGTTGAATGGAGATAAGCTGTCAATAGAAATTAGTTGTCAATTATTTTTGAATAAGCAATATCGAAGACAAAAATATAGTTGAGAAGAACTCACATAATGGTAGAAATGGAGGCGTCTGCACATCGACCCATATGTCTCTATTACCTTCAATATCATCTTCCGGACGAATATCAAAGGTGATAATCATACCAGGCTCAAATGCATAAGCCTTGCATAGTGCTTGCCAAGTTTTGCATTCAAAATAGGTGTACGTGTGTGCATTGTATACTTTGGCGTTGAAAGTATAACCATCATGCTCAGTTTTCAGGTAAACTTTCTTTACCTCCATAGTTTCCATATCTTTGAAACCTATCTTATCCAAGACAAAAATTCTTACATGGCAGGGGATGCGCTAGTAGAATAGTGAAAATTAAAAATTATAAGTCAGACAAATGAAACATATATATATAAGTCATGCTTAATTACGAAAACAGACTTGTCGTTGTGACTTACTGTATCGAATTCGAAGGTCTCATCCAGCTTGATGCTGAATCGCCTACCATCAACAAGGAAATTTCTATCACACTGGCCGCGCTGGTCTTCACAGTATTCGCACATAATGAAATTTTTTCCGTCGTCAGACGACATTTCCTATGTTCATATTAGGCGAAACATTAAACACTTACTGTTTCAATTAATTCAACTATTTCTATTAATTCAACTAAGCATTCACTAAAAATAAACTAGTTATATTAATTCAATTAGTTCAACTAATCATTTACTAAAAATAAACTAGTTCTATATATTAATTCAACTAGATCAACTCAACATTTACTAAAAATAAACTAGTTATATTAATTCAATTAGTTCAACTAAGCATTTACTAAAAATAAACTAGTTCTATATATTAATTCAACTAGTTCAACTAAACATTTACTAAAAATAAACTAGTTATATTAATTCAACTAGTTCGACTAAGCATTTACTAAAAATAAACTAGTTATATTAATTCAAAAAGTTCAACTAAGCATTTACTAAAAATAAA
>NC_041381.1:508550443-508556228 GCF_002162155.2 Triticum dicoccoides | reverse complement strand
GCGGCCGGGGACGGCGACGAGACGGGTGCGGCGGGGGCGGCAACGACGACGACGACGGGCGGCGAGGGCGCCGGGGACGGCGACGACGTGCGGCGAGGTCGACGGCACGACAGCGCGACGGTGTCGGCGTCTGTCGTGGTTCTAAGTCTGACAATAGAATGGGGGGTAGGTATGGAGAGGCAAGATCCTGGCTATGGAGTAGTTGTACACACGAGTGTTTAGCGACTTCAGGCCCTTCTCAGAGGAAGTAACAGCCCTATGTCTCGAAGCCCGGAGGCGGTCGACTGATTTCTGTGTATATGAGTTACAGGGGTGCGAACCCCTCTACCAGTGGAGGGGGGTGGCTTATATAGAGGACGCCAGGACCCCAGCCATCCCACGTAGCAGAGGATTAAAGTACATTAAGGCAGGGAGTTACTGGTAACGCCCTACTTAAAGTGTCATCATGACCATTAAGACTACTTAATTACAGACCGTTTGGATGCAGAGTAGATCCTGAACTCCTGATGGTCGAGTGGGTCTTGATGGTCGAGTGTCTTCTAGCCGGTCGAGTGGAGTCTCTCTTGGTCGACTGGAAGGTAGCTTCATCTAAGGATGTCCTTGGGCATGGTATCCTAGATAGGTCTATGACCCTACCCTAGGTACATATCCTCATTAGCGTCGTCGTCGGAGATCGAGACTCGCGCGAGAAGTGGAACGAAGTGGCGACGATAACTGAATTTTCGTAAGTGACATATATATAGGAGGGGTCTTTAGTACCGGTTGGTGGCTCCAATCGGTACTAAAGGCCAATTTTAGCCAGCCCAAGCGGCGGGAAACGCGGGCCTTTAGTACCGGTTGGTGGCTCCAACCGGTACTAAAGGGCAACACATTAGTACCGGGTGGAGCCATGACGACATTGGCGAGCCACTCGGAGTGGTATATCTCTCGGATGAACTCTGCTGCAAGGAGTCGAGCCACCTCCTCGCCAATGGCTTTTTTCTTCTGAACGGCGGACCGTCGAAGATGTTCCTTAATAGATTTTGCTTTTGAATCGACTCTAAGGCGATGCTCAGCCAGTCCCCTGGGAACACCCGGCATGTCAGCTGGCTTCCATGCGAAGATGTCCCAGTTCTCATGGAGGAACTGGATGAGCGCTTCTTCCTATTTAGAGTCGAGTGTTGTGGAAATATGGGTCGGAGCTGCATTGGGATCAGTCAGATGGATATGAACTGGCTTTGTCTCACCGGATGACTGAAATGTTGACTCTGTGGCGGGCTTCTTGGCCCGCAGTAAATCACTCGGATCTGCATTCTTCTTATATCCCTCTAGCTCTACCACTGTTATCTGGTCATCCGCAATCTTTGAGCCTTTCTGAAAACACTCTTCCGCTTTCTTCCGGTTGCTAGTGATGGTGATCACGCCTTTGGGGCTAGGCATTTTTAACTTGAGGTACACATAGCATGGTCGAGCCATGAAGCGGGCGTAGGCTGGTTTTCCCAAAATGGCGTGGTAGGCGCTCTGGAAATCCACGACTTCAAATGTCAGCTTCTTTTTGCGGAAATGTTTCGAGTCGCCGAACACCACATCCAGAGCTATTTGGCCGAGTGACTCGGCCTTCTTTTCCTGGGATGACTCCATGAAAACTCATGTTGCTGGAACTGAGTCTGGACATCGGAATGCCCATTCCCTTGAGCGTCTCCGCATACAGTATATTCAACCCGCTGCCGCCATCCATCAATACCTTCGTCAGTCGAGTGCCTTCGACGACCGGGTCAACCACCAGCGCTTGCCTCCCAGGGGTGGCAATGTGAGTAGGATGGTCAGACTGGTCGAAAGTAATGGGAGTTTGCGACCATCTCAGATAGTTTGGTGTCGCCGGGGCGACCATATTGACCTCACGGTTGATCACTTTCAGTCGACTTTTGCTCTCTACATCAGCAAAAATCATCAGAGTGGAGTTGACATGAGGGTACTCTCCATCACTGTCCTCCTTGTCCTCAGCCTTGTCCGACTCCTTCTCTTTATCTTTTGGCTGTTTCCCTTGAAACTGCTGGATTAAGAGCCGGCACTGGCAAGTGGTATGCTTTGTGTAGATGAAGTTACCATCTTCGTCTTTCTTCGTGTGGATATGACACGGTAGATCCATCACATCATTACCTTCCTTATCTTTTACCTTCTTGGGGTTCCAAGATCCTTTGGGCTTCCCTTTGAATTTGCCCTGAGTCACGGCCAGAGCCTCTCCAGGAGCTGCTGGCTCGGCCTTCCGCTTTTGCTTCCGACTGGAGTTTCCTTTATCTGACTGACTCGGCTTGTACTTGCCGCTCCGGAGTCGGTCCTCTTCTTCGCCGTTGGCGTACTTGGTGGCTATTTCCATCATCCGACTCAGGGTCATATCTCCAGTTCGACCAAACTTCAGGCTCAACTCTCTGTTCTTGACGCCATCCTTGAAGGCGCAAACCGCTTGATGGTCTGACACATTCTCTACAGTATGATGCAAAGTGATCCACCTCTGGATGTAATCCCTCAGTGTTTCACTCGACTTTTGTACACAAACTTGCAGCTCAGTCAATCCGGCAGGTCGCTTGCAAGTTCCCTCAAACGTCCTGACGAACACTCGAGAAAGATCTTCCCAGGTGTAAATGCTGCTAGGAGCTAACTGATTAACCACGCCCTGGCCGAACCCTCTAGCATAAGTGGCAAATGTTTCATGGCCACCTCATCATTACCGCCACCAATCTGAACAGCCACTCGGTAGTCTTCGAGCCAACTTTCAGGCTTAGACTCTCCGGTGAACTTACTCACCCCAGTCACCAACCTGAAGTTGGGGGGTATCACTGCGGCTCTGATCGCTCTGCTCGAACATTCTAGACCTGAAACATGGACTCGACTGTTTGTGGGCACACCTCTATCATGACCACCTCTATGAGCTCTGTTTCGGTCGACCAAACCTTGCACGATGATGGATCTAGCATCAAAGCCTGGCTCTCTGGGGTCGACTGGAGCTCTCCGCCCAACACTGAGCTGGCGTCTGTCATCTTGCTGCCGATGGACGTTAGACCCACTTCTCGGAGGAGGAGTGGGCACTGACGCATGTCATCACGATCAAATCGATCATCATAGTGGTCCCGCCGGCCTTCACGTCCCATGCGCCTCGGAGGCGACCTTGGACTGTGAGCCGACTGAACAGTATTTGCAGTGATAGATCGACTGTGAATCCTGTTGCGCGACTGTGACACAGCTGAATTCTGATCTCCTGCCACCCGGAGCAAATCTCTAATCTGCATCAATCCTCTTCCAGCCTCTGACTGAGAGGGCTGAATTGACTCCGCTATGCGGGCTGCAGCTGCCAAATTCTGAATTGGGGTTCGATATACCTGAGTTGGTTGCGGAAAGAGCTGACGTCGGTTGGAGTTGGTCACTCGTTGACGTGCATGCTCATCGAGTGCTCGCTGGAGGTTCTCCAGTCGAGTGCGTTCAGCCAGGTTGGCTAAACGCGCCTCTTCTAGGGCACGAGCCTCAGGAGTTTCTCCTGCAATGGGAGTATGCAGGGCATCCATGTTCCGGCGGCGAAGTTCTTCCCTCTGCTGGGAAGTGAGCGGCTCGGGTTGGTACTCTTCATGGGCTTGAGCAGGGTCGTCCTCGTCGTCCATCCCGTCGCCGCGGGGGAAACCGGGAGGACTATGGGGCCCGTTGACCATCAGGACCTCCGCCGCTGGATCACTTCTATCGCACTCGGATGCAGTCTCTACAGAGCCAGTCGACAGGTCAAACAGGCCGTAGAGAGATTCGTCGGGCTCAATCGCCGCGACTTGGGTGGTGGCCGATTGGCGAGCCACCGCGTGTCTCACCCATCGCTGGAGCCTCGACCGACCGGAGCGCTTGCGCTGGCGGGAGACAGGGAGGGAGGACGGCGCAGGAGTCGACCGGTACGGGGTCGACGGCTACCACAGCAAGACGCCGCAGACACATGCCCGAAAGTGCGTCGCCCCGCGGGCGGGGAGCGCGTCGATGTGGAGTGGTGCCTCCTAGAGCCAAGCGGAGTCGTTGGCGATGAAAGTGAGCACACCGAGACGGATCTCGTGGCCCTCGACCAGAGCTCCGCCAGAAACCATGATGAAGGCGATCGGACAAATTGCAACTTCTCCAAAAAAGTCGCCAAGACACCGGCCCCACGGTGGGCGCCAACGGTCGTGGTTCTAAGTCTGACAGTAGAATGGGGGGTAGGTATGGAGAGGCAAGATCCTAGCTATGGAGTAGTTGTAACACGAGTGTTTAGCGAGTTTAGGCCCTTCTCGGAGGAAGTAACAGCCCTACGTCTCGGAGCCCAGAGGCGGTCGACTAATTTCTATGTATATGAGTTACAGGGGTGCGAACCCCTCTACTAGTGGAGGGGGTGGCTTATATAGAGGACGCCAGGACCCCAGCCATCCCACGTAGCAGAGAATTAAAGTACATTAAGGCAGGGAGTTACTGGTAACGCCCTACTTAAAGTGTCATCATGACCATTAAGACTACTTAATTACAGACCGTTTGGATGCAGAGTAGATCCTGAACTCCTGATGGTCGAGTGGGTCTTGATGGTCGAGTGTCTTCAGGTTTGTCGAGTGTCTTCTAGCCGGTCGAGTGGAGTCTCTCTTGGTCGACTGGAAGGTAGCTTCGTCTAAGGATGTCCTTCGGCATGGTATCCTAGATAGGTCTATGACCCTACCCTAGGTACATATCCTCATCAGCGTCGTCGTCGGAGATCGAGACTCGCGCGAGAAGTGGAACGAAGTGGCGACGATAACTGAATTTTCGTAAGTGACATATATATAGGAGGGGCCTTTAGTACCGGTTGGTGGCTCCAATCGGTACTAAAGGCCAATTTTAGCCAGCCCAAGCGGCGGGAAACGCGGGCCTTTAGTACCGGTTGGTGGCTCCAACCGGTACTAAAGGGCAACACATTAGTACCAGTTGGAGCCACCAACCGGTACTAATGGCTCTGCGCTGCCACCCGCAGTGCGCTACTTTTAGTCCCACCTCGCCGAGCGAAGGGCAGCCGCACTGGTTTATAAACCCAGCCGCGACTGCCCTTTCGAACTCCTCTATATAGCAGGCTTTTGGGCCTAACTAGGGGGCGCTGCCCTGTGAGCCTGCTGGCCCTTCTGGGCCTGTATTTGCACACCCTAGGTCTGGCAGGCCCACCGGGCAGCGCCCCAACATTTTTTTATAATTTTTTCTCTTTTCTACATTATTTATTTTCTTCTATTTATTTTTGAGTAATTTTTTATATAGTTATTTCTTTTCTGCTCTATTTTTTTCTTCTATTTATTTCTGAGTAGGTTTTTTTGCTGTATTTAGTTTCTTTGTGAATATTTTTGCTTTATATAATTTTTTTTCTTTTCTGCATTATTTATTTTCTTCTATTTATTTTTGAGTAATTTTTTATATAGTTATTTCTTTTCTGCTTTATTTTTTTCTTCTATTTATTTCTAAGTAGGTTTTTTTTGCTGTATTTAGTTTCTTTGTGAATATTTTTGCTTTATATAATTTTTTTTCTTTTCTGCATTGTTTATTTTCTTCTGTTTATTTTTGAGTAATTTTTATTATATAGTTATTTGTTTTCTGCTTTATTTTTTTCTTCTATTTATTTCTGAGTAGTTTTTTTTGCTGTATTTAGTTTCTTCTTCTCCTTCTTCTTCCTCTTCCTCTTCTGCTCTTCCTCTTCTTCTTCCTCCTCCTTCTTCTTCCTCTTCTTATTCTTCTACTTCCTCCTCTTCTTCTTCTCCTTCTTCTTCTTCTTCTTCTTCTTCTTCTTCTTCTT
>NC_041381.1:508375238-508442438 GCF_002162155.2 Triticum dicoccoides | reverse complement strand
TTCGTCTTCTTCTTCTTCTTCTTCTTCTCCTTCTTCCTCTTCTTCTTCCTCTTCATCTTCCTCTTCTTCTTCCTCTTCTTCTTCTTCTTCCTCCTTCTTCCTCTTCTTATTCTTCTTCTTCCTCCTCTTCTTCTTCTCCTTCTCCTCCTTCTTCTTCGTCTTCTTCTCCTTCTTCTTCTGCTTCTTCTTCCTCTTCTTTATATATAGAGTTCAATGAAGACCAAATGCTTGTGATAGTTTGAAAAATAACATATTTAAATTGTGCATCTGAACACAGAAAAAATACATTGATCAGTATCGCCTTTCAGCCAAAACGCGCTACTGCTACACAGAAGTACATATAAAAAATACATTGATCATCAACGATCTTTTTGTATAGAATCTAAATCGTCAGTAGGAATCTACCACCGATTTAAGAACCGGCGAAGACTCTTATTGCAGCCACAGATCCTACACATAGAGTTCAATGAAGAGCAAATGTTTGTGATAGTTTGAGAAGTAACATATACTTAAGGTGGTCAAATTCTTGTTAGGGGAGCGAGGTGGGACTAAAAATAGCGCCTGCCACAACCTCTTTAGTATCGGTTCGTGCCACGAACCGGTACTAAAGGTGCTGGCCGGGCACCAGCATCTTTACTACCGGTTCATGGCACGAACCGGTACTAAAGATTCCCAAAGAACCGGTACTAAAGGTCACCTCCTGCCAAGTCATTTGAACCGGCACTAATGGGCGCATTAGTGCCGGCTCATATGCGAACCGGTACTAATGTTTCTCATATTAGATCCTTTTTCTACTAGTGCATCCTCCTTTTCGGAAAAAAAACCGAGGTCTGAGAATTGTCTTAGTACAAAAGATGCCGGCTAAAACTCCGTGTCAGAGGAACAGAAACAAGATAAAACAGGGACGAAGGGGAACAATCCTCTAGGCTAAACCTGGCTACATAGTGTTCCTCGGGAGCTTCGAATGGTGGTGAAGAAAGGCCTTGAGAGAGCAATCCTGCGATCTACAGCACCATAGCTGAATCATCTGTGCAATAGCAAAGGCAAGAGGCAAAATGTGGCATTGACAGACCGTCAAAGACCCGAGCATTACGCACTTTCCAGTTGAACCGCACAGGCAGCAAAAAGCACGAACTAGTGTGGACTAACCGATCGAAGTGGCCGCACAAAGTCTAGCAAGGAGTGTGATTCTGTTGCCGCACAAAGTCTAGCAAGGAGTGTGATTCTGTTGCGTGCTGCAAGACCTCAAGCTTACTCCAGAGAAAGTGAGCTGGAGCGCATCTCAAAATTATGTGATCCACAGTTTCTTCAGCCGGACAAGTATCACAGTATGGGTGTTCAATATTCTTCCATTGCTTCTACCCTTGAAAGCAAGCCATAGGAAAATCTGCCATTTTCTGGGAAAGGCTAAAACCTTTTAACCTGGATCAATCCTGGGCCTTTAAGGCCATCTCCAACGCTTGGGCGCTGAGCATATCAACATACAGAAGCGGCTGGCGCTGGCAGCTGCATTTTGGGGTTGTTTGGATTGTGACTATCTTTATCATATATTGCCACATGATTTTTGTCACACTTGCCTTAGTTGAGTTGCTCAAATTGTTAGCCACACTTTGGCTTGCCTAAGAAAATCTTGCCACACTTTTTATGTCTATGACATGTGGGGCTCACTGCTCATAAAAAATATTCTTGCCTTAGGTGTGGCTAGAACCAAACACCTATCTAACTTGGTCAAATTTGCCTAAGGTTAGGTGTGGCAAGGTGTGGCAAGGTGTGGCTAGAAACCAAACAACCCCAATGTATGTGTTTGTAAAGCGCCCACTTTTTTTTTTTTGCGATGAAGTAAAGCGCACCACCTTGTGCGTCCATGCCTGCAAAATAGCCAGGAACGAAGGAAAAACTATCAAAACGGCCGCGATTTAATCCCTAGCACCCCTGGCTGCACCCGCATTGTAGGTGCAGCAGTGTTTATTTTTTCAGCTTACCCAAAGTTGAGCATGATTCTTTCCATGGGCATTGGCATGCACAACAGTATGATGAGTTCCATGAAATGCTCTGCCTAGTAAACCCATTTGAAGGCGCCAAACGTCCTGTTTGCATGCAGCGGGAATTTGGCATCTTGCCAAGACTGTTCATGCACCCGTGTTCAACTGTAGCTAGCTCTCCTGCACAAGTAGCCAGTGCTGCCATTTTGTATCACGTGCAGCAAAGATACAAGGTGCCCGTGTTGGCCGCCTACGAGCAAAAGCTTCTCTCCATCGTCCTCGTAGGCCGTGCATGCCCGCCGCGTAATTCATCGCCAGAAACGCCGCGCGCGTACACGTACGCACGACAAGTTAAACGTATGTACCTTTTTTTCGGTGAAACGTATGTACGTTTTTTTTCCGGGTGAAACGTACGTACGTTGCCATATAGCTACATTGCTACTTTGCCACCTAGCGGAATCTCCCTGCAGATTTATCGAAAAAACATACCACCACGAAAACAACGCTTGATGTGACGTGCATATTTCATGTAATAACGTCTATTGTAGAATGGAGGGGTCATTCATACTCCTTCCGTTCAAAAAAACTTGTCCCTCAAATGAATGTATGTAGCATTAAGTTAATGCTAAATACATCTATTTAACAGACAAGGTTGAGACAAGTTTTTTCGGACGGAGGGAGTATATACGCTTGAGCACATATAGCGCATACACACGTGCAAATACGAACATACGCACCACTTTTTTTAGTACGTAGAGCAATTCACGGCAGTTGCGAATGCGTGAGAATCAGATAGCAAACATATGATTACACGATGGATCGATCACGAATATGGATGAGCATAAGGTACATATATAGGTAGCAGCACTAGTTTGAGTACATGACTCTGATAGTCTAGTTGTCGTTGATCGTAGCTAGCTTGATGGGATATTATTGCCGTCGATCGACCGTGGAGATGAGCAGTTGGATCATGGGCACTTGTGGCGGCCGTTGTGCGTGGTCATGTTGGCGTAGCAGGGGCAGACTTCCTCGTTGCCGGCGGTGCCGGGCGGCACGCAGTCGCATCGCCGGCAGCACGTGTTGCACGCCCTGTTGCACAGATTCGGCCGGCTCTGACTTGCTGCACCGGTACGAGCACGCGCTGCCGCAATCTGCAAATCGTTGTAATAGTTAGAAGGGGAGATATATCAGTGATGGTGCCGATCGATCAACTCGGCCGGACTAGCGGATGAATCCCATGCTGCGTGGGTGCTTACCGACGGCGTGAGCTTGTCCACTCGGAGCGGTGGTCTGCGGAAGAGGAAAATGAACAGGGACCGAGTTTAGCAAGGCAACCAATATTCTAGAATGCATGTACTGTGGAAGAGTCTATAGCGCCATGGATCAGGGGATCACCTCGACAAGGAGCAGGAGGACGATGAGCGCCGCGCACATGAGCACCCTGTCTTTGCCGGCCATTCGCCAGGGGCTGGGAACCGCCGGTTTGCTTCGCTCTCTGCCGATTTGCTTCTCTTCACCAGGGGAAATGCGGAAACCTCAAACCTTTGCCTTGTAGCGAGGGGATGAACCGGGCCACGTTTTATAGGCCGGCCCGCCGGTGAGGATTCGAGACTGGCATTGGGCGCACAGTGGTGGCATATGTTAGGCAACAAAATATCAAGGATATTCTGTTACCCCTTACCATACTTTGGGCCTGTCGCAATTAGTGTAATCAGGCCATTATGAAGAAGGATTGTAATTGGGATTGTTTCCCTGTACATCTCGTGGAATCTGCTATATATATATAGTCTTATATATGTGATAATAGGAAGGTCAGGATTGTGTCATGTATTCCCAAACTTCCATCGCTTTTGCTATTCTTCAGTCACCTGAAACTTTATTCTGTTGCAGTCGATTTTTTCTATGGCCTGGAAATACTGGGCCGAAGCTACTCCACGTACAAAGGCTGTATATCGATCAATTAGCGGAGTACCCCTAAAAAAAGATTAATCAGCGGGGGCATGCAAACGTGCGGGTGTGTGTACGTACCTGATTCTGTGTCTTGTGTGCATGCGTGCACGGGTGTGTATATGTTGTGTGCGTGTGGGTGCACGCGCGCGCAAAATGTGTTGTCTTAGAGGTCGTTTGGTTCTAGACCTAGTAAGGGCATTTCTAACGGAGCGACCTGCAAATTGCCCTCCGCATCCCTCCACGCATAAGGGATCAGTCTGCGGGCACAAATGCAGGAAGCCGCCATCCAACGCTATCATGCATAGGTCTGTTAGTAAAGGACAAATTCAAATTCAAATTTAGTCTAACCCACACCGCGCGCCGGATCACAACAGCGCCGGAGCATGCACAATCACAATCAAAAAGAGCCAAATATACTTAGTTTTTACATAGCCAAATCCAAAAGAACACCAGTCCGGTAGTCCGCGCAATTTTCTGCCCTGCCGGACCAGCAATCCCAACTGTTTGCTCCCTGATCAAGGTGTCATCACCGTCGCCGTAGTGTAGGCAGCCTCCGCCTCGGCGTCCGCCTTCGCCACATCCTCATTCTCCGCCGCCGCCAACTAATCTTTCTGCAGCTGCAACATCTGGTAGCAGACAAATTGCACGATCATTCTTGGGTCAACAACTAAAGAGTCCACTAATAATCCCCAATTGCATGGAATCATCGTAGGAATTTCCAGAGGTGGAAGCGATAAGTATGGAGTGTCGAACCCACAAGGAGTTAAAGGTAAGATCAATATTCTCTCAAGCTCTATCTGCCACTGATACAACTCTACGTACATCGAACGTTTGCTACCAACTAGAAACGGGAAATAAAACTACGTTGTGGGTATGAAGAGAATAACTTTGCATGATATCGGAGAGGTAAAATATAAAAGTAGGAGTTGTCTTTATAAAGTTAGAATATATTATTAAATATTATAAATAGCGAGTGTGGAATAATGATGGATCGATGTGCGGAATTGTCCTAGACAATTGTTAACAAGACTGATAATCACTATTGCAATTTCATATGAGGGAGAGGCATAAGCTAACATACTTTGTCTTCTCGGATCATATGCACTTATGATTGAAACTCTAGCAAACATCCGCAACTACTAAAGATCATTAAGGTAAAACCCAATCATAGCATTAAAGTATCAAGTCCTCTTTATTCCCATACGCCATGACCCACTTTTGTGTTTCAGTCACTCACGCAACGCAGACAATAAGTAAACCATGGACATATTACAACACTCTACAGCGGGAATCCCTCACGCTTACGCGACACAGAGGGCACAATAGGACAACACCAAAATAAAACATACAACTCATATCAATCTAGATCATCAATCAACCCAAAGACAAAAAAATATCTACTCAAAACATCATAGGATGGCAACACATCATTGGATCATAATATGTGGCATAAAGCACCATCTTCAAGTAGGGATTACAGCGGGGTGCGGGAGAGTGGACCGCGTAAAAGAGATGAGGATGGTGATGATGGTGGTGATGTTGATGAAGACGATCACCGCGGCGATGATTCCCCTCCTGATGGCACTCCGGCACCATCAAGAGAGAGGAGGAGAGGTTCTCCCTCTTGTGCTTCCTCCTCCATGGCCTCCCCGTGGATGGGGAGAGGTTCTCCCTCTGGTCCTTGGCCTTCATGGCGATGATGGCCCCTCCGGGATCCTCCTCCATGGCCTCCGGTGATGATGGCCCCCTCCGGCAGGGTGATAGAGAGGGCCTAGATTGATTTCTCGTAGCTACAAAGGCTTACGGCGGTGGAACTTCCGATCTAGATTATTTCCCGAAGGTTTCTGTCTTTATAGGAGGAGTTGGTGTTGATTTCACGTAAGGGGGGCCCTCGGGGAGTCCACGAGGCAAGGGGCGCGCCCCCCACCCTCGTGGGGCCCACGGGACTCCCCTCCGGTAGATTTTTGTTCCAATATTTTTCATATTTTTCAGAAAAAATCTCCGTTGATTTTCAGCGCGTTCCGAGAACTTCTATTTCTGCACAAAAACACCACCACAGTAGTTCTGCTAAAAACAGCGTCAGTCCGGGTTAGTTATAATCAAATCATACCAAAATCATATAAAACTATTGTAAATATGGCATGAATACTTCATAAATTATAGATACGTTGGAGATGTATCAGCATCCCCAAGCTTAATTCTTGCTCGTCCTCGAGTAGGTAAATGATAAAAGAAATAATTTATGAAGTGTGAATGCTAGCAAATGCATAAGTTTGATCAATGATAATTTCAATCACCTTTTCTAGCATCATTATATGTCATAACAGTAGCTCATCTCATAAAACTTTTCATGATCAAGTAACAAGCTATTCACATGTTAAAGTATAGATCATAAACTTTCTTGAAACTAACAAACTATATTCTCGGTCATCAAACAATTGCAATTCATCTTATTTTCAGGAAGGGTCTATGTCAGAGCTTTGATTTAGCAAACTCCACATACTCAACTATCATTTAATCTATCACAATTGCTAACACTCACGTGATATTTATGGGTTCAATGTTTTAATTGGACACAGAGAAAAATAGGGGCTTATAGTTTCGCCTTCCAACCTTTTACCTCGAGGGTGATGTTAACAATAATAATTTATGAAAACCTACATACAAGTGGATATATATATCCGGATCTCTCCAACACAAAGTGCTTGCCAAAGGAAAAAGTGTAAATAGGAAAGGTGGTGATCACCATAACTCTTGTATAAGGGTAGAAGATAAAAGTAAAAGATAGGTCCTTCGCAGAGGGAAGCAGAGGTTGTCATGCGCTTTTATGGTTGGATGCATAAAATATTAATGCAAAAGAACGTTACTTTATATTGCCGCTTGTGATAAAGACCTTTATTATGCAGTCCGTCGCTTTTATTTTTTTTCCCTATCACAAGTTCGTATAAAGCTTATTTTCTTCGCACTAATAGATCATACATATTTAGAGAGTAATTTTTATTGCATGCACCGA
This sequence comes from Triticum dicoccoides, assembly GCF_002162155.2. Taxonomy (NCBI): domain Eukaryota; kingdom Viridiplantae; phylum Streptophyta; class Magnoliopsida; order Poales; family Poaceae; genus Triticum; species Triticum dicoccoides. The sequence continues at coordinate 508,435,493 of NC_041381.1, read as the reverse complement.
GGACAACTTACTTGAAGGATCTTACTCAATCCTTAGGTAGGTATGGTGGACTCTCATGGAAAAATTGGTTTAAAGGATGTTTGGAAGCACAAGTAGTATTTTTACTTGGTGCAAAGAATTTGGCTAGCATGTGAGGGAAAGGCAAGCCCAACATGTTGGATGATCCAAGACAATATAACATTTCCGATATAGGAAAACATAACCCATTAAGTTGTCTTCCTTGTCCAACATCAACCTTTTAGCATGTCATATTTTAATGAGTGCTCACAATTACAAAAAATGTCCAAGATAGTATATTTATATGTGAAATCTCTCTTCCATCAATATTCTTTCATGAATTGTTCAAGTGACCAATTCTGCGTTTGCTAACTTTCAATAAGTTTACTACCTATACTTATTATGTGTGAAGTCTTTACTCCCCATGTTATAAGCATATGAAACGTATATAAATTCAGATTTATGATATTCAATTCATTCAACCATTTACTCATAGGATATACGTGAAGCACGTGAGCAAATGACAAACTACTCCAAAAGATATAAGTGAAGAACACTGAGTAGTCAAATAATTAACTAGACATGGGAGGATTCTTTTATATTCAAGATTTCAGATCCAATGATTTTATTCAAACAGCAAGTAAAATTGAAAATACGCTTGATACGTCTCCAACGTATCTATAATTTATGAAGCATTCATGCTATTATATTACCTGTTTTGGATGTTTAATGGGATTTATTATACACTTTTATATTATTTTTGGAACTAACCTATTAACCGGAGGCCTAGCCCATATTGTTGTTTTTGCCTATTTCAGTGTTTCGAAGAAAAGGAATATCAAACGGAGTCCAAACGGAATGAAACCTTCGGGAGAGTTATTTTTGGAACGGAAGCAATCCAGGAGACTTGGAGTAGACGTCGGGGAAGCTTCGAGGAAGCCACGAGGCAGGGAGGCGCGCCCTACCCCCTGGGCACGCCCCCATCCTCGTGGGCCCCTTGTGCCTCCCCTGACCGACTTCTTTCGCCTATATATGTCCATATACCCTAAAAACACCAAGGACAATAATATATCGGGAGTTCCGCCACCGCAAGCCTCTGTAGCCACCAAAAAGCAATCGGGACCCTGTTCCGGCACCCTGCTGGAGGGGGGATCCCTCACCGGTGGCCATCTTCATCATCCCGGCGATCTCCATGACGAGGAGGGAGTAGTTCACCCTCAGGGCTGAGGGTATGTACCCGTAGCTATGTGTTTGATCTCTCTCTCTCTCTCTCTCTCTCTCTCTCTCTCTCTCGTGTTCTTGATTTGGCACGATCTTGATGTATCGCGAGCTTTGCTATTATAGTTGGATCTTATGATGTTTCTCCCCCTCTACTCTCTTGTAATGGATTGAGTTTTCCCTTTGAAGTTATCTTATCGAGTCTTGAAGGATTTGAGAACACTTGATGTATGTCTTGACGTGCTTATCTATGGTGACAATGGGATATTCACGTGATCTACTTGATGTATGTTTTGGTGATCAACTTGCGGGTTCAGTGACCTTGTGAACTTATGCATAGGGGTTAGCACACGTTTTCGTCTTGACTCTCCGGTGGAAACTTTGGGGCACTCTTTGAAGTACTTTGTGTTGGTTGAATAGATGAATCTGAGATTGTGTGATGCATATCGTATAATCATACCCACGGATACTTGAGGTGACATTGGAGTATCTAGGTGACATTAGGGTTTTGGTTGATTTGTGTCTTAAGGTGTTATTCTAGTACGAACTCTACGATAGATCGAATGGAAAGAATAGCTTCGTGTTATTTTACTACGGACTCTTGAATAGATAGATCAGAAAGGATAACTTTCAGGTGGTTTCGTACCCTACCATAATCTCTTCGTTTGTTCTCCGCTATTAGTGACTTTGGAGTGACTCTTTGTTGCATGTTGAGGGATAGTTATATGTGTTGGGTAACGTAGTAATTTCAAAAAAATTCCTACGTACATGCAAGATCATGGTGATGGCATAGCAACGAGAGGGGAGAGTGTCCGTCCACGTACCCTCATAGACCGTAAGCGGAAACGTTATGACAACGCAGTTGATGTAGTCGTACGTCTTCACGATCCGACCGATCCAAGCACCGAACGTACGGCACCTCCGAGTTCAGCACACGTTCAGCTCGATGACGATCCCCGGGCTCCGATCCAGCAAAGCTTCGGGGATGAGTTCCGTCAGCACGACGGCGTGGTGACGATGATGATGCTCTACCGGCGCAGGGCTTCGCCTAAGCTCCGCGACGATATGACCGAGGTGGAATATCGTGGAGGGGGGCACCGCACACGGCTAAGGAACGATCCGTAGATCAACTTGTGTGTTATGGGGTGCCCCCCTGCCCCCGTATATAAAGGAGGGAGGGGGAGGTGCGGCCGGCCCCCTTGGGGTGCGCCTGGAGGAGTCCTACTCCCACCGGGAGTAGGACTCCCCCCTCTTGCCTTGGTGGAGAAGGAAAGGGGGGAGAGGAAAGAGGAGAGGGGGGGCGCCGCCCCCCCTTCCTTGTCCTATTCGGACTAGGGGGGGAGGGGGCGCGCGGCCTGCCCTGGCCGGCCCTCCTCTTCTCCCTCATGGCCCACTAAGGCCCATTAACCCCCGGGAGGGTTCCGGTAACCCCCCGGTGTTCCGGTAAAATCTCGATTTCACCCGGAACCTTTCCGATGTCCAAACATAGGCTTCTAATATATTAATCTTTATGTCTCGACCATTTCGAGACTCCTCGTCATGTCCGTGATCACATCCGGGACTCCGAACAAACTTAGGTACATCAAAACTTATAAACTCATAATAAAACTGTCATCATAACGTTAAGCGTGCGGACCCTACGGGTTCGAGAACTATGTAGGCATGACCTAGAACCATTCTCGGTCAATAACCAATAGCGGGACCTGGATGCCCATATTGGTTCCTACATATTCTACGAAGATCTTTATCGGTCAAACCGCATAACAACATACGTTGTTCCCTTTGTCATCGGTATGTTACTTGCCCGAGATTTGATCGTCGGTATCCAATACCTAGTTCAATCTCGTTACCGGCAAGTCTCTTTACTCATTCCGTAATGCATCATCCCGTAACCAACTCATTTGGTCACATTGCTTGCAAGGCTTATAATGATGTGCATTACCGAGAGGGCCCACAGATACCTCTCCGACAATCGGAGTGACAAAACCTAATCTCGAAATACGCCAACTCAACATGTACCTTAGGAGACACCTGTAGTACTCCTTTATAATCACCCAGTTACGTTGTGACGTTTGGTAGTACCCAAAGTGTTCCTCCGGTAAACGGGAGTTGCATATTTCTCATAGTTACAGGAACATGTATAAGTCATGAAGAAAGCAATAGCAGTATACTAAACGATCAAGTGCTAGGCTAACGGAATGGGTCATGTCAATCACATCATTCTTCTAATGATGTGATCCCATTAATCAAATGACAACACATGTCTATGGTTAGGAAACATAACCATCTTTGATTAATGAGCTAGTCAAGTAGAGGCATACTAGTGACTATATGTTTGTCTATGTATTCACACATGTATCATGTTTCCGGTTAATACAATTCTAGCATGAATAATAAACATTTATCATGATATGAGGAAATAAATAATAACTTTATTATTGCCTCTAGGGCATATTTCCTTCAGTCTCCCACTTGCACTAGAGTCAATAATCTAGATTACATAGTAATGATTCTAACACCCATGGAGTCTTGGTGTTGATCATGTTTTGCTCGTGATAGAGGTTTAGTCAACGGGTCTGCAACATTCAGATCCGTATGTATTTTGCAAATCTCTATGTCTCCCACTTGGACTTGGTCCTGAATGGAATTGAAGCGTCTCTTGACGTGCTTGGTCCTCTTGTGAAATCTGGATTCCTTTGCCAAAGCAATTGCACCAATATTGTCAAAAAAGATCTTCATTGGTCCCGATGCACTAGGTATGACACCTAGATCGGTAATGAACTCCTTCATCCAGACTCCTTCATTTGCTGCTTCAGAAGCAGCTATGTACTCCGCTTCACATGTAGATCCCACCACGATGCTTTGTTTAGAATTGCACCAACTTACAGCTCCACCGTTTAATAAAAACACGTATCCGATTTGCGATTTAGAATCGTCCGGATCAGTGTCAAAGCTTGCATCAACGTAACCATTTATGACTAGCTCTTTGTCACCTCCATATACGAGAAACATATCCTTAGTCCTTTTCAGGTATTTCAGGATGTCCTTGACCGCTGTCCAGTGATCCACTCCTGGATCACTTTGGTACCTTCCTGCCAAGCTTATTGCTAAGCATACGTCAGGTCTGGTACACAGCATTGCATACATGATAGAGCCTATGGCTGAAGCATAGGGAACATCTTTCATTTTCTCTCTATCTTCTGCTGTGGTCGGGCATTGAGTTTGACTCAACTTCATACCTGGTAGCACAGGCAAGAAACCTTTCTTTGCCTGATCCATTTTGAACTTTTTCAAAATTTTGTCAAGGTATGTGCTTTGTGAAAGTCCTATTAAGCGTCTTGATCTATCTCTATAGATCTTGATGCCCAATATGTAAGCAGCTTCACCGAGGTCTTTCATTGAAAAACTTTTATTCAAGTATCCCTTTATGCTATCCAGAAATTCTATATCATTTCCAATTAATAATATGTCATCTACATATAAAATCAGAAATGCTACAGAGCTCCCACTCACTTTCTTGTAAATACAGGCTTCTCCAAAAGTCTGTATAAAACCATATGCTTTGATCACACTATCAAAACGTTTATTCCAACTCCGAGATGCTTGCACCAATCCATAAATGGATCGCTGGAGCTTGCACACTTTGTTAGCACCTTTTGGATCAACAAAACCTTCTGGTTGCATCATATACAACTCTTCTTCCAGAAATCCATTCAAGAATGCAGTTTTGACATCCATTTGCCAAATTTCATAATCATGAAATGCAGCAATAGCTAACATGATTCGGACAGACTTAAGCATCGCTACGGGTGAGAAAGTCTCATCGTAGTCAACCCCTTGAACTTGTCGAAAACCTTTCGCAACAAGTCGAGCTTTATAGACAGTTATATTACCATCAGCGTCAGTCTTCTTCTTAAAGATCCATTTATTCTCAATGGCTTGCCGATCATCGGGCAAGTCAACCAAAGTCCATACTTTGTTTTCATACATGGATCCCATCTCAGATTTCATGGCCTCTAGCCATTTTGCGGAATCTGGGCTCATCATCGCTTCCTCATAGTTCGTAGGTTCATCATGGTCAAGTAACATGACTTCCAGAATAGGATTACCGTACCACTCTGGTGCGGATCTTACTCTGGTAGACCTACGAGGTTCAGTAGAAACTTGATCTGAAGTTTCATGATCAATATCATCAGCTTCCTCACTAGTTGGTGTAGTTGCCACAGGAACCGGTTCTTGTGATGAACTACTTTCCAACAAGGGAGTAGATATAGTTATCTCATCAAGTTCTACTTTCCTCCCACTCACTTCTTTCAAGAGAAACTCCTTCTCTAGAAAGGATCCGATTTTAGCAACGAAAATCTTGCCCTCAGATCTGTGATAGAAGGTGTACCCAATAGTCTCTTTTGGGTATCCTATGAAGACACATTTCTCCGATTTGGGTTTGAGCTTATCTGGTTGAAGTTTCTTCACATAAGCATCGCAGCCCCAAACTTTAAGAAACGACAACTTTGGTTTCTTGCCAAACCATAGTTCATAAGGTGTTGTCTCAACGGATTTTGATGGTGCCCTATTTAACGTGAATGCGGCCGTCTCTAAAGCATAACCCCAAAACGATAGCGGTAAATCAGTAAGAGACATCATAGATCGCACCATATCTAGTAAAGTACGATTACGACGTTCGGACACACCATTTCGTTGTGGTGTTCCGGGTGGCGTGAGTTGCGAAACTATTCCGCATTGTTTCAAGTGTAGACCAAACTCGTAACTCAAATATTCTCCTCCACGATCAGATCGTAGAAACTTTATTTTCTTGTTACGATGATTTTCCACTTCACTCTGAAATTCTTTGAACTTTTCAAATGTTTCAGACTTGTGTTTCATTAAGTAGATATACCCATATCTGCTCAAATCATCTGTGAAGGTGAGAAAATAACGATACCCGCCGCGAGCCTCAACATTCATTGGACCACAAACATCAGTATGTATGATCTCCAACAAATCAGTTGCTCGCTCCATAGTTCCGGAGAACGGTGTTTTAGTCATCTTGCCCATGAGGCACGGTTCGCAAGTACCAAGTGATTCATAATCAAGTGATTCCAAAAGCCCATCAATATGGAGTTTCTTCATGCGCTTTACACCGATATGACCTAAACGGCAGTGCCACAAATAAGTTACACTATCATTATCAACTCTGCATCTTTTGATTTCAACACTATGTATATGTGTATTACTACTATCGAGATTCAATAAAAATAGACCACTCTTGAAGGGTGCATGACCATAAAAGATATTACTCATATAAATAGAACAACCATTATTCTCTGATTTAAAGGAATAACCGTCTCGCATCAAACAAGATCCAGATATAATGTTCATGCTCAATGCTGGCACCAAATAACAATTATTTATGTCTAAAACTAATCCCGATGGTAGATGTAGAGGTAGCATGCCGACCGCGATCACATCGACTTTGGAACCATTTCCCACGCGCATCGTCACCTCGTCCTTAGCCAATCTTCGCTTAATTCGTAGTCCCTGTTTCGAGTTGCAAATATTAGCAACAGAACCAGTATCAAATACCCAGGTGCTACTGCGAGCATTAGTAAGGTACACATCAATAACATGTATATCACATATACCTTTGTTCACTTTGCCATCCTTCTTATCCGCCAAATACTTGGGGCAGTTCCGCTTCCAGTGTCCAGTCTGCTTGCAGTAGAAGCACTCAGTTTCAGGCTTAGGTCCAGACTTGGGTTTCTTCTCTTGAGCAACAACTTGCTTGCTGTTCTTTTTGAAGTTCCCCTTCTTCTTCCCTTTGCCCTTTTTCTTGAAACTGGTGGTCTTGTTAACCATCAACACTTGATGCTCCTTCTTGATTTCTACCTCCGCGGCTTTTAGCATCGCGAAGAGCTCGGGAATAGTCTTGTTCATCCCTTGCATATTATAGTTCATCATGAAGCTCTTGTAGCTTGGTGGCAGTGATTGAAGAATTCTGTCAATGACACTATCATCAGGAAGATTAACTCCCAGTTGAATCAAGTGATTATTATACCTAGACATTTTGAGTATGTGTTCACTGACAGAACTATTCTCCTCCATCTTGCAGCTATAGAACTTATTGGAGACTTCATATCTCTCAATCCTGGCATTTGCTTGAAATATTAACTTCAATTCCTGAAACATCTCATATGCTCCATGACGTTCAAAACGTCGTTGAAGACCCGGTTCTAAGCCGTAAAGCATGGCACACTGAACTGTCAAGTAGTCATCAGCTTTGCTCTGCCAGACGTTCTTAACATCGTCAGTTGCATCAGCAGCAGGCCTGGCACCCAGCGGTGCTTCCAGGACGTAACTTTTTTGTGCAGCAATGAGGATAATCCTCAGGTTACGGACCCAGTCCGTGTAATTGCTACCATCATCTTTCAACTTTGCTTTCTCAAGGAACGCATTAAAATTTAACGGAACAACAGCACGAGCCATCTATCTACAAACAAACATAGACAAGCAAAATACTATCAGGTACTAAGTTCATGATAAATTTAAGTTGAATTAATCATATTACTAAAGAACTCCCACTTAGACAGACATCTCTCTAGTCATCTAAGTGATCACGTGATCCAAATCAACTAAACCATGTCCGATCATCACGTGAGATGGAGTAGTTTCAATGGTGAACATCACTATGTTGATCATATCTACTATATGATTCACGTTCGACCTTTCGGTCTCCGTGTTCCGAGGCCATATCTGTATATGCTAGGCTCGTCAAGTATGACCTGAGTATTCCGCGTGTGCAACTGTTTTGCACCCGTTGTATTTGAACATAGAGCCTATCACACCCGATCATCACGTGGTGTCTCAGCACGAAGAACTTTCGCAACGGTGCATACTCAGGGAGAACACTTTTTGATTATTAAGTGATAGATCATCTTAAAATGCTACCGTCAATCAAAGCAAGATAAGATGCATAAAGGATAAACATCACATGCAATCAATATAAGTGATATGATATGGCCATCATCATCTTGTGCTTGTGATCTCCATCTTCGAAGCACCGTCGTCATCACCATCGTCACCGGCACGACACCTTGATCTCCATCGTAGCATCATTGTCGTTACGCCATCTATTGCTTCTACGACTATCGCTACCACTTAGTGATAAAGTAAAGCAATTACAGGGCGTTTGCATTTCATACAATAAAGCGACAACCATATGGCTCCTGCCAGTTGCCGATAACTTCGGTTACAAAACATGATCATCTCATACAATAAAATATAGCATCACGTCTTGACCATATCACATCACAACATGCCCTGCAAAAACAAGTTAGACGTCCTCTACTTTGTTGTTGCAAATTTTACGTTGCTGCTACGGGCTTAGCAAGAACCGTTCTTACCTACGCGTCAAAACCACAACGATAGTTTGTCAAGTTGGTGCTGTTTTAACCTTCGCAAGGACCGGGCGTAGCCACACTCGGTTCAACTAAAGTGAGAGAGACAGACACCCGCCGGTCAGCTTTAAGCAACGAGTGTTCGTAGCGGTGAAACTAGTCTCGCGTAAGCGTACGCGTAATGTCGGTCCGGGCCGCTTCATCTCACAATGCCGCTGAACCAAAGTATGACATGCTGGTAAGCAATATGACTTATATCACCCAGAACTCACTTGTGTTCTACTCGTGCATATAACATCAACGCATAAAACCTAGGCTCGGACGCCACTATTGGGTAACGTAGTAATTTCAAAAAAATTCCTACGTACATGCAAGATCATGGTGATGGCATAGCAACGAGAGGGGAGAGTGTCCGTCCACGTACCCTCGTAGACCGTAAGTGGAAGCGTTATGACAACGCGGTTGATGTAGTCGTACGTCTTCACGATCCGACCGATCTAAGCACCGAACGTACGGCACCTCCGAGTTCAGCACACGTTCAGCTCGATGACGATCCCCGGGCTCCGATCCAGCAAAGCTTCGGGGATGAGTTCCGTCAGCACGACGGCGTGGTGACGATGATGAAGCTCTACCGGCGCAGGGCTTCGCCTAAGCTCCGCGACGATATGACCGAGGTGGAATATGGTGGAGGGGGGCACCGCACACGGCTAAGGAACGATCCGTAGATCAACTTGTGTGTTATGGGGTGCCCCCCTGCCCCCTTATATAAAGGAGGGAGGGGGAGGTGCGGCCGGCCCCCTTGGGGTGCGCCTGGAGGAGTCCTACTCCCACCGGGAGTAGGACTCCCCCCTCTTGCCTTGGTGGAGAAGGAAAGGGGGGAGGGGAAAGAGGAGAGGGGGGGCGCCGCCCCCCCTTTCTTGTCCTATTCGGACTAGGGGGGGAGGGGGCGCGCGGCCTGCCCTGGCCGGCCCTCCTCTTCTCCCTCATGTCCCACTAAGGCCCATTAACCCCCGGGAGGGTTCCGGTAACCCCCCGGTGTTCCGGTAAAATCCCGATTTCACCCGGAACCTTTCCGATGTCCAAACATAGGCTTCCAATATATTAATCTTTATGTCCCGACCATTTCGAGACTCCTCATCATGTCCGTGATCACATCCGGGACTCCGAACAAACTTCGGTACATCAAAACTTATAAACTCATAATAAAACTGTCATCGTAACGTTAAGCGTGCGGACCCTACGGGTTCGAGAACTATGTAGACATGACCTAGAACCATTCTCGGTCAATAACCAATAGCGGGACCTGGATGCCCATATTAGTTCCTACATATTCTACGAAGATCTTTATCGGTCAAACCGCATAACAACATACGTTGTTCCCTTTGTCATCGGTATGTTACTTGCCCGAGATCTGATCGTCGGTATCCAATACCTAGTTCAATCTCATTACCGGCAAGTCTCTTTACTCGTTCCGTAATGCATCATCCCGTAACCAACTCATTTGGTCACATTGCTTGCAAGGCTTATAATGATGTGCATTACCGAGAGGGCCCAGAGATACCTCTCCGACAATCGGAGTGACAAAACCTAATCTCGAAATACGCCAACTCAACATGTACCTTAGGAGACACCTGTAGTACTCCTTTATAATCACCCAGTTACGTTGTGACGTTTGGTAGTACCCAAAGTGTTCCTCCGGTAAACGGGAGTTGCATATTTCTCATAGTTACAGGAACATGTATAAGTCATGAAGAAAGCAATAGCAGTATACTAAATGATCAAGTGCTAGGCTAACGGGATGGGTCATGTCAATCACATCATTCTTCTAATGATGTGATCCCATTAATCAAATGACAACACATGTCTATGGTTAGGAAACATAACCATCTTTGATTAATGAGCTAGTCAAGTAGAGGCATACTAGTGACTATATGTTTGTCTATGTATTCACACATGTATCATGTTTCCGGTTAATACAATTCTAGCATGAATAATAAACATTTATCATGATATGAGGAAATAAATAATAACTTTATTATTGCCTCTAGGGAATATTTCCTTCAATATGATCTAGTTATGTTATTATTGTTGAGAGAACTTGCACTAGTGAAAGTATGAACCTTAGGCCTTGTTCCCTAGCATTGCAATACAATTTACGCTCACTTTTATCATTAGTTACTTTGTTTTTTTATAATTTCAGATTACAAATACCTTTATCTACCATCCATATTGCACTTGTATCACCATCTCTTCGCTGAACTAGTGCACCTATACAATTTACCATTGTATTGGGTGTGTTGGGGACACAAGAGACTCTTTGTTATTTGGTTGCAGGGTTGTTTGAGAGAGACCATCTTCATCCTATGCCTCCAACGGATTGATAAACCTTAGGTCATCCACTTGAGGGAAATTTTCTACTGTCCTACAAACCTCTGCACTTGGAGGCCCAACAACGTCTATAAGAAGAAGGTTACATAGTAGACATCAAGCTTTTTTCTGGCGCCGTTGCCGGGGAGGTGAGTGCTTGAATGTATATCTTTAGATCTTGCAATTGAATCTTTTAGTTTCTTGTTTTATCACTAGTTTAATCTATAAAAGAAAACTACAAAAAATGGAATTGAGTTTGTCTCATACGCTTCATCTTTTTAATATCTTTCGTGAGAATGATGGAAAGAAAAATTATGCTCAAGTGCTAGAAAAACAAGTCTATAAAATGTTTGGCACTAAATCTTTGAATGATGAGCATGATTGCAATGTTGTTAGTATGAACTCTTTGAATATCCATAGTACTAATGATGATTGCACTAGTCATGATGAAAATGTCTCTTATAAGCATGTCAATTTTTGTGGAGTGCATAGAGTTTGCAAGTACACACCAAATAGGGAAGATAGATTTTGCAAGAGGCATAAGTATTTAGAAACTAAATGGTTGCAAGAAAGGCTAGATGTGAGTGCAGAAAATTTAAAAATTCTTTACCATACTTGTGAACTTTGCAATGAACATGGTCATTTAAATCTCCGTTGCAAATTGTTTCATGATCGAATCGTTTCCAAAAATTGTGATGACTTGATTTCCCTTGCACATCATAATGAACTTAGTTTGCTTTTGGGTTATGAAGAAATGAAACGTGCAACTAAGCATATTACAGAATTTAACCTTAAGAAATTTCTTGATATTGATCTAGAGGAAATTTATATGTATTGTGCGGTGAATTGCATTGAAAATCTTATTTGCCAATTACATAAATAAAAGAAAGCAAATAGAAGATGAAGAGAATACTAATGAAAGGGAAGAGACTTCCCAATATCCTCCTATTATTTCTTATGATGAATCAGGTAACGAGGAGGAGCTTTCTATTCAACCAATCTCATTAATAAGGAGCTCAAAAAAGAGGGATAAACCCACACATGATGTGAAGAAGAAAAAGAAAAGACGGAGAAGCAAAGGTATAAAGGTATCCCTCTCAAATGATGTTGCTCCTACTACTAATTGTGATGATGATAATTGCTATACTATTGGTGCTATCCATACTATTAATGATGAGAGTGATTATGCTTATGATATGAAAAGGCCCAAGCTTGGGGATGCTATGTTTGATGAGAATGACATATTTGAGAATATATGTGCTGCAATTAATGTTTGTCCCATGCTTGGGGATGCTATGTTTAATGAAGATGATATTTTTAGCCTCCCAAGTTTTGATGAGCAAATTTACTATGATGATAGCATCCTCCTATTTGTGATGATTATTGCGATGACACTTATGCTATAAGAAGTAGTGATGATTATATTTATAAAACTTGTCATGATTATGATTACCCTTTTTCTGAACATTACTCTTTTAATGTGCAAACAATTTATAGTATTCGAGTCTTATGATACTCCCACCATTCTGAATGAGAAGAAATTTGCTTATGTGGAGAGTAGTAAATTTTCTATGCAAGTAGATCATGAAAAGAATGCTTTTATGTGCTGGTTATATTGTTGAATTCATTCATGATTCTACTAAAAATTATTATGATGGAGGAACATATGCTTCTACATATTGCAATAATATCAAGTTTCCTCTCTATGTGTTGAAAATCTTGAAGAATTGCTTGTTTTACCTTCCTATGCTAGTTGATTATTGTTCCCATAAGTTGTTTGCTCACAAAATCCCTATGCATATGAAGTGGGTTAGGCTTAAATGTGTTAGTCATATTCTTCATGATGCTCTCTTTATGTTTCAGTTCTTATCTTTTATGTGAGCATCATTGAAATCATCATGCATAGCTAGGGGCGTTAAACGATAGCGCTTGTTGGGAGGCAACCCAATTTTATTTATAGTTCTTTTAAGTTGATTCTTTTTGAAGATGATTAATAGAAAAATTACTCATGTCCACCAATTTATTTCAGAATTTTTGGAGTTCCAGAAGTATACGTTTGATACAGATTACTACAAACCGTTCTGTTTTTGACAGATGCTGTTTTCTATGGGTTGTTTGCTTATTTTGATGAATCTATGAGTAGCATCGGAGGGTATGAACCATATAGAAGTTGGAATACAGTAGATATTACACTAGTATTAATTTATAATGAGTTCACTACAGTACCTACGTGGTGATTTATTTTCTTATACTAACGGAGCTTACGAGTTTTGTGTTGAGTTTTGTGTTGTGAAGTTTTCAAGTTTTGGGTAAAGATGCGATTGACTATGGAATAAGGAGTGGAAAGAGCCTAAGCTTGGGTATTCCCAAGGCACCCCAAGGTAATATTCAAGGACAACCAAGAGCCTAAGCTTGGGGATGCCCCGGGAGGCATCCCCTCTTTCGTCTTTGTTCATCGGTAACTTTACTTGGAGCTATATTTTTATTCACAACATGCTATGTGTTGTGCTTGGAGCATAATTTTATTTTGTTAGTATTTGTTTGCTGTTATTTAGAATAATGTTTTGCATCTACATTTTCAATAAAAATGTCAAGGATAGCCTTTACATGCTTATTTTGCAAGTATACACGTTGCTGTTTCAAAACAGAAAGTTTACCGCTGTTGCAAAAATTCCCTAGAAAAGTAAGATAATGATATAATATTGAATTTTTTTGCATATTGAGATCTGATAAATCTTCTACAGTGTAGTATTTTTCTCATAATTTTGGGAGTTAGGGAAGTATGTGTTGGGGAACGTAGCAGAAATTCAAAAATTTTCCTACGTAACACCAAGATCTATCTATGGAGAGACCAGCAACGAGTAGAAAGGAGAGGAGAGTTTGCATCTACATACCCTTGTAGATCGCTAAGCGGAAGCGTTCAAGTGAACGGGGTTGATGGAGTCGTACTCGTCGTGATTCAGATCACCGATGATCAAGTGCCGAACGGACAGCACCTCCGCGTTCAACACACGTACAGCTCGGTGACGTCTCCCACGCCTTGATCCAGCAAGGAGAGAGGGAGAGGTTGAGGAAGACTCCATCCAACAGCAGCACAACGGCGTGGTGGTGGTGGAGGAGCGTGGCAATCCTGCAGGGCTTCGCCGAGCACCTACGGGAGAGGAGATGTGTCACGGGAGGGAGAGGGAGGCAACCAAAGGCCTTAGGTATGATTGCTCCTCCTTTTCCCCACTATATATAGGGCCAAGGGAGAGGGGGAGGGCGCAGCCTTGCCCCCTCCTCCAAGGAAGGGGTGCGGCTAAGGATGGGGAGGAGTCCATCCTCCCCAAGGCACCTCGGAGGTGCCTTCCCCCTTTAGGACTCTTCCCTTTTTCCTTTATCTTGGCGCATGGGCCTCTAGGGGCTGGTGCCCTTGGCCCATGTAGGCCAAGGCGCACCCCCTACAGCCCATGTGGCCCCCGGGGCAGGTGGCCCCACCCGGTGGGCCCCCGGGACCCTTCCGGTGGTCCCGGTACAATACCGATGACCCCGAAACTTGTCCCGATGGCCGAAACAGGACTTCCTATATATAAATCTTTACCTCCGGACCATTCCGGAACTCCTCGTGACGTCCGGGATCTCATCCGGGACTCCGAACAACAGTCGGTAACCACATACAAGCTTCCTTTATAACCCTAGCGTCATCGAACCTTAAGTGTGTAGACCCTACGGGTTCGGGAGACATGCAGACATGACCGAGACGTTCTCCAGTCAATAACCAACAGCGGGATCTGGATACCCATGTTGGCTCCCACATGTTCCACGATGATCTCATCGGATGAACCACGATGTCAAGGACTTAATCAATCCCGTATTCAATTCCCTTTGTCTAGCGGTATTTTACTTGCCCGAGATTCGATCGTCGGTATCCAATACCTTGTTCAATCTCGTTATCGGCAAGTCACTTTACTCGTTCCGTAACACATCATCCCGTGATCAAATCCTTGGTCACATTGCGCATATGATGATGTCCTACCGAGTGGGCCCAGAGATACCTCTCCGTTTACACGGAGTGACAAATCCCAGTCTCGATTCGTGCCAACCCAACAGACACTTTCGGAGATACCTGTAATGCACCTTTATAGCCACCCAGTTACGTTGTGACGTTTGGTACACCCAAAGCACTCCTACGGTATCCGGGAGTTGCACAATCTCATGGTCTAAGGAAAAGATACTTGACATTGGCAAAGCTCTAGCAAATGAACTACACGATCTTTTGTGCTAGTCTTAGGATTGGGTCTTGTCCATCACATCATTCTCCTAATGACGTGATCCCGTTATCAACAACATCCAATGTCCATAGCCAGGAAACCATGACTATCTGTTGATCACAACGAGCTAGTCAACTAGACGCTCACTAGGGACATATTGTGGTCTATGTATTCACACGTGTATTACGATTTCCGGATAATACAGTTATAGCATGAATAAAAGACAATTATCATGAACAAGGAAATATAATAATAATACTTTTATTATTGCCTCTAGGGCATATTTCCAACAGTCTCCCACTTGCACTAGAGTCAATAATCTAGTTCACATCGCCATGTGATTAACACTCACAGGTCACATCGCTATGTGACTAATACCCAAGAGTTTACTAGAATCAGTAGTCTAGTTCACATCACTATGTGATTAATACTCAATGAGTTTTAGGTTTGATCATGTTGCTTGTGAGAGAGGTTTTAGTCAACGGGTCTGAACCTTTCAGATCCGTGTGTGTTTTACAAATCTCTATGTCATCTCCTAGATGCAGCTACCACGCTCTATTTGGAGCTATTCCAAACAACTGTTCTACTTAGAGCTATTCTAAATTATTGCTCCATTATATGTATCCGGTCTCTCTACTCAGAGCTATCCGGATAGGTGTCAAGCTTGCATCGTCGTAACCTTTACGACGAACTCTTTTACCACCTCCATAATCGAGAAGATTCCTTAGTCCACTAGTTACTAAGGATAACTTTGACCGCTGTCCTGTGATCCATTCATGGATCACTCTTGTACCCCTTGACTGACTCATGGCAAGGCACACTTTCGGTGCGGTACACAGCATAGCATATTGTAGAGCCTACGTCTAAAGCATAGGGGACGACCTTCGTCCTTTCTCTCTATTCTGCCGTGGTCGAGCTTTAAGTCTTAACTTCGTACCTTACAACTCAGGCAAGAACTCCTTCTGTGACTGGTCCATCTTGAACACCTTCAAGATCATGTCAAGGTATGTGCTCATTTGAAAGTATTATTAAGCATTTTGATCTATCCTTATAGATCTTGATGCTCAATGTTCAAGTAGCTTAATCCAGGCTTTCCATTGAAAAACACTTTCAAAATAACCCTATATGCTTTCTAGAAATTCTACATCATTTCTGATCAACAATATGTCAACAACATATACTTATCAGAAATTCTATAGTGCTCCCACTCACTTCTTTGTAAATACAAGTTTCTCATAAACTTTGTATAAATCCAAAATCTTTGATCGTCATCAAAGCATACATTCCAACTCCGAGATGCTCACTCCAGTCCTTAGAAGGATTGCTGGAGCTAGAATACCTTTTAGCATCCTTAGGATCGACAAAACCTTTCTGATTGTATTATATACAACCTTTCCTCACGAAAACTGGTAAGGAAACTCGTTTTGATATCCATTTGCCAGATTTCATAAATACAGCTAATGCTAACATGAATCCGTCGGACTTTAAGCATCGCTACGGATGAGAAAATCTCATCGTAGTCAACTCCTTGAACTTGTGAAAAACTTTTCGCCACAAGTCGAGCTTCATGGACGGTGACATTACCATCCACGTCCGTCTTCTTCTTAAAAGATCCATTTATCTCAATGGATTGCCGATCATCGGGCAAATCCATCAAAGTCCATGCTTTGTTCTGATATATGGATACTATCTCGGATTTCATGGCTTCTAACCATTTGTCGGAATTCGGGCCCACCATCGCTTCTCCATAGCTCGTAGGTTCATTGTTGTCCAGCAACATGACTTCCAAGACAGGATCACCTAACCACTCCGAAGTAGTACGTGTCCTTGTCGTCCTACGAGGTTCGGTAGTGACTTGATCCGAAACTTCATGATCAATATCATAAGCTTCCACTCCAATTGGTGTAGGTGCCACAGGAACAACTCCCTGTGCCCTGTCACACACTAGTTGAAGAGACGGTTCAATAACCTCATCAAGTCTCCACCATCCTCCCACTCAATTCTTTCGAGAGAAACTTTTCCTCGAGAAAGGACCCGATTCAAGAAACAATCCGTATTGCTTTCGGATCTGAATTAGGAGGTATACCCAACTGTTTTGGGTGTCCTATGAAGATGTATTTTATCCGCTTTGGGTTCGAGCTTAATCTTGAAACTTTTTCACATAAGCGTCGCAGCCCCAAACCTTTAAGAAACGACAACTTAGGTTTCTCTAAACCATAATTCATACGGTGTCATCTCATCGGAATTACGCGGTGCCCTATTTAAAGTGAATGTGGTTGTCTCTAATGCCTAACCCATGAACAATAGTGGTAATTCGATAAGAGACATCATGGTATGCATCATATCCAATAGGGTGCAACTATGATGTTCGGACACACCATCACATTATGTTGTTCCAGGCGGTATTAATTGCGAAACAATTTCCACAATGTCTTAATTGTGTGCCAAAACTCGTAACTCAGATATTCATCTCTATGATCATATCATAGACATTTTATCCTGTTGTCACAATGATCTTCTACTTCACTCTGAAATTACTTGAACCATTCAATGATTCAGACTTGTGTTTCATCAAGTAAATATTCTCAACATCTACTCGAATCATCTGTGAAGTAAGATCATAACGATATTCACTGCATGCCTCAGCACTCATTGGACTACACACATCAAAATGTGTTACTTCCAACAAGTTGCTATCTTGTTCCATCTTACTGAAAATGAGGCTTTTCAGTCATCTTGCCCATGTGGTATGATTTGCATATCTCAAGTGATTCAAAATCAAGTGAGTCCAAACGATCCATTTGCATGGAGTTTCTTCATGCATATACACCAATAGACATGGTTCGCATGTCTCAAACTTTTCAAAACGAGTGAGTCCAAAGATCCATCAACATGGAGCTTCTTCATGCGTTTTATACCATTATGACTTACATGGCAGTTCCACAAGCAAGTGGTACTATCATTACTATCTTATATCTTTTGGCATGAAAATGTGTATCACTACGATCGAGATTCAATAAACCATTCATTTTAGGTGTAAGACCATTGAAGGTATTATTCAAATAAACAGAGTAACCATTATTCTCCTTAAATGAATAACCGTATTGCGATAGACATAATCCAATCATGTCTATGCTCAACGCAAACACCAATCTCGGTGGTAGAGCGTGCGATGCTTGATCATATCAAACTTGGAAACACTTCCAACACATATCGTCAGCTCACCTTTAGCTAGTCTCCGTTTTATTCCGTAGCTTTTATTTTGAGTTACTAACACTTAGCAACCGAACCGGTATCTAATACCCTGGTGCTACTAGGAGTACTAGTAAAGTACACATTAACATAATGTATATCCAATATACTTCTATCGACTTTGCCAGCCTTCTCATCTACCAAGTATCTAGGGTAATTCTGCTCCAGTGGTTGTTCCCCTTATTACAGAAGCACTTAGTCTCGGGTTTGGGTTCAACCTCGGGTTTCTTCATTGGTGCAGCAGCTGATTTGCCGTTTCATGAAGTATCCCTTCTTTCCCTTGCCCTTCTTGAAACTAGTGGTTTCATCAACCATCAACAATTGATGCTCCTTCTTGATTTCTACCTTCGCGGTGTCAAACAACGCGAATATTTCAAGGATCATCATATCTATCCCTGATATGTTATAGTTCATCACGAAGCTCTAGCAGCTCGGTGGCAATGACTTTGGAGAAACATCACTATCTCATTTGGAAGATCAATTCCCACTCGATTCAAGTGATTGTTGCACTCAGACAGTCTGAGCACAAGCTCAACGATTGAGCTTTTCTCCCTTAGTTTGCAGGCTAAGAAAATCGTCGGAGGTCTCATACCTCTTGACGTGGGCACGAGCCTGAAATCCCAATTTCAGCCCTCGAAACATCTCATATGTTCCGCGACGTTTCGAAAACGTCTTTGGTGCCTCTACTTAAACCATTTAACTGAACTATCACGTAGTTATCAAAACGTGTATGTTCGATGTTCGAAACATAAACAAACGACGTTTGGGGTTTAGCACACTAAGCGGTGCATTAAGGACATAAGCTATCTACTGTCTGCATAATTGCTACTTTCAACTTTCAACTATATTTTCTCTAGGAACATATCTAAAACAGTAGAACTAAAGTGCGAGCTTACGACATGATTTGCAAAAGGTATTTTGACTATGTTCACGATAATTAAGTTCATCTTATGAACTCCCACTCAGATAGACATCCCTCTGGTCATCTAAGTGATCACATGATCCGAGTCAACCAGGCCGTGTCCGATCATCACGTGAGACGGACTAGTTAACGTTGGTGAACATCTTCATGTTGATCGTATCTACTATACGACTCATGCTCGACCTTTCGGTCTCCGTGTTCCGAGGCCATGTCTGTACATGCTAGGCTCGTCAAGTTAACCCTAAGTGTTTTCGCTGTGTAAAACTGTCTTACACCCGTTGTATGTGAACGTAAGGATCCATCACACCCGATCATCACGTGGTGCTTAGAAGCGACGAACTGTAGCAACGGTGCATAGTTAGGGGAGAACACTTCTTGAAATTTTGTAAGGGATCATCTTATTTACTACCGTCGTCCTAAGTAAACAAGATGCATAAACATAATAAACATCACATGCAATTATATAGTTGTGACATGATATGGCCAATATCATATAGCTCCATTGATCTCCATCTTCGGGGCTCCATGATCATCTTGTCACCGGCATGACACCATGATCTCCATCATCATGATCTCCATCATCGTGTCTTCATGAAGTTGTCACGCCAACGACTACTTCTACTTCTATGACTAACGCGTTTAGCAATAAAGTAAAGTAGTTTACATGGCGTTCTTCAATGACACGCAGGTCATACAAAAAATAAAGACAACTTCTATGGCTCCTGCCGGTTGTCATACTCATCGACATGCAAGTCGTGAATCCTATTACAAGAACATGATCAATCTCATACATCACATATATCATTCATCACATCCTTTTGGCCATATCACATCACATAGCATACCCTGCAAAAACAAGTTAGACGTCCTCTAATTGTTGTTTGCATGTTTTACGTGGCTGCTATGGGTTTCTAGCAAGAACGTTTCTTACCTACGCAAAGACCACAACGTGATATGCCAATTGCTATTTACCCTTCATAAGGACCCTTTTCATCGAATCCGATCCGACTAAAGTAGGAGAGACAGACACCCGCTAGCCACCTTATGCATCTAGTGCATGTCAGTCGGTGGAACCAGTCTCACGTAAGAGTACGTGTAAGGTCGGTCCGGGCCGCTTCATCCCACGATGCCGCCGAATCAAGATAAGACTAGTAACGGCAAGCATATTGAACAAAATCAACGCCCACAACTACTTTGTGTTCTACTCGTGCATAGAATCTATGCAATAGACCTAGCTCTGATACCACTGTTGGGGAACGTAGCAGAAATTCAAAAATTTTCCTACGTAACACCAAGATCTATCTATGGAGAGACCAGCAACGAGTAGAAAGGAGAGGAGAGTTTGCATCTACATACCCTTGTAGATCGCTAAGCGGAAGCGTTCAAGTGAACGGGGTTGATGGAGTCGTACTCGTCGTGATTCAGATCACCGATGATCAAGTGCCGAACGGACAGCACCTCCGCGTTCAACACACGTACAGCTCGGTGACGTCTCCCACGCCTTGATCCAGCAAGGAGAGAGGGAGAGGTTGAGGAAGACTCCATCCAACAGCAGCACAACGGCGTGGTGGTGGTGGAGGAGCGTGGCAATCCTGCAGGGCTTCGCCGAGCACCTACGGGAGAGGAGATGTGTCACGGGAGGGAGAGGGAGGCAACCAAAGGCCTTAGGTATGATTGCTCCTCCTTTTCCCCACTATATATAGGGCCAAGGGAGAGGGGGAGGGCGCAGCCTTGCCCCCTCCTCCAAGGAAGGGGTGCGGCTAAGGATGGGGAGGAGTCCATCCTCCCCAAGGCACCTCGGAGGTGCCTTCCCCCTTTAGGACTCTTCCCTTTTTCCTTTATCTTGGCGCATGGGCCTCTAGGGGCTGGTGCCCTTGGCCCATGTAGGCCAAGGCGCACCCCCTACAGCCCATGTGGCCCCCGGGGCAGGTGGCCCCACCCGGTGGGCCCCCGGGACCCTTCCGGTGGTCCCGGTACAATACCGATGACCCCGAAACTTGTCCCGATGGCCGAAACAGGACTTCCTATATATAAATCTTTACCTCCGGACCATTCCGGAACTCCTCGTGACGTCCGGGATCTCATCCGGGACTCCGAACAACAGTCGGTAACCACATACAAGCTTCCTTTATAACCCTAGCGTCATCGAACCTTAAGTGTGTAGACCCTACGGGTTCGGGAGACATGCAGACATGACCGAGACGTTCTCCAGTCAATAACCAACAGCGGGATCTGGATACCCATGTTGGCTCCCACATGTTCCACGATGATCTCATCGGATGAACCACGATGTCAAGGACTTAATCAATCCCGTATTCAATTCCCTTTGTCTAGCGGTATTTTACTTGCCCGAGATTCGATCGTCGGTATCCAATACCTTGTTCAATCTCGTTATCGGCAAGTCACTTTACTCGTTCCGTAACACATCATCCCGTGATCAAATCCTTGGTCACATTGCGCATATGATGATGTCCTACCGAGTGGGCCCAGAGATACCTCTCCGTTTACACGGAGTGACAAATCCCAGTCTCGATTCGTGCCAACCCAACAGACACTTTCGGAGATACCTGTAATGCACCTTTATAGCCACCCAGTTACGTTGTGACGTTTGGTACACCCAAAGCACTCCTACGGTATCCGGGAGTTGCACAATCTCATGGTCTAAGGAAAAGATACTTGACATTGGCAAAGCTCTAGCAAATGAACTACACGATCTTTTGTGCTAGTCTTAGGATTGGGTCTTGTCCATCACATCATTCTCCTAATGACGTGATCCCGTTATCAACAACATCCAATATCCATAGCCAGGAAACCATGACTATCTGTTGATCACAACGAGCTAGTCAACTAGAGGCTCACTAGGGACATATTGTGGTCTATGTATTCACACGTGTATTACGATTTCCGGATAATATAGTTATAGCATGAATAAAAGACAATTATCATGAACAAGGAAATATAATAATAATACTTTTATTATTGCCTCTAGGGCATATTTCCAACAGTATGATGAATCTTGCATTCTTTACAGACTATAATGTTTTGGCAGATTGTTGTTATGTTTGCATTGTTTGCATATGCTTGATTGTTTAATGATTCTATTTGAGGATAGGAGTATTAAATATGCAGAGAAATTTAGTATAAAATGTTGAATAATAATGTTAGTAATTTGTTACAGTAGAAAATGATAAGGTTTTTGCATTGTTTTATACTAACTTATCTCACGAGTTCTTGTTGAGTTTTGTGTGGATGAAGTTTTTGAGATTTAGGAAAACCGTGATATGAGAGGAATTAAGGAGACACAAAAGCTCAAGGTTGGGGATGCCCAAGGCACCCCAAGATAACACTCTAAGAAGTATCAATCACCTAAGCTTGGAGATGCCCCGGTAGGCATCCCACCTTTCTTCTTCAACAATTATCGGTTAGTATCGGTTGAGCCTAAGTTTTTGCTTCTTCACATGATGAGTGCTATCCTTGAAATGTCATTTTGTTTTGTTTTGCTTGTTGTTTGAATAAAATACCAAGATCTGAAATACTTAAATGAGAGAGAGTCCTCGCATAGCTACATAATTATTTAACTACTCATTGATCTTCACTTATATCTTTTTAGAGTAGTTTGTCATTTACTCGTGTGCTTCACTTATATCCTATGAGTAAATGGTTGAATGAGTTGAATGTCATAAATCTGAAATTATATATGTTTCATATGCTTATCCCATGGGGAGTAATGACTTCACATATAAGAAGTAGAGGTTGTAAATTTATTGAAGGTTAGCAAACATTGTATTGGTCACTTGAACAATTCATGAAAGAATATTGAAGGAGAAGAGATTTCACATATAAATATACTATCATGGACATCTTTGTAATTGTGAGCACTCATTAAAATATGGCATGCTAAAAGGTTGATGTTGGACAAGGAAGACAACGTAATGGGTTATGTTTTCCTATATCTGAAAAGTTATATTGTCTTGGATCATCCAACATGTTGAGCTTGCCTTTCTCCCTCATGCTAGCCAAATTCTTTGCACTAAGTAGAGCTACTACTTGTGCTTCCAAACATCCTTTAAACCAGTTTTGCCATGAGAGTCCACCATACCTACCTAAGGATTGAGTAAGATCCTTCAAGTAAGTTGTCATCGGTGCATGCAATAAAAATTGCTTTCTAAATATGTATGATCTATTAGTGCGAAGAAAATAAGTTTTATACAATCTTGTTATTGAAGCAATAAAAGCGACGGACTGCATAATAAAGGTCCATATCACAAGTGGCAATATAAAGTGACGTTCTTTTGCATTAAGATTTTGTGCATCCAACCATAAAAGTGCATGACAACCTCTGCTTCCCTCTGCGAAGGGCCTATCTTTTACTATTATCTTCTACCCTTGTACAAGAGTCATGGTGATCATCACCTTTCCTTTTTACACTTTTTCTTTGGCAAGCACTTTGTGTTGGGGTGATCCGGATATATATATATATATATCCACTTGGATGTAGGTGTTCATAAATTATTATTGTTGACATTACCCTTGAGGTAAAAGGTTGGGAGGCGAAACTATAAGCCCCTATCTTTCTCTGTGTTCAATTAAAACTTTGAACCCATATATATCACATGAGTGTTAGCAATTGTGAAAGATTAAATGATAGTCGAGTATGTGGAGTTTGCTAAATCAAAGCTCTGACATAGACCCTTCACGAAAATAAGATGAATTGCAATTGTTTGATGACTGAGAAAGTAGTTTGCTAGTTTTCAAGAAAGTTTATGGTCTATACTTTAACATGTGAATAGCTTGTTACTTGATCATGAAAAGTTTTATGAGATGAGCTACTGTTATGACATATAATGATGCAATAAAAGGTGACTGAAATTATCATTGATCAAACTTGTGCACCTGCTAGCATTCACACTTCATAAATTCTTTCTTTTATCATTTACCTACTCGAGGACGAGTAGGAATTAAGCTTGGGGACGCTGATATGTCTTCAACGTATTTATAATTTATGAAGCGTTCATGCTATTATATTACTTGTTTTGGATGTTTAATGGGCTTTATTATACAGTTTTATATTATTTTTGGGACTAACCTATTAACTGGAGGCCTAGCCCATATTGCTGTTTTTCCTATTTCAGTGTTTCGAAGAAAAGTATTATCAAACGGATTCCAAACGGAATGAAACCTTTGGGAGAGTTATTTTTGGAACGGAAGCAATCCAGGGGACTTGGAGTAGACGTCAGGGAAGCTTCGAGGAAGCCACGAGGCAGGGAGGCGCGCCCTACCCCCCTGGGCGCGCCCCCACCCTTGTGGGCCCCTCGTGGCTCCCCTGACCGACTTCTTTCGCCTATATATGTGCATATACCCTAAAACACCAAGGACAACAATAGGTTGGGAGTTCTGCCACCGCAAGCCTCTATAGCCACCAAAAACCAATCGGGACCCTGTTCCGGCACCCTACCGGAGGGGGATCCCTCACCAGTGGCCATCTTCATCATCCCGACGATCTCCACAATGAGGAGGGAGTAGTTCACCCTCGGGGCTGAGGGTATGTACCAGTAGCTATGTGTTTGATCTCTCTCTCTCTCTCTCTCTCTCTCTCGTGTTCTTGATTTGGCACGATCTTGATGTATCACGAGCTTTGCTATTATAGTTGGATCTTATGATGTTTCTCCCCCTCTACTCTCTTGTAATGGATTGAGTTTTCCCTTTGAAGTTATCTTATCGGATTGAGTCTTTAAGGATTTGAGAACACTTGATGTATGTCTTGCCGTGCTTATCTGTGGTGACAATGGGATATTCATGTGATCTACTTGATGTATGTTTTGGTGATCAACTTGCGGGTTCTGTGACCTTGTGAACTTATGCATAGGGGTCGACACACGTTTTCATCTTCACTCCCCGGTAGAAACTTTGGGGCACTCTTTGAAGTATTTGGGGCACTCTTTGAAGTACTTTGTGTTGGTTGAATAGATGAATCTGAGATTGTGTGATGCATATCGTATAATCATACCCACAGATACTTGAGGTAACATTGGAGTATCTAGGTGACATTAGGATTTTGGTCGATTTGTGTCTTAAGGTGTTATTCTAGTACGAACTCTATGATAGATCGAACGAAAAGAATAGCTTCGTGTTATTTTACTACGGACTCTTGAATAGATAGATCAGAAAGGACAACTTTGAGGTGGTTTTGTACCCTACCATAATCTCTTCGTTTGTTCTCCACTATTAGTGACTTTGGAGTGATTCTTTGTTGCATGTTGAGGGATAGTTATATGATCTAGTTATGTTATTATTGTTGAGAGAACTTGCACTCGTGAAAGTATGAACCTTAGGCCATGTTTCCTAGCATTGCAATACCGTTTACGCTCACTTTTATCATTAGTTACCTTGCTGTTTTATAATTTCAGATTACAAATACCTTTATCTACCATCCATATTGCACTTGTATCACCATCTCTTCGCCGAACTAGTGCACCTATACAATTTACCATTGTATTGGGTGTGTTGGGGACACAAGAGACTCTTTGTTATTTGGTATCAGGGTTGTTTGAGAGAGACCATCTTCATCCTACGCCTCCCACGGATTGATAAACCTTAGGTCATCCACTTGAGGGAAATTTGCTACTGTCCTACAAACCTCTGCACTTGGAGGCCCAACAATGTCTACAAGAAGAAGGTTGCATAGTAGACATCAACGCTCCAAGCAACACACATATCATGTGACGAATAAAAATATAGCTTCGCGTAAGGTATACCGATAGTTTTGAAGACGAAAGAGGGGATGCCTTCCAGGGCATCCCCAAGCTTAGCCGCCTGAGTCTTCCTTGAATATTACCTTAGGGTGCCTTGGGCATCCCCAATCTTATGGTCTTTCCACTCCTTATTCTCCTCATATCGATATCTCACCCAAAGCTTGAAAACTTCAATCACATAAAACTTAACGGAACTTCATGAGATAGGTTAGTATGATAAAGTGTAAACCATTCACTTTGGTACTGTCAAAGACAAGTTTCATAATTGTTCTCACACAATGCCTACTGTACCATATCATTTCTACAATTTATATTGAGAAATATAAGTCATAGAAACTAGAAAACAAGCAAACTATGCAATGAAAACAGAATCTGTCAGAAACAGAACAGTCTGTAATGATCTGAACAGAAACCATACTTATGATACTCCAAAAATTATGAAATAAATTGGTGGACGTGATGAATGTGTCTATTCATCATCTGCAAAAATAATCAACCTAAAATCACTCTCCAGTAAAAAATGGCATCTATTCTCGTGAGTGCAAAGTTTCTGTTTTTTACAGCAAGATTGCAAAGACTTCACCCATGTCTTCCCAAAGGTCTTATTTGGCACTTTATTGAAACAAAAAGCTATAAAACATGATTACTACAGTAGATTAATCATGTAAACATACAAAAACAGTAAGGGTAAATATTGGGTTGTCTCCCAACAAGCGCTTTTCTTTAATGCCTTTTAGCTAGGCATGATGATTTCAATGATGCTCGCATAAAAGAAAAGAATTGAAACATAAAGAGACCATCATGAAGAATATGACTAGCACAATTCAATATAACCCACTTCCTATGCCTAGGGATTTTGTGAACACACAATTTATAGGAACAAGAATTAACTAGCATAGGAAGGCAAAACAAGTATAACTTCAAAACTTTAAGCACATAGAGAGGAAACTTGATATTATCGCAACTCCTACAAGCATATATTCCTCCCTCATAATAATTTTCAGTATCAACATGAATGAATTAAACAATATAACCATCACATAAAGCATTCTTTTCATGATCTACAAGCATAGAAATTTTTCTACTCTCCACATAAGCAAAATTCTTCTCATTCGGAATAGGGGGATCACTAATTCCTAAAGTTGACACTCTTCCAAACCCACTTTAGATGCTACTATTATTTATACTCCAAAAGATATAAGTGAAGTTCATGGATAATTCTACAATTAATATATACTAACCAATTTCCAAGCTCAAAATATATAAGTGAAGCACACGAAGCATTCTATAAAACCATACTCAGATGATTTAAGTGAAGCACAAAGAGCAATTCTATAAGATCATACTTAAAAGATTTAAGTGAAGCACATGAAGTATTATATAAATAAATGAAGGGATATCTCATACTAGCATGGTTCTTAAAGAAAATTAAAAACACAAAGAACACAAATCATGTGAACAAAACAAAAACCGAGATATACCGATATTTGTTGAAGAAGAAAGATGGGATGCCAACCGGGGCATCCCCAAGCTTAGATGCTTGAGTATCCTTTGAAATATTTACTTGCGGTGACCTGGGCATCCCCAAGCTTGAACTCTTTCCTCTCTTTATTCTTCTCACATTGGTAACTCCTCGTTCTTCGAACACTTCATCCACAAAAACTTGACAAAAACTTAGTGAGATCCGTTAGTGTAATAAAGCAAACTACCACTTTAAGGTACTATAATGAATTCATTATTTATTTATATTGGTGTTAAACCTACTGTATTACAACTTCTCTATGGTTCATACCCCCCGATACTAGCCATAGATTCATCAAAATAAGCAAATAACACGCGAAAAACAGAATCGGTCAAAAACAGGACAATCTGTAGTAATCTAGAAGTTTAGTAAACTTCTGTAACTCCAAACATTATGAAATAAATATGAAAATTTTAAAACATTGTACAGAAGTAAAGTGCAAACAATTTCAGACCCATTTGATCTTCCAGTAAAAAAATGTAAAATCACACGCTACAGCCAAAGTTTCTGTTTTTGTTCTGCACATAGTAAACAAGCAATCTAATCATCCTAAAACCAAAGCTTGGCACATTATTTTTATAATACAATGGATATACACAAGGGGATAATTATTTAAAAAGAAACTTCCATGAAAAATTCTACATTGTTTCTGTGAGCATGAACACAAGTGCTCAAGGTCGACCCTCACTTCTTCAATGCATAACTTTCCAATCACTTCTCTTTTTGAAAAACTTTTTAGGTGTGAGAGGCAAGTATTTTTTTTGGTATTTTCATTCTTTAATTTTTTTTGTATGTTTCACCCACAACTGAACAGAAACAAAAAGGAAACACAAAATCTACTTAGTGAAGAAAGCAAACAAGCACACACGAGAATATCAACCTCACGATATTGCTTCCCGGCAACGATGCCAGAAAAGAGCTTGATAATCCCCAAGTGCAGGGAATCATCATAGCAATTTCCAGATGTGGAAGTGATAAGTATGGAGTGTCGAACCTACAAGGAGCTAAAGGTAAGATCAATATTCTCTCAAGCCCTATCTGCCACTGATACGACTCTACGTACACCGAACGTTTGCTTCCAACTAGAAACGAGAAATAAAACTACGTTGTGGGTATGAAGAGAATAACTTTGCATGATATTGGAGAGCTAAAATATAAAAGTAGGTGCTGTCATCATAAAGTTAAAATATATTACTAAATATTATAAATAGAGAGTGTGGAATAATGATGGATCGGTGTGCGGAATTGTCCTAGGCAATTGTTAACAAGACCGGTAATCACTATTGCAATTTCATATGAGGGAGAGGCATAAGCTAACATACTTTCTCTTCTTGGATCATATGCACTCATGATTGGAACTCTAGGAAGCATCCACAACTACTAAAAATCATTAAGGTAAAACCCAACCATATCATTAAAGTATCAAGTCCTCTTTATTTCCATACGCCATGACCCACTTATCCGTGTTTGTGTTTCAGTCACTCACGCAACGCAGACAATAAGTAAACCATGGACATATTGCAACACCCTACAGTGGGAATCCCTCACGCTTGCGCGACACAGAGGGCACAATAGGACAGTACCAAAATAAAACATACAACTCATACCAATCTAGATCATCAATCAACCCAAAGACAAAAAGATATCTACTCAAAACATCATAGGATGGCAACACATCATTGGATCATAATATGTGGCAGAAAGCACCATGTTCAAGTAGGGATCATATCGGGGTGCGGGAGAGTGGACCGCGTAGAAGAGATGTGGATGGTGATGATGGTGGTGATGTTGATGAAGACGATCACCACGGCGATGATTTCCCTCTCGATGGCACTCTGGCGCCACCAAGAGAGAGGAGGAGAGGTTCTCCCCCTTGTGCTTCCTCCTCCATGGCCTCCCCCTGGATGGGGAGAGGTTCTCCCTCTGGTCCTTGGCCTTCATGGCGATGATGGCTCCTCCGAGATCGTCCTCCATGGCCTCCAGTGATGATGGCCCCCTCCGGCAGGGTGCTAGAGAGGGCCTAGATTGATTTCTCGTGGCTACTAAGGCTTGCGGTGGCGGAACTTCCGATCTAGGTTATTTCCAGAAGGTTTTTGTATTTATAGGCGGAGTTGGCGTTGATTTCATATCAGGGGAGCCCTCGGGGAGTCCACGAGGCAGGGGCGCGCCCCCACCCTCGTGGAGCCCACGAGACTCCCCTCTGGTAGATTTTTGTTCTAGTATTTTTTATATTTTCCCGAAAAAGTCTCCGTTGATTTTCAGCGCGTTCTGAGAACTTTTATTTCTGCACAAAAACAACATCACAGTAGTTCTGCTAAAAACAACGTCTGTCCGGGTTAGTTCTAATCAAATCATACCAAAATCATATAAAACTATTGTAAACATGGCATGAATACTTCATAAATTATAGATATGTTGGAGACATATCATCCACATTCAAAGTCAACATCTTGGCACCCTCCACATTGGCGGCGATCCTCACCTTCTTTTCCTCGAGCTCGACCTTCCTCTCTTCGATCATGGTCCTCCTCTCTTTGAGCTTGCAGTTTTTGTCCGTCGCCTCCATCAACAATTTGAACATCTCCACCTTTTTCTCCTCAAGGTCCGAGCGCTTCACGCATGCGTCCTCCTTCTTCGCCAAGATGTCCTGGAACCTCTCCACCAGCTTGGCCGCCACACCTTCTCACTTCGCCCTCTCCTCCTCCCATTTCTTGCCCCGTAAATTTCTTCTAACCTTCTTCGGCAGTTCCTGGTTGGGTCGGTAGGGTCACCTATTTGTTTCTTGTTGGCTTGGGCGGCGGTCTTGGCTATGAAAAGGTTCCAATTTTGGTTGCCCATTCAACTTCAACCAACAATGAATGATAGTGAACCTTTTCTTCTCCAACTTCTTGTACACCAAACAAGCACGAGAAGGCTACAAAACAATGCATATCCGGCTAGTGAGAAAAAAATGCATGTCCGGCTAGTGATCAATAAAACTATGCATATCTGGCAAGTGAGCAACAAAAGAATGCATGTCCGTCTAGTGATCAATTTACTTGCTTGGATTTGTGCACCCTAGGCCACCGTGCGATGAGATGCTTCAAGTGCCCGCAATACGTGGACATGGCTTCTTGGATGGCCTACCATCGATGGTTGAGGGACTTCCATTCACGGTTGTGGATGACCGCTTCAGAGTAGGGCGCCAAATGCTTGTTCATGGAACCATATGTGAATGTTATTTCAAAAAGTTGTGTCCTTTTACTCCGTTCCATGGAGAGGATCAAGGCTAGTGGCCAACCATGCATCACACAATAGCTCGTCCTCCTGCATGTTGAAGCTTTCTCCTCAACCCTTTTTCTTCGGACCGTCGGTTGTATCAGCCGGATCATCGTCCTCCCCCCTCCTCCTACTCCTCCTCCTCCCCCTCCGGTTGCTGCTGTCTTCCGTCCCAATGTTGTTGTTGCTATGTGTTTGCACCTGTCTGGGTGTAGGACTGCTGTGTGGCCATCTAGGTGTAGGAATGCTGCTAGTAGTTGCCGGATTGGGTGGGATCCAATTCATCCACTTGCTCGTCCTCATAGCCTACTCCTCCATAGCCTCTGTTGTGGATGATGTTGAGCATTTCCCTGTCCGGGTCATAGTACACCGACTCCCCCGCTCTAGGCATTGTACCGAGAAGTGTGCGGGCACCCATCTGCTCCATGGCCATCGTTCGCGCGCGGACGAGTTGCAGCGAAGAATACCCAGAGAAGAGCGGCGCTGCATTTATGTCGACGATGTAAGGCACCTTACCGGCGAGGGTTCCGAGCTGCTTGGCGGTGTAGTAGTACGGAGGCTTGTAATTCTCCGGCCACGACGCCGTCTGTACTGTGGGCACTCCTGTCTGGCAACGTCCGCCACGTCCGCGACGACCACTGCAATCATCACACCCACCGGCGGTCAACTGCTTCATGAGCTTATCCTCCTTTGCGGCCTTCGCTTTGACGCAGTGAGTTTGCCGCGTAACGGAGCTAATTTTCCGGGCGAGCGTGATGCTCGGATCCTCCGGCACCTCCGCCGCCTCCATCTCCGACAGGTTCTCTGACGGTTCCATGTGTCATCAGTGGCGGAAGGAAGAGAGGGTAAAAGAGCGGGTATTGGGCGGAGAGCAGCGGGGGATGGAAGAAGAGACTGAAGGATTTTAGCGCGAGAACACTTTGGGTTGATACAAAAGCGCAGGCTCCGCCTTCCTTTTGGGTGGGCCACGGGGTAGGGGCAGCGAGCGACGTTTCGCGTGTCCGGACTCCCGCAACCCTCTCCCCCGGGAGATAACGCATCCGACCGCTCGGCGGACCGACACAGGCCCGTGTTGGATGGCCTCCGCAGTCGGGGGATGCAGGTGGTTTGAGGATCGACGTTGGAGATGCCCTAATGTCACATTTTTCTATACAATGTTGCCAAAGTTGCCTAAGGTTAATTTTTCAAAATGAGAGCCACAAGTTGGCAAGCCTAAAAGAATCTTACCATACTTTTTGAGTGTATGGAATGTGGGACCTTAGTATGGCTTGAATCAAAGACCCACCTAAGTTGATCAAACTTGCCTAACCTTAGTCTCAACCAAATAACCCCTTAGTGTTGCTGTCACTAGTACATGTGTACCTCTGTCTGTGATTGTGTGCATGTCTATGAGTGCGTGTGCACATGCATGAGTGAAAGAGAAAAAAAGAGAGGGAGCGACACTATCGATACGAAATGCAATTCGGTTTTGACGTGTCGTGAGATGACTAATCTTGTTATTTTGTGGTTTGAGCACTACATATGACACAACATATATGTGTGCAAGTTATCCTATTGTATGATTGTTTTTGCATATTGTAGATCAACACAATTTCTATGGATTTTGTTTGCAAGTTTTTGTCCATTTTAAAATTATTTCTTCATTTTCTTTCTTTTTTAGGATAATACCAATGCCTTCAATTCATTCTTCCTTTGAATAAATATTGTTTTTATTTTCATTTTCAATTTTTTTTCAGTTAACACCACTTTCATGATTATCTTCCTTAGATCAAAATTTATATTAAAAAAAACTTTTTTCGTTAGTATTTTATATGTCACTGTTTACTAGTAAAAGAAGTGACTTGACGCAAAAAGATCTTCTAATTTTCTCCCATGTGCTAATGTTTCATTTTTTATTGCTTAGTTAATGTCTGACTGTTGTATTTTCTCTGATTAGGCGGAGACTATTTTTGTAATCATGTGAATACTTAATTTGTGTTAGGTACCTAAAATGGAATTCATTTTTAGTTAATCTACTTAAATCATAATTATTATAAAGTTCCACTATTTTATGCTTGTTTTGCACAATATGAGAGAGTGCGACTTTGAGTTATTTATGTGCAATTTATCAATATATTCTAACTGCCACATATAAGAAAAGAGTGTGACAACAATTATTTGTAACGTGTTCATGTTAGGCATAGTTGTATAATTTTTTTAATTTTAAATTTGTTTGACATTCTTTTTTAGGATTAAACCACTCCCACAAACCAACCTTCCATATAAATAAATGTGTTATTCTTTATTTTTGTTCATCATCTAACTTTGTACAAATAGCTAAGTGCAATTTCATTTTTAAATTTTTTTCGGTCATATTTTATCCTTTCTTCCTTTTTTACTCTTTAGGGTAATACCAATGCCTTTAATTCATTCTTCCTTAAAATAATTGTTCTTTTATTTTCATTTTGGTTTTTTGCTTTTGTTTCAGATAACACCACTTTCACGATTCTATCTTACTCCGATTAAGATTTTCCATTTTAAATTATCTTTAGCTTTTGTTTTAGTTAATTTTGTGTATGTCTTTTATTATTGGTAAAAAAAGTGACCGGCATGGAAAAATTCGTCTAATTTTCTGGCTTATGTTGATGTTTCACTTTTTCTTGTTGCTTAGTCCATTTCCTTTTTGGATATTCGGTGTGTAGGCGATGATGGTTTATTGTAATCATGTGTCTGATTAATTTTTTAGGGACTTAAAATGTAATTCATGATTAATTTATACTCTTAAATCATAACCATTATTATTTCACTAGTCTACTCTTGCTTTGCCCAACTTGGAAGATTATAATTTATGTGCAATTTATTAGTTATTCTAATAGCTGCATATAAGAAATGAGTTTCACAATAAATATTTGTAATGTGTTCATGTTAGTCATAGTTGTAATATAAATTTTCTTTTTAAATTTCTTGTAATTCTTGTTAGGATTAAACCCCACCCATAAGTCATTGTTTCTTGGAAATAAATGTGTCCATCAGCTATTTTTGTTCATGATCAAGATTTGTACTAAAAGCTAAATGCTATTTTCATTTTGAATTTGTTTTTGTCCATGTTCTTATCATTTCATGATTTTCTTTCTTATTTTAGTTAATACCAATGCCCTTAATTCATTCTTCCCTGAAACAAATGTTGTTGTTATTTTATTTTATTTTAGGTAACACCGCTTTCACAATTCTATCTTTCTTAGATTGAGTTTGACAATTCTGTGTTCCTCAGAAAGAAACCATTCCCCTTTCTTTTTCTTTTTCTATTTCTTCTTTTCTTTTGAGAATTTTTTTGCATTCAAATCACGAAACAGTATAAAGTAGTTGACACTTACAAGCACACTGAAAAACAAACACAAAGGACCATAAACACCTAAAAAACCCTAAGCTAACCATAACACACGAAGATCTTTTTTTATTTCTTCTTTGAGGTACGATATGGACATGTCTGCTTCTGATATGACCATAGATATTACGTGCATCTCTACTCCTAATGGAGCAGTTGGTGAATAGTTCACCGGTTATTTTTCGCTGGTTTTATTTCGCTTCACCATTTTCGTTGGTTTTATTTCGCTGGTTTTATTTCGTCTCCCTCCCACCTGCCTTTTCGCTTCACCACCCACATAAACCCATCAGATTAGTTACCATATAAAAAATAAATCGCAATCAATCAAGTATTGATGGGATATTTCCTTATATTGATGTGATTTTCCCTTTCTAAAAAAATCGCAATCAATCATCTCTATTGCCTAAAAAAAATGTGTAGCTTTCCTTTTCCTGCCAACCGACCGCGTCCCGTCTCCCTACATCCGCCGCCGCCACCGCCACCAACGCGTAGCCCTCTGCCTCCCAACATCTGAGATCGCCGCCGCCGCCTCCATCGCGGACCTCTATGTCATCGTGGGACCACGTCGCTCACATCTGTGCGAAACCCCAGGGCAGGGCACAAGGAACCCCCTGCAGCGAGGAGCGGTGTAACGAGGCCCTACCGGCCGTGCTGTACGCCAGGAACAGGGCGGACGCATAGCGAGGGGCCATGGTGCATGCGAGGGTCGCCAAGGCATCCGCGCCAATGGCCGCGGCTGAGGGACACGGTAGGCAGGAGCCCCCACCATGCTCGCTGTCGAGATCCCCGTCACGTGCTGCCAGATGAGGTTGTTTTCCACTTCCTCTTCGGCAAGATCGGGGGCACACAACACCGTGGAGCCCTTACAACGCCACCTGCGACGATCTCCGCCGCCAGGGGCAGCCACGACCATGGCCGACGCCCTCGGCCTCTTCATCACCAGGTCGCACCTTCTTTGACTATGCAACCGTGTCACTGCCCCGTCGATCTCCTCCGACACGAAGTCTCCGGCTGATTCAGGCCACCCGAGGGGCCGCAAGGACACGGGGAAGGTGACCCTATGCTCGGTTCCCTCCGGCGCTACAGCTTACCATCTTGGCCTAATTCTTTCGCCCTCCTGGATTCCACTTACTTGCTATCGAGCCCTACTACTACACCCATGGTTAGCCTAGCTCTGCATGTCCCTCAAGTTTGACATTGTTTAACCCTTACAATTTCGTGGCTTCCCAGCCGTAGCTCCTCCCCCGTGAGTTCTGATTTCTGAACCTGAATTTTGTGCATATAGCTGCATATACTGTTGTAAATTCTACTGACAAGTCAATGGAAAGAGTAGACCTAGAGATAATTTAAAATAGATTCGATTACTGGCTGCATATGAATGCCCTTTGTTCAGTTAGGATCAACTTTGTCAGTCCGCGTCCTCTGTTGGAGACCAACCCCAACGTGTATGCTACGACCAGTTCAAGAAGCACATCTCATATGTCAAGAACCAAACACATGGTAGGAGATGATGTGTTTCTGTGTGTACCATGTGATCTTCTGTTGTCATATTATTTTATTTTCTTCCAACTCTGACTCATTATCTGCTACTTTAGATCTTTGCAGTTAACAAGTTAAGTGCTGCAAACAATCTCTCGAGAATGGCTGTTTTGATTATTAAATAGTATGAGAGAGATAGAGAGAGAGAGAGGGAGGGAGGGAGAGGGAGAGGGAGGAGAGAGAGATTTGCTGATTACACCTTCAACTTAAGGTAATGTTTCTTGATGTACATACAACATAAAAAATTCACCATGTATAGGTTGTTATGTTTTTCGAATTGAAATTCATTATGTACTTGAAGTTCATATTGTCTTAAAGATAAATTCAGCACTGATTGTCGGCATGCTATTCATGGCACTGATTGTCGATGCAGAAAGGTTCTCACAGTCACAGTATGTTGTATTAGTTGTAACCTATCCTTAGATTTTCAAGAAAAATCCTGACATTACTAATCAGTTGGGCATGCACATGATAGATTTGATGATTTTTGCATTGTAAATGGTCCCTTGACTTGCTCTTTACAGGTATGTACATGTGGCGATGCTCCTTAGATTGAGAATATGATGCAGGTTTTTGGGGATGACAAAAATGACAGAGGAGAGTGCCCTAATTCCTTCCTGCTTTGTGCCATTTTTTCAGGGTAAGAATAGTATGCACGTTCTTCCAAGAATTGAAGCACGTTGGGAAGGCGTACATCAATTGAGATGATTGAGCAATTCCAGCTTCAAATCAGGTCATTATTTATGGTTCAACCTTTGATCAAGATGTTCCTCTTTGTAGTTGTCCACCTTCATGTGAAATTGCCCTTCCCTTCTTGGATGCGACTGATGCTCTACTTCTCATGAATCATTTTCCCTTCTCAGTTGCCTTAAATTATGAAATGTTGCATATTTTCTTCCACGATACTGCTCTTGAATTTGATATAATCCGCAGGAGCAATCCAAGAGCTAAAAATTACAGTAATTTTGCTATCAACAAAGTATTGTTATTTTTCTCTACCTATGTCCTAATCAGTTGTGTCACCTGCTATTGTCTTTGCCTACTAAATTATAACGAGTCTTCCACTTTGCTGTCTGGTTTTCTTTATCCTCCTTAGCTTTTCATGCCATTCTGCACGCTACTCATAATGCCCATTGCTTGTTATTTGCAAATGGTTGTACTAGACAAAGTATGGTGAGTTGTTGAAACACATAAGTGTTGGAACAAAGTCATACTGTGCATTTCCTATTATTGCTTGGTTTTATGGTTCTTAGAATGTCACTGCACTATGTTTTAGGCTAAAGAAAAGCAGCGTTAGCACTGAGGAACATCTGTTTATCTTTAGGAGATCTTTGAAATATTTGAGAGTGTGCTTTGTTACGAATTATTGTTGTATATAAGGAGAATAGTAAAAGAAGATCTGCAGTTGTGTCTGTAAGTTTTACTATTGTAGTTTTCCCTTCTTGCAAGATCCCAAACCATTTACCCATTCGCTTCGTAGATTCGCTTACTAACTGTAAATTGTTTAACTTCCTTGCACATAAAAAGACAATATGCTTGGATTTATGAAACAACTATATTTTTCTTGCACAATGGTCAAAGAGCTGCATTGTTATACTGCTTTTTGACTAATGTTCTTCTATTCCATATCAACATAGGTGACATGAATTACACCACAACTCATTGGCTTGCCAAAATGTAAGGATGAAAACTTTGTGATGAGCGAAATTGGATGTAGTCAGTAGGGTGGGAGGCGAGATGAGGCAAACCTCTTCAGTCTTTTTGGTTATCTAATTGGTTAACTTGTTTATAATTTTAATAATTTGTTTACCGAGTTCAGCAAAGTCATCCTGGATGGGGCATTGTACATGGTGCTTGTTAGTTTTCTGAATTACAATTGTCTAATGTATGGATTCCCTTTTGTTTGTACATCTAATTCTACAGATATTTGAATGGAGCAACTCTGCAACTACATAGCTATTTTAGTTGTGAAGTGACAACTTGTAGGCCTGATCAAGTACAAGATCAATGGATACAAATTTTAGAATACATTCGTATAGTGTAGCTTAAGAGATATTTGGGTATAATATACTACATTTTATATTTAAGAACAGAGGTAGTACTATTTTCTCTTGAATATTCAACTCAAATGTGTCCTGGCTCTTTTCTCTTCAAGGAAACATGTTCTTTTAATTTTAGAATACATTGGTAAGCCGCCGCTACACCTAGGGCCATCAATGCCTCATAGGTCGCTTCTGATGAGATCATCAATATGGAAGGATTGGATGAGGATATGGACCCTTGGACGACAATGTCGTTGTTGATGTAAAACGTGGTGATGGTGTTTCAGTTGAAATAGGCAAGGGCAGTTGGCCACAAGGAGTTAAAAGAGCTCGGACATAATGAACCGAGCTTTCTGTCCATGCAGTCTACAACTTGACAAGGTTAAACACAAGATGCATTTTTCTGCATTGTATCTATAGCAGCATCTTACATTTATTAATCCAATTATCCTTACCTTTTAATTTCCCAATATTACAGGGAAAGCAAAGGGAAGCTCAGGCAGCTGATGCAAACATGGTCCGAGTGCCAAGCTAGGAAGCAACACGCTTCGACGTTACTGTTCCTTATAAGCATGACTTTTGCTAATATTGTAGTTTTGCATTAACTTTGTAACCTTTATTTGTATGTCAGCAGCTCTCTGACTATGTATAAATGACAGCAGTTTGCATCGATAGGATATGGGCACCAGATATTAAGAAGAAAATGGGCATGACAGAATTAGTTATAGTTGGTTGCCTTGTAATATATATCTTACATGTTCCCCCGTAGAGCGCCCTTGGGCAGTTATTAGTCCGTTATGATGTTTTTGGTGCTATCCTTGTTGCTTCACTGCTAAAGTATAATTATTTCCTTGGCCAATAGAAGAACATAATGAGTTGAGGAGGGTACTTTTTAATAGGTCACTGCAAACTAGAATACGACGGATATCTACAAAACATAAAAAGTGTTGAACACCAGATTCCCCTTTCTTGATAATGGCAAGAGTCTGTGCAAGA
The DNA here is from genome assembly GCF_002162155.2 of Triticum dicoccoides. Lineage (NCBI taxonomy): Eukaryota > Viridiplantae > Streptophyta > Magnoliopsida > Poales > Poaceae > Triticum > Triticum dicoccoides. Next base: position 508,396,620 of record NC_041381.1, on the reverse strand, counting down.
AGTCTTGGACTGCCATGAAGAGATTTATTATCTAGCGTTACATGTTGGTTCAGAGAGATCTTGGGTTGTGGTATCTATAAGTATGCCATCTTAAGATAGCCGTTAAGGAATGCTGTTTTGACGTCCATCTGCCATATCTCATAATCATAGTATGCGACAATTGCTAACATGATTCGGACGGACTTCAGCTTTGCTACGGGAGAGAAAGTCTCATCGTAGTCAACCCCTTGAACTTGTCGATAACCCTTAGCAACAAGTCGAGCTTTATAGATGGTAACATTACTGTCCGCGTCCGTCTTCTTCTTAAAGATCCATTTGTTTTCTATCGCTCGCCAATCATCGGGCAAGTCTATCAAAGTCCATACTTTGTTTTCATACATGGATTCTATCTCGGATTGCATGGCTTCAAGCCATTTGTTGGAATCTGGGCCCGCCATCGCTTCTTCATAGTTCGAAGGTTCACCGTTGTCTAACAACATGATTTCCAGGACAGGGTTGCCATACCACTCTGGTGTGGAACGTGTCCTTGTGGACCTACAAAGTTCTGTAGCAACTTGATCCGAAGTACCTTGATCATCATCATTAATTTCCTCTTCAGTTGGTGTAGGCACCACAGGAACATTTTCCTGAGCTGCACTACTTTCCGGTTCAAGACGTAGTACTTCATCGAGTTCTACTTTCCTCCAACTTACTCCTTTCGAGAGAAACTCTTTTTCCAGAAAGGATCCGTTCTTGGCAACAAAGATCTTGCCTTCGGATCTAAGGTAGAAGGTATACCCAATGGTTTCCTTAGGGTATCCTATGAAGACGCATTTTTCCGACTTGGGTTTGAGCTTTTCAGGTTGAAGTTTCTTGACATAAGCATCGCATCCCCAAACTTTTAGAAACGACAACTTGTGTTTCTTCCCAAACCATAATTCATACGGTGTCGTCTCAACGGATTTAGACGGAGCCCTATTTAAAGTGAATGTAGCTGTCTCTAGAGCATATCCCCAAAATGATAGCGGTAAATCGGTAAGAGACATCATAGATCGCACCATATCCAATAGAGTGCGATTACGACGTTCGGACACACCGTTACGCTGAGGTGTTCCAGGCGGCGTGAGTTGTGAAACGATTCCACATTTCCTTAAGTTTGTACCAAATTCGTGACTTAAATATTCTCCTCCACGATTTGATTGTAAGAACTTTATCTTTCGGTCACGTTGATTCTCTACCTCATTCTGAAATTCCTTGAACTTTTCAAAGGTCTCAGACTTGTGTTTCATCAAGTAGACATACCCATATCTACTTAAGTCATCAGTGAGAGTGAGAACATAACGATATCCTCCGTGAGCCTCAACGCTCATTGGACCGCACACATCAGTATGTATGATTTCCAATAAGTTGGTTGCTCGCTCCATAGTTCCGGAGAACGGAGTCTTGGTCATTTTGCCCATAAGGCATGGTTCGCATGTGTCAAATGATTCATAATCGAGAGACTCTAAAAGTCCATCAGCATGGAGCTTCTTCATGTGCTTGACACCAATGTGACCAAGGCGGCTGTGCCACAAGTATGTGGGACTATCGTTATCAACTTTACATCTTTTGGTATTCACACTATGAATATGTGTAACATCACGTTCAGATTCATTAAGAATAAACCATTGACCATCAGGGCATGACCATAAAACATATCTCTCATATAAATAGAACAACCATTATTCTCGGATTTAAATGAGTAGCCATCTCGTATTAAACGAGATCCAGATACAATGTTCATGCTCAAACTTGGCACTAAATAACAATTATTGAGGTTTAAAACTAATCCCGTAGGTAAATGTAGAGGTAGCATGCCGACGGCGATCACATCGACCTTGGAACCATTCCCGACGCGCATCGTCACCTCGTCCTTCGCCAGTCTCCGTTTATTCCGTAGCTCCTGCTTTGAGTTACAAATATGAGCAAGGGCATCGGTATCAAATACCCAGGAGCTACTACGAGCACTGGTAAGGTACACATCAATTACATGTATATCACATATACCTTTAGTGTTGCCGGCCTTCTTGTCCGCTAAGTATTTGGGGCAGTTCCGCTTCCAGTGACCCTTCCCTTTGCAATAAAAGCACTCAGTCTCAGGTTTGGGTCCATTCTTTGACTTCTTCCCGGCAACTGGCTTACCGGGCGCGGCAACATCCTTGCCGTCCTTCTTGAAGTTCTTCTTACCCTTGCCTTTCTTGAACTTAGTGGTTTTATTGACCATCAATACTTGATGTTCCTTTTTGATTTCTACCTCTGCCGACTTCAGCATTGAAAATACTTCAGGAATAGTTATCACCATCCCCTGCATATTGTAGTTCATCACAAAGCTCTTATAGCTAGGTGGCAGCGACTAAAGGATTCTGTCAATGACCGCCTCGTCCGGGAGGTTAATGTCCAGCTGGGACAGGCGGTCGTGCAACCCAGACATTTTCAGTATGTGCTCACTGACAGAACTATTTTCCTCCATCTTACAACTATAGAACTTGTCAGAGACTTCATATCTCTTGACCCGGGCATGAGCTTGGAAAACCATTTTCAGCTCCTCGAACATCTCATATGCTCCGTGTTGCTCAAAACGCTTTTGGAGCCCCGGTTCTAAGCTGTAAAGCATGCCGCACTAAACGAGGGAGTAATCATCAGCACGTGACTGCCAAGCGTTCATAACGTCTTGGTTCTCTGGGATGGGTGCTTCACCTAGCGGCCCTTCTAGGACATATGCTTTCTAGGCAGCTATGAGGATGATCCTCAGGTTCCAGACCCAGTCCGTATAGTTGCTGCCATCATCTTTCAGCTTGGTTTTCTCTAGGAACGCGTTGAAGTTCATGTTGACATGAGCGTTGGCCATTTGATCTGCAAGACATTTTTTGCAAAGATTTTAGACTAAGTTCATGATAATTAAGTTCATCTAATCAAATTATTTAATGAACTCCCACTCAGATTAGACATCCCTCTAGTCATCTAAGTGTTACATGTTCCGAGTCGACTAGGCCCTGTCTGATCATCACGTGAGACGGACTAGTCATCATCGGTGAACATCTCCATGTTGATCGTATCTTCCATATGACTCATGTTCGACCTTTCGGTCTCTGTGTTCTGAGGCCATGTCCGTACATGCTAGGCTCGTCAAGTTAACTTAAGTGTTTTGCATGTGTAAATCTGTCTTACACCCGTTGTATGTGAACGTTAGAATCTATCACATCCGATCATCACGTGGTGCTTTGAAACAACGAACTGTCGCAACGGCGCACAGTTAGGGGGAACACTTTCTTGAAATTATTATGAGGGGTCATCTTATTTACTACCGTTGTTCTAAGTAAACAAGATGCAAAAACATGATAAACATCACATGCAATCAAATAGTAGTGACATGATATGGCCAATATCATATAGCTCCTTTGATCTCCATCTTCGGGGCTCCATGATCATCTTCGTCACCGGCATGACACCATGATCTCCATCATCGTGTCTCCATGAAGTTGCTCGCCAACTATTACTTCTACTACTATAGCTAACGGTTTAGCAATAAAGTAAAGTAATTACATGGCGTTAAATCATTGACACACATGTCATACAATAATTAAGACAACTCCTATGGCTCCTGCCAGTTGTCATACTCATCGACATGCAAGTCGTGATTCCTATTACAAGAACATGATCTCATACATCACAATATATCATTCATCATTCATCACAACTTTTGGCCATATCACATTACAAAGCAATTGCTGCAAAAACAAGTTAGACGTCCCCTAACTGTTGTTGCATCTTTTACGTGGCTGCAATAGGGTTCTAGCAAGAACGTTTTTATTACCTACGAAAAAAAGCACAACGTGATTTGTCAACTTCTATTTACCCTTCATAAGGACCCTTTTCATCGAATCCGCTCCAACTAAAGTGGGAGAGACACACACCCGCTAGCCACCTTATGCAACTAGTGCATGTCAGTCGGTGGAACCTGTCTCACATAAGCGTACGTGTAAGGTCGGTCTGGGCCGCTTCATCCCACAATACCGTTGAAGCAAAATAAGACTAGTAGTGGCAAGAAAGTTGACAACATCTATGCCCACAACAGATTTGTGTTCTACTCGTGCAAAGAGAACTACGCATAGACCTAGCTCATGATGCCACTGTTGGGGAACGTTGCAGAAAACAAAACAAAATTCCTACGGTTTCACCAAGATCAATCTATGAGTTCATCTAGCAACGAGAGAGAGGAGTGCATCTACATACCCTTGTAGATCGAGCGGAAGCGTTCAAGAGAACGGGGCTGAGGGAGTCGTACTCGTCGTGATGCAAATCACTGGAGATCCTAGCGCCGAAGGGACGACACCTCCGCGTTCAACACATGTACGGTCAGTGTGACGTCTCCTCCTTGTTGATCCAGCAAGGGGGAAGGAGAGGTTGATGAAGATCCAGCAGCACGACGTCGTGGTGGTGGATGCAGCAGGGGTCCCGGCAGGGCTTCGCCAAGCGTCTGCGGGAGGGAGAGGTGTAGCAAGGGGGAAGGGAGGCGCCAAGTGCAAGGGTGCGGCTTCCCTCCCTCCCCCCTCTTTATATAGGGACCCCAGGGGGGGCGCCGGCCCTAGGAGATGGGATCTCCTAGGGGGCGGCGGCCAAGGGGGGTGCCTTGCCCCCCAAGGCAAGTGGAGGCGCCCCCTCCCCTAGGGTTCCCAACCCTAGGCGCAAGGGGCCCAAGGGGGGGCGCACCAGCCCACCAGGGACTGGTTCCCCTCCCACTTCAGCCCATGGGGCCCTCCGGGATGGGTGGCCTCACCCGGTGGACCCCCGGGACCCTTCCGGTGGTCTCGGTACAATACCGGTGACCCCCGAAACTTTCCCGATGGCCGAAACTCGACTTCCCATATATAATTCTTTACCTCCGGACCATTACGGAACTCCTCGTGACGTCCGGGATCTCATCCGGTACTCCGAACAACTTTCGGTTTGCTGCATACAAATATCTCTACAACCCTAGCATCATCGAACCTTAAGTGTGTAGACCCTACGGGTTCGGGAGACACGTAGACATGACCGAGACGGCTCTCCCGTCAATAACCAACAGCGGGATCTGGATACCCATGTTGGCTCTCACATGCTCCTCGATGATCTCATCGGATGAATCATGATGTCGAGGATTCAAGCAACCCCGTATACAATTCCCTTTGTCAATCGGTATGTTACGTGCCCGAGATTCGACTGTCGGTATCCCAATACCTCGTTCAATCTCGTTACCGGCAAGTCACTTTACTCGTAACGTAATGCATGATCCCGTGACCAGACACTAGGTCACTTTGAGCTCATTATGATGATGCATTACCGAGTGGGCCTAGAGATACCTCTCTGTCATACGGAGTGACAAATCCCAGTCTCGATCCGTGTCAACCCAACAGACACTTTTGAAGATACCTGTAGTGCACCTTTATAGTCACCCAGTTATGTTGTGATGTTTGGTACACCCAAAGCACTCCTACGGTATCCGGGAGTTACACAATCTCACGGTCTAAGGAAAAGATACTTGACATTGGAAAAGCTCTAGCAAACGAACTACATGATCTTGTGCTATGCTTAGGATTGGATCTTGTCCATCACATCATTCTCCTAATGATGTGATCCCGTTATCAATGACATCCAATGTCCATAGTCAGGAAACCATGACTATCTGTTGATCAACGAGCTAGTCAAGTAGTGGCTCACTAGGGACATATTGTCGTCTATGTATTCACACGTGTATTATGATTTCCGGATAATTCAATTATAGCATGAATAAAAGACAATTATCATGAACAAGGAAATATAATAATAATCCTTTTATTATTGCCTCTAGGGCATATTTCCAACAGTCTCCCACTTGCACTAGAGTCAATAATCTAGTTACATTGTGATGAATCAAACACCCGTAGAGTTCTGGTGTTGATCATGTTTTGCTCGCGGAAGAGGTTTAGTCAACGGATCTGCGACATTCAGATCCGTATGTACTTTGCAAATATCTATGTCTCCATCTTGAACATTTTCACGGATGGAGTTGAAACGACGCTTGATGTGCCTGGTCTTCTTGTGAAACCTGGGCTCCTTGGCAAGGGCAATAGCTCCAGTGTTGTCACAGAAGAGAGTGATCGGCCCCGACACATTGGGTATGACTCCTAGGTCGGTGATGAACTCCTTCATCCATATTGCTTCATGTGCTGCCTCCGAGGCTGCCATGTACTCCGCTTCACATGTAGATCCCGCCACGACGCTCTGCTTGCAACTGCACCAGCTTACTGCTCCACGATTCAACATATACACGTATCCGGTTTGTGACTTAGAGTCATTCAGATCTGTGTCGAAGCTAGCGCCAACGTAACCCTTTACGACGAGCTCTTCGTCACCTCCATAGACGAGAAACATGTCCTTTGTCCTTTTCAGGTACTTCAGGATATTCTTGACCGCTGTCTAGTGTTCCTTGCCGGGATTACTTTGGTACCTTCCTACCAAACTTACGGCAAGGTTTACATCAGGTCTGGTACACAACATGGCATACATAATAGATCCTATGGCTGAGGCATAGGGGATGACACTCATCTCTTCTTTATCTTCTGCCGTGGTCCGACATTGAGCCGAGCTCAATCTCACACCTTGCAATACAGGCAAGAACCCTTTCTTGGATTGATCCATATTGAACTTCTTCAATATCTTATCAAGGTATGTGCTTTGTGAAAGACCTATGAGGCGTCTCGATCTATCCCTATAGATCTTGATGCCTAATATGTAAGCAGCTTCTCCAAGGTCCATCATTGAAAAACACTTATTCAAGTAGGCCTTAATGTTGTCCAAAAGTTATATATCATTTCCCATCAAAAGTATGTCATCTACATATAATATGAGAAATGCTACAGAGCTCCCACCCACTTTCTTGTAAATGCAGGCTTCTCCATAAGTCTGCATAAACCCAAACGCTTTGATCATCTCATCAAAGCGAATGTTCCAACTCCGAGATGCTTGCACTAGCCCATAAATGGATCGCCGGAGCTTGCATACCTTGTTAGCATTCTTAGGATCGACAAAACCTTCCGGATGCATCATATACAGTTCTTCCTTAAGATAGCCGTTAAGGAATGCTGTTTTGACGTCCATCTGCCATATCTCATAATCATAGTATGCGACAATTGCGAACATGATTCGGACGGACTTCAGCTTTGCTACGGGAGAGAAAGTCTCATCATAGTCAACCCCTTGAACTTGTCGATAACCCTTAGCAACAAGTCGAGCTTTATAGATGGTAACATTACTGTCCGCGTCCGTCTTCTTCTTAAAGATCCATTTGTTTCTATCGCTCGCCAATCATCGGGCAAGTCTGTCAAAGTCCATACTTTGTTTTCATACATGGATTCTATCTCGGATTGCATGGCTTCAAGCCATTTGTTGGAATCTGGGCCCGCCATCGCTTCTTCATAGTTCGAAGGTTCACCGTTGTCTAACAACATGATTTCCAGGACAGGGTTGCCATACCACTCTCGTGTGGAACGTGTCCTTGTGGACCTACAAAGTTCTGTAGCAACTTGATCCGAAGTACCTTGATCATCATCATTAATTTCCTCTCCAGTTGGTGTAGGCACCACAGGAACATTTTCCTGGGCTGCACTACTTTCCGGTTCAAGACGTAGTACTTCATCGAGTTCTACTTTCCTCCAATTTACTCCTTTCGAGAGAAACTCTTTTTCCAGAAAGGATCCGTTCTTGGCAACAAGGATCTTGCCTTCGGATCTAAGGTAGAAGGTATACCCAATGGTTTCCTTAGGGTATCCTATGAAGACGCATTTTTCCGACTTGGGTTTGAGCTTTTTAGGTTGAAGTTTCTTGACATAAGCATCACATCCCCAAACTTTTAGAAACGACAACTTATGTTTCTTCCCAAACCATAATTCATACGGTGTCGTCTCAACGGATTTAGAGGAGCCCTATTTAAAGTGAATGTAGCTGCCTCTAGAGCGTATCCCCAAAATGATAGCGGTAAATCGATAAGAGACATCATAGATCGCACCATATCCAATAGAGTGCGATTACGATGTTCGGACACACCGTTACGCTGAGGTGTTCCAGGCGGCGTGAGTTGTGAAACGATTCCACATTTCCTTAAGTGTGTACCAAATTCGTGACTTAAATATTCTCCTCCATGATTTGATCGTAAGAACTTTATCTTTCGGTCACGTTGATTCTCTACCTCATTCTGAAATTCCTTGAACTTTTCAAAGGTCTTAGACTTGTGTTTCATCAAGTAGACATACCCATATCTACTTAAGTCATCAGTGAGAGTGAGAACATAACGATATCCTCCGTGAGCCTCAACGCTCATTGGACTGCACACATCAGTATGTATGATTTCCAATAAGTTGGTTGCTCGCTCCATAGTTCCGGAGAATGGAGTCTTGGTCATTTTGCCCATAAGGCATGGTTCGCATGTGTCAAATGATTCATAATCGAGAGACTCTAAAAGTCCATCAGCATGGAGCTTCTTCATGCGCTTGACACCAATGTGACCAAGGCGGCTGTGCCACAAGTATGTGGGACTATTGTTATCAACTTTACATCTTTTGGTATTCACACTATGAATATGTGTAACATCACGTTCAGATTCATTAAGAATAAACCATTGACCATCGGGGCATGACCATAAAACATATCTCTCATATAAATAGAACAACCATTATTCTCGGATTTAAATGAGTAGCCATCTCGTATTAAACGAGATCCAGATACAATGTTCATGCTCAAACATGGCATTAAATAACAATTATTGAGGTTTAAAACTAATCCCATAGGTAAATGTAGAGGTAGCGTGCCGACGGCGATCACATCGACCTTGGAACCATTCCCGACGCGCATCGTCACCTTGTCCTTCGCCAGTCTCCGTTTATTCCGTAGCTCCTGCTTTGAGTTACAAATATGAGCAAGGGCATCGGTATCAAATACCCAGGAGCTACTAAGAGCACTGGTAAGGTACACATCAATTACTTGTATATCACATATACCTTTAGTGTTGCCGGCCTTCTTGTCCGCTAAGTATTTGGGGCAGTTCCGCTTCCAGTGACCCTTCCCTTTGCAATAAAAGCACTCAGTCTCAGGTTTGGGTCCATTCTTTGACTTCTTTCCGGCAACTGGCTTACCGGGCGCGGCAACATCCTTGCCGTCCTTCTTGAAGTTCTTCTTACCCTTGCCTTTCTTAAACTTAGTGGTTTTATTGACCATCAACACTTGATGTTCCTTTTTGATTCCTACCCCTGCCGAATTCAGCATTGAAAATACTTCAGGAATAGTTATCACCATCCCCTGCATATTGTAGTTCATCACAAAGCTCTTATAGCTAGGTGGGAGCGACTGAAGGATTCTGTCAATGACCGCCTCGTCCGGGAGGTTAATGTCTAGCTGGGACAGGCGGTTGTGCAACCCAGACATTTTCAGTATGTGCTCACTAACAGAACTATTTTCCTCCATCTTACAACTATAGAACTTGTCAGAGACTTCATATCTCTCGACCCGGGCATGAGCTTGGAAAACCATTTTCAGCTCCTCGAACATCTCATATGCTCCGTGTTGCTCAAAACGCTTTTGGAGCCCCGGTTCTAAGCTGTAAAGCATGCCGCACTGAACGAGGGAGTAATCATCAGCACGTGACTGCCAAGCGTTCATAACATCTTGGTTCTCTGGGATGGGTGCTTCACCTAGCGGTCCTTCTAGGACATATGCTTTCTTGGCAGCTATGAGGATGATCCTCAGGTTCCAGACCCAGTCCGTATAGTTGCTGCCATCATCTTTCAGCTTGGTTTTCTCTAAGAACGCGTTGAAGTTCATGTGGACATGAGCGTTGGCCATTTGATCTACAAGACATTTTTTGCAAAGATTTTAGACTAACTTCATGATAATTAAGTTCATCTAATCAAATTATTTAATGAACTCCCACTCAGATTAGACATCCCTCTAGTCATCTAAGTGTTACATGATCCGAGTCGACTAGGCCCTGTCTGATCATCACGTGAGACGGACTAGTCATCATCGGTGAACATCTGCATGTTGATCGTATCTTCCATATGACTCATGTTCGACCTTTCGGTCTCTGTGTTATGAGGCCATGTCTGTACATGCTAGGCTCGTCAAGTTAACTTAAGTGTTTTGCATGTGTAAATCTGTCTTACACCCGTTGTATGTGAACGTTAGAATCTATCACACCCGATCATCACGTGGTGCTTTGAAACAACGAACTGTCGCAACGGCGCACAGTTAGGGGGAACACTTTCTTGAAATTATTATGAGGGGTCATCTTATTTACTACCGTTGTTCTAAGTAAACAAGATACAAAAACATGATAAACATCACATGCAATCAAATAGTAGTGACATGATATGGCCAATATCATATAGCTCCTTTGATCTCCATCTTCGGGGCTCCATGATCATCTTCGTCACCGGCATGACACCATGATCTCCATCATCGTGTCTCCATGAAGTTGCTCGCCAACTATTACTTTTACTACTATAGCTAACGGTTTAGCAATAAAGTAAAGTAATTACATGGCGTTAAATCATTGACACACATGTCATACAATAATTAAGACAACTCCTATGGCTCCTGACAGTTGTCATACTCATCGACATGCAAGTCGTGATTCCTATTACAAGAACATGATCTCATACATGACAATATATCATTCATCATTCATCACAACTTTTGGCCATATCACATTACAAAGCAATTGCTGCAAAAACAAGTTAGACGTCCTCTAATTGTTGTTGCATCTTTTACGTGGCTGCAATAGGGTTCTAGCAAGAACGTTTTTCTTACCTACGAAAAAAAGCACAACGTGATTTGTCAACTTCTATTTACCCTTCATAAGGACCCTTTTCATCGAATCCGCTCCAACTAAAGTGGGAGAGACAGACACCCGCTGGCCACCTTATGCAACTAGTGCATGTCAGTCGGTGGAACCTGTCTCACGTAAGCGTACGTGTAAGGTCGGTCTGGGCCGCTTCATCCCACAATACCGTTGAAGCAAAATAAGACTAATAGTGGCAAGAAAGTTGACAACATCTACGCCCACAACAGATTTGTGTTCTACTCGTGCAAAGAGAACTACGCATAGACCTAGCTCATGATGCCACTGTTGGGGAACCTTGCAGAAAACAAAAAAAAATTCCTACGGTTTCACAAAGATCAATCTATGAGTTCATCTAGCAACGAGAGAGAGGAGTGCATCTACATACCCTTGTAGATCGAGCGGAAGCATTCAAGAGAACGGGGCTGAGGGAGTCATACTCGTCGTGATGCAAATCACCGGAGATCCTAGCGCCGAAGGGACGGCACCTCCGCGTTCAACACACGTACGGTCAGTGTGACGTCTCCTCCTTCTTGATCCAGCAAGGGGGAAGGAGAGGTTGATGAAGATCCAGCAGCACGACGTCGTGGTGGTGGATGCAGCAGGGGTCCCGGCAGGGCTTCGCCAAGCGTCTGCGGGAGGGAGAGGTGTAGCAAGGGGGGAGGGAGGCGCCAAGTGCAAGGGTGCGGCTGCCCTCCCTCCCCCCTCTTTATATAGGGACCCTAGGGGGGGGCGCCAGCCCTAGGAGATGGGATCTCCTAGGGGGGGCGGCGGCCAAGGGGGGTGCCTTGCCTCCCAAGGCAAGTGGAGGCGCCCCCTCCCCTAGGGTTCCCAACCCTAAGCGCAGGGGGGCCCAAGGGGGGGGGCGCACCAGCCCACAAGGGACTGATTTCCCTCCCACTTCAGCCCATGGGGCCCTCCGGGATGGGTGGCCTCACCCGGTGGACCCCCGGGACCCTTCCGGTGGTCTCGGTACAATACCGGTGACCCCCGAAACTTTCCCGATGGCCAAAACTCGACTTCCCATATATAATTCTTTACCTCCGGACCATTACGGAACTCCTCGTGATGTCCGGGATCTCATCCGGGACTCCGAACAACTTTCGGTTTGCTGCATATAAATATCTCTACAACCCTAGCGCCATCGAACCTTAAGTGTGTAGACCCTACGGGTCCGGGAGACACGTACACATGACCGAGACGGCTCTCCGGTCAATAACCAATAGCGGGATATGGATACCCATGTTGGCTCCCACATGCTCCTCGATTATATCATTGGATGAACTACGATGTCGAGGATTCAAGCAACCCCGTATACAATTCCCTTTGTCAATCGGTATGTTACTTGCCCGAGATTCGATCGTCGGTATCCCAATACCTCGTTCAATCTCGTTACCGGCAAGTCACTTTACTCGTACCGTAATGCATGATCCCGTGACCAGACACTTGGTCACTTTGAGCTCATTATGATGATGCATTACCGAGTGGGCCCAGAGATACCTCTTCGTCATACGGAGTGACAAATCCCAGTCTTGATCCGTGTCAACCCAACAGACACTTTCGGAGATACCTGTAGTGCACCTTTATAGTCACCCAGTTATGTTGTGACGTTTGGTACACCCAAAGCACTCCTACGGTATCTGGCAGTTACACGATCTCATGGTCTAAGGAAAAGATACTTGACATTGGAAAAGCTCTAGCAAACAAACTACACGATCTTGTGCTATGCTTAGGATTGGGTCCTGTCCATCACATCATTCTCCTAATGATGTGATCCCGTTATCAATGACATCCAATGTCCATAGTCAGGAAACCATGACTATCTATTGATCAACGAGCTAGTCAACTAGAGGCTCACTAGGGACATATTGTGGTCTATGTATTCACACGTGTATTATGATTTCCTGATAATACAATTATAGCATGAATAAAAGACAATTATCATGAACAAGGAAATATAATAATAATCCTTTTATTATTGCCTCTAGGGCATATTTCCAACACTGCCAGGTCCGGGGCTCAAACTGGCCCGACGCACTCACATGTGTCATCGCCTCGTCTTCCCCTGGTCCATCTTCAGAGCAGATTGAGGTGACAACCTTGGCAGGTCCTCCACCATCGACGACACCACGACGCTAAACGACGACCTCCACCTACGCGAGCCTTGGAAGGTCCTCCGCCATTGACGCCACCACGATGCCAGCCGACGACCTCCACCTATGCGAGTCCATCTCCAAGGAACAGATGTAAATCCATGCTAGGATAGGGCCGCACCACGACCGTCGCCCATCACCCACAAGCGCCACCCAACCCCAAGGTTCCCAAAGCGGCGCTATTAAGAAGGGAACGGCGCCGTGAGCGCCGCCGCCGCCCAACAAAGTTAGGACTTTCGCCTGGGAGACCTAGGGGAAGGTGAAGTGAGGCGATCAGTCCATGCCGATGCCTCCAAGGAGGGGAACGACGCCCTCAGGCGTCGCTGTCGGCGCGGCCGGTCATGGTCGGCCAGGGATTTCGCCCGAACTAGATCTCCGCCACCAGCAGCGCCTCCTGTATAGAATCGGCGACCAAGAGGAAGCGCAACCCGACCAGGCTGGCCCGTACGCCGAACAGGGGAGGAGGGGAGGCGCCAGATCACGCGCACCGGCCACCGCAGAAGCCGCCGCCGACCACCAACGACCACCGGATCCCGCCCCCCACGCGGCCGGGACACCAGATCCACTGTCCGCATGGCTGCTAGCCGGCTGTGCCTTGCCAATGGAGCCGCCCCTCCAGATCCGGGGTTCCCCACGCAGAAGTAGAGCAACCGAGGCCCCGCCTTCACCATCCTTGGTGCCCCGGGCTTGCCCGGCGGCTGCCATAGGCGGCGGCGAGGAGGTAGGACGAGGTGGGGAGGGGGGCGCGGTGGCGCGGCTAGGGTTCCCTCGCCGCCACCGGGGGAGGCGACGCGGGGGTCGTGTGGAACGCGGGGGAGGAGATCAATGGGAAGTGTTGTACAGGGCCTTAGCGACGTCTGTCTAAGCTTTGACCATGGAGACGACCTTAATAGTTTATTTGATTCATTTATATGTATAGTTGTCAGTAGCAACATAAACGTCCTACTAGATTTTAGTTTTTTTTTTTTGAATTGTTTGAATTGCTTACCACAGGAGTCACGTGGTTACTTGATTTTCGTTGGATCATCGCTTCATATGTATACATAGTTAATTTGCCTTTGTGTTATCAGTTTACATTACAAGTGAAGTGAACTTTAATTATCATGCATTGTGTCGGAGTTATATTGTTCCTACATGTGAAATTTAATATGTATTATCTTTATATATAGTTTCAGCAGAATATTTCAGAAGCCCGTAGCAACGCACGGGCATTCTACTAGTGCTGATAATTTTCAGCTTGCACAGGGACCACTTATGTTATAAATCACGTATGCCCGTATGGCCCTTTTTGTTATCCTTACACCTTTATGCATCAAGCTTGATGACAAATTCTTGTAGTATGGAAAATCTTTCTTGCATATTAATTCAGAACAAATATGCAAAGACACCAGGTGCCAGGTAAGGTGACTGAAGACTAATGCTTCTATTTATTCGATGGCAGGTTTGAATTGAGAGGTTGAGATAATAGGTGGAGGAAGAAAAAGAATATGTTTTTTGCGGATAAAGGAAAAGAATTATTTAACGGTATGAAAAGGCGCCAATGCTATCTAGCTAGCTAGGATCATGAAGGTATATGTTCGACATGATTGATATCGCACCACTAGAATATTTATGTATCTGAACCTAATTTCATGCCCAGTTTCCCGTTGCAACGCACGGGCATGTTTGGTAGTACCTATAATTTAGGTATTTTGTGTAATTATACAATATATTGTTGAGAAAAAAATACTACTATTTTTTTGTGAACATGCACAAGGCTTGCGTGTCAGTGTATTAAGGTTGGGGTGAAAAAAAAAACAATACAAAGTAGCTGCAAACAACGGCGTACGATGGCCCCGACGCTCATGCCTGGGCTCGCTATTTTTATGTTGCGCAAAACTAAAGAAGATGGAGATTTGTACATGGCACGAATCAATATGCGTAATTACATGCTATGTTTTTTTTTTGCAAAAAAACTTTCAATCTATTTATTTTCAATCATGGCAGTACAACGAACACCCTAAATAAAAATTACATCCAGATTCGCAGACCACCTAGCGACGTCTACAAGCACTGAAGCGAGCCGAAGGCGCGCCGCCGTCATCGCCCCTCTATCGCCAAAGTCGGGCACAACTTGTTGTAGTAGACAGTCGGGAAGTCGTCGTACTAAGCCCCCATAGAACCAGCACCCCGGAACAGCAACCGCCGCCGATGAAAAATAACATAGATCGAAAGGATCCAAACCGAAGACACATGAATGTAGACGAACAACGACGAGATCCGATCAAATCCACTAAAGATAGATCTGTCGGAGACACACCTCCACAAACCCACCAACGATGCTAGACGCACCGCCGAAAAGGGGGCTAGACGGGAAGACCTTTATTCCATCTTTAGGGAGCCGCCGCCGTCTCGCCTTCCTGAGCAGGACACAAACCAAGAAGCCCTCCCATCGATCCTTGTCAGGATCCACCGCGCCTCTATGACCCTAAGGCTACCGGAGACGCGACGGACCAGCACCGGCACCGGCAAGAGGCATGAACCTAACTTTCTTTCTTGGAGGAGGAGGAGGTAGCACACAATTACCTGCTATGTTTATGAACTATTTCTAATCAAGTCACAATCACGAATTACAAAGTAAGATGAGGTTAGGCTCGTACATGTTGTCACATCACCGGAAATGCAAAACTTGCATTCATTCACTTCTTCGGGCATCGTGTAATAAGGATTCCAGTCGCTCCCGCGCGTCCTGAGAGATCAGCAACTCTCGGCCATCGGATCGGTCTCCTTGATGCGTTTCTGGGCGTCGGATCGAGATCTGGAGGAACCTGGGCCGCTGGATCTGGAGATGGCACTATTGTAATGAATAGTTACCTCTCGTTCCTGCCACCGCGTGTAAATTCGGTGCCCCGACGGGGGTATTTTGGTCATTTTGCATACGGATATAAATTGGCGGCAGCTCCCGTGCTAAAACCTAGCCGTCACCTCCTCCCTCGCTCGCTTCCACTCCTCCCGCAGCCGCCGCCTCCTCCCTCCCATCTAGGGAGAGCCGCCGCCGCCCCCTCCCATTCCAAACTCCTCTCTTCCCCGCCTCCCCTCGCCCTGCCGGCCATCCTCCCCGTCCGCCATCGCCACCGACCAGCCGCAGCCGCGCTACCATCCCCTCCTTGTTCCTCTCCCGTGGGAAGTCCTCCGAGAAGCAGCCCAAGGGCAGCCGCCTCCCGCTCGGTGGTCGAACACCGGGAAACGCCGTTGCTTTGGCTCCGCCATCTCCTTTGCCCTGCCTGCCAGATCCACGCCGTCGTCCTCGCGTGCACACGGCAGGTGCTCCGCCTCTTCCTCTCGTCCGGCCAGATCCACGGCACACGGCCTCTCGCGCTCGCTCGCGACCCTAAACCGTGGCAAGGGTTTCAGGCTGGGCATCGGCTTCGTCGCCGGCGCGGCTCCGGTGGATTACGGCGGCTCCTCTCCGTCTCCTCTCTCGCCCCCACGCGCGGCTCCGCTTCCCGCTGGTCATGGGGTGCAGCCTTGCATCGTCCTTTTCTCCTTTTCCTTCTCAGGCAAATTTTGTGTTGGTTCACTCCTCAATTTCTTTGGTTAATCTTCGTGCACTGACCACTTGGTGTTTTTGATGGCGCAGATTGTGGCGAAGTTGAGCGTATGGAGCAGAGGGACCAGGGCAAGGGGGCGGCCGTCCCGGGCACCCGATGGCTTGTTGCGATTTTCAGCTGCTGGGTGTGATTAGTGCAGGAAGGTAATGGGATTTCTCGATTCCATGAACCTCCTCGTGAACTCAAATCCCATCTGTTTGTAGTCTTGTTAGATGTTTCGCTTCGTGAAGTTAATCCTCATTACATATCTCTTTCTTGAACTTCAGTTTCTTCTATTGATTGGGATTAGGAAAGGGAAACTAAATTTTCTGCTCGTGACTTGTAAGCTGCAGCAAAAGCTTGCAATTTCTAATTTCCTAGCCAACCAGGTGCATTTGTTTCATGCCTTTCCTAAACTTTTTTATTTAACTAGTTGTGTTCTTAATTTTTATCATCTTGTATCATATATTTGTGTACTAGGCGATGCATTGTTCTTGGTTCTCCGTGCGTTAATTTTGCTGATGATGAGGTGTGTACACAAGATAGTGTGGCTCCTCAATTTATACACATGATCACAAATTGTTGGAATTGTTGCCTTATATGTCAAGTGCTTGTTGTGAGTTCCAAACTTACAGTATAGATGGCGTATTAGCTACCCGATCCAGAGCCGAAGCTTTGTTGGCGCACGGTATTTTTTTGTATGGTTATTGATTTGCTAGCATATATTCTAGACTAAATTTTGTTAGCCTGCTGCACTTTATATCGCTTTTATCTGGTTTCTTTCTTAGTTTCTTATAACATCTTAATTTATTAGTTTTATATGACGTAAGATTGTTCCGTTCACTAATGTTTCTCCATGTTTATGAAGAAAAGATTGGGTTCAGAGCACCTTTCCATGTTATTTATCTGATTTTTGTGATTTCTGATGTTCAGGTCAAGGCAAACTTGAAATGTGGCCACCTTTGTATGGCTAATGGCTTTGTAGGCTTTCAGTATTTGGCGTCTGTCGCCGGGTTTGTTCCGCCTCAACCAGGATCTTCTCAGCACTGCTCTGATGTTGTGAAAACTCACGCACGCCGGCAGCCGCCTCCATGCTCCAGCTGTCGCAGCCTGCAGGTAGCCTCTCCGTTCTTTTTTCTCGACCTTTTTGCTTGATCTGCTAAAGTGTTATGTGTGTGTTCGGCTGCTTGCTACTTGCAAAGAAATTGTATGAATGGCAGCAGGGTGTAGCAACAGCCAACATTAGTTCGGCTCAATCCCTGTTCTGATTGTCGGTCATGTCTTTTCTGGTAAAAGCCAAAAGTATTTATGTCTTTGTGCATTGGATGTTGGTGGTTTCATGTCTTCACTGCTTGTTTTTAGCGGAGTCTAAATATATGTCTTTTGTTCCTTATCTGCATCCTGGTAGGGCCTATGATTGTTGGTCCTTTCACCTTTGTGCATGGAATGTTGATGGTTTTGTTCATTTGCTTGTTTTATTTATTGTTTCTTTTTACTGTGCTCCTATGATTTCAACAATAACTGAGGCAAGGGTGCCATGATCTGAGTTTCCAAATATTGAACAGGAATTATGGTTTAATCAATATTTGCATTAGTGAGGAGACGGGGTGGCCACACAAGCAGAATGGCCACACAAGGTGTTTTTCTCAATCAGATCACATGCATCTCTTAAAAATTATACAATAGCAAGTGTGACTTACAGATTATTAGATATTATCGGTCTATGCTTCATGTGGTTGCAGTGTTCTTACATCTAGATCTATGGACAGGGCCAGTTGCTCCTATCTAGACGAGCTTTGTCAGGGTCATGTGGTAGCTGCTGCTACCGCTTTGTCGGGGTCAAGGGTCAATAAAACTCAGGTTATTGCTCGATCCATAATTCTAGCATCTATAGTCAGGCTATCACTTTAGTCTTTTTTGCCTTTCTCTGATAGGTCAATTGATGTTGGGCACCAATCTTGCTCCTATTTGGGTGGGCTACAGCTTTGTCAGGCTGCCATCATATTCTGATCTTCCAGTGTTCCTTCTGCGGTGTGGAGGAGGTGTGAAAGTAGATCGTGGTGACGATTGCGCCATTACATGTTATTACTGTTCATATCTTATCATTAGAAATAGACATGTTATAAGGAAGATGTTACCTATATATTTCTTTCATGGTCAATGATTGTCTTGCTTTTCTATGTCACATTGCTTATACCTGTCGTTTTCTAAAATTATTGCATGGTAGCTAGCTAATCTCTATGATAATAGTTTCTGAGATTCCAAAGGGTTTTTAATTTTATTTCAGACCATGATAGCATTCCTTACCCGTTGTCACCTTCCTTCTCTATCTTTGCATGATAGCTAGCTTCAGAATGATTGGCACATTTATTAACCATTTCATCTTTTTTGTGCATTGCAGGTTTGCTACTAAATTCACAAAAAAGTAGTGTTCTTTTGCATCACCATCCTATGGAGCCATGAGATCTCAACCAATGAATCCAAGGTAACCACCACTATTTTGTTTAGGCTTATGTGCCTGATGTTTTTTAGGATCTCTGTGTCAAGGAGATATATCTAAGTAGTGTCATGTTCTAATTCTAAAAGATGAGAAAGCTAAGAACTTCGTAATTACATAGTAAATCATGGCTGGAGCGTAGAGGTTAGGGATGTGCAAATATTGATTAAAAGTATATTTATTTGTATTTACAACAACACACTGGATCACATCCAGTAAATAATTTGGTAGAATATCAGTCAAGTTTAGAACTTTTGACCACAACAGCTGAAAAACCGAAGTAAATCCATCATATATATTCAGTTCAGTAAAGTATATAATCAGGATGCTAATCTTTGACCTATATATTCAGCTGAAAAATTCCTGAATTAGTATGTCAATTCCATGTGCAGAGAAAAGGAGAGGAAGGGGATGGATGAGAAAGAACCATAAGGACCAGAAGAAGAAGGGCAAGGGAGATGGGGCGATGTGCATGTCCATGGAGGTCTGCCCCCCTCTCCTCCTCTCTTCTCTTTTGGTCTTTCCTTGTACTACAGCAACCCTTAATCCCCTTTGATTCGATTTGTTCACTTGTGTTACTTGTTGTCTCCTAAGAAAAACAAGAAAACCTAAAGAAAATTGTACTGAAAGTGGTTGAATTTCCAGATTGTACACATTTTTGTTGTAGATTAGGTAGTCAAATTTAACAACTATTGGCCATACAGGTAGTTGAAAGTAGTACTTGAGCTGGACACAGGTTTCTTAGTTACACGGTTCCCATTAAGTACGGTCGAGGTCGTTCATGCTCTGTAGTCTATCGTCTGATGTGCTCATGAACCTCATCCATGTAAATATGCCTGCTTGGGCCTATGATCAATGTGTGATGTTGTTGTGCGCTCGCCTGTGCATTATCCTGTTATGATCAATGTGTCATGTAGTTTGATATAGGTTCAGTCGTTTAGAAAATATTGTATTTTAGTTTGATATAGGTTCAGAAAATATTGTACTGTAGTTTGATATAGGTTCAGAAATTAGTGTACTGTGATTTGATATAGGTTCAGAATGGAGTGGCGGAATTTACTGTAATGTAGTTGTTTAGGAACAATACTTGATATATGGTTAGGTGCAGATTTGGAAGTGCTGTTGTAAAATATTGTACAGTAAATAGTATGCATTTTCATTAAAGTAGTTAGCGTTTTTAGTGACAAGTAACAATTGTGCAGTTCTACTTGCAGGGGAAAATTCTAATTTCTTTACAACGGTGTTTGAACAAAATGGCATATTCCATGGGCTGGATGATAGAAGGACATTTTGTTGAAGCACTCAAGAGGAGTAATACTATTGTGATGCCAACACATGGTGAATAAACTTTATATTTTGTAATGCTCTAAATCCTGCACTGTGTTGGTTTGTTTCTAATCTAAACATGTCTTTTGGCTTGCTCTAGATTTAGCCTGAACCTTAATTCTTTGTTTGGTCTGAATCTTTCCCGAACCACTTCCACTAGTAGAAAAAGGGGCTAATCTGAGACACATTAGTGCCGGTTTGATTTTGAGCCGGCACTAATGTGTCCATTAGTGTCGGTTCCAACGGCTAGACGGGCGGACATCATTAGTACCGGTTCGTGGGCAACAATTAGTACCGGTTCATGCCACGAACCGGTACTAATGATGTTGTGTCAGGCCGTGGGCCCCACGAACTCCTTTAATACCGGTTCATGTCATGAACCGGTACTAGAGTTTCTTATTAAGCTGATTTTTAGTCCCACCTCGCTAGGAGAGAGGCAGTAGGAGCTGTTTATAAGCTCTGAGCGCACACACGATGGAGAGGCGCAATGCTCAGCTGCAGCTTGCTTAGCTTCAAGCCTTTCGGAATAGAATAGATTGCACGGAGCTGTGTGTAGTGTAGTCTACCCTATTCCGAAAGGCTTGAAGCTAACTAACGAGCATTGCGCCTTTTTTATTTTTAATAACTTATTAGAACTCCAGACTTCTTGTGTTACGGCAAAAGCTGGCACTTCATTTTTTAAACTTATTACAACTTCAGACTTTTTTGCGTTCAGTACGCACCATTCTAAGCCACGTCATCAATTTTAAACCCTTTCTCACATCATTTGCTCCCCTAGCACAAACTGGACAATATCTTTCGAAGTATCAGGGCCGGTTTCGGACGAAAGAGTAGAGAGGGTCACGGCAAAAAAGAAAAAACTATATAAAAAATTACTCAAAAATAAATAGAAGAAAACAAATAAAGCAGAAAAGAAAAAACTATATATAAATAAGAAAAAGCAGAAGAAGAAGAAGAAGAAGAAGAAGAA
>NC_041381.1:508372665-508373584 GCF_002162155.2 Triticum dicoccoides | reverse complement strand
AAAATAAATAATGCAGAAAAGAAAAAAAGTATATAAAGCAAAAATATTCACAAAGAAACTAAATACAGCAAAAAAAAACTACTCAGAAATAAATAGAAGAAAAAAATAAAGCAGAAAAGAAAAAACTATATAAAAAATTACTCAAAAATAAATAGAAGAAAATAAATAATGCAGAAAATAAAAAAAATATAAAGCAAAAATATTCACAAAGAAACTAAATACAACAAAAAAAACTACTCAGAAATAAATAGAAGAAAAAAATAAAGCAGAAAAGAAAAAACTATATAAAAAATTACTCGAACATAAATAGAAGAAAATAAATAATGCAGGAAAAAAATTTATAAAAAAAATGTTAGGGCGCTGCCCAGTGGGTCTGCGAGACCTAGGGTGTGCAAATACAGGCCCAGAAGGGCCAACAGGCTCATAGGGCAGCGTGCCTTAGTTAGGCCCAGAAGCCTGCTATATAGAGGAGTTCGAAAGGACAGCCGCGGCTGGGTTTATAAACCAGTGCGGTTGCCCTTCGCTCGACGAGGTGGGACTAAAAGTAGCGCACTGCGGGTGGCAGCGCATGACCTTTAGTACCGGTTGGTGGCTCCAACCGGTACTAATATGTTGCCCTTTAGTACCGGTTGAAGCCACCAACCAGTACTAAAGGCCCTCGTTTCCCGCCGCTTGGGCTGGCCAAAATTAGCCTTTAGTACCGGTTGGAGCCACCAACCGGTACTAACGGCCCATCCTATATATACTACATTTACGAAAAATCAGTTATCTCCTTCCACTTCTCGCGCGACAGCATCGATCTATCGCGCCGACGTCGCCGTCGCCGTGCCGTCGCCCCCGCCGCCCGTCGTCGCCGCCCCCGTCGCACGTCGTCCCTGCCCTCGCTGCCCCCGCCGCCCGTTGTCGTCGTCCCCGTCGT
>NC_041381.1:508367703-508371498 GCF_002162155.2 Triticum dicoccoides | reverse complement strand
ATATGAGATTATTTGAACTAATTAAAATTTAGGTATATGAGATTGTTTGAATTAATATAACTAGTTTATTTTTAGTAAATGCTTAGTTGAACTAGTTGAATTAATATAACTAGTTTATTTTTAGTAAGAAAATTTAGGTATATGAGATTAGTTGAACAGGTTGAATTAATAGAACTAGTTTATTTTTAGTAAATGCTTAGTTGAACTAGTTGAATTAATAGAACTAGTTTATTTTTAGCAAGAAAATTTAGGTATATGAGATTATTTGAACTAATTAAAATTTAGGTATATGAGATTGTTTGAATTAATATAACTAGTTTATTTTTAGTAAATGCTTAGTTGAATTAGTTGAATTAGTAAGTGTTTAATGTTTCGCCTATATGAACATAGGAAATGTCGTCTGACGACAGAAAAAATTTCATTATGTGCGAATACTGTGAAGACCAGCGCGGCCAGTGCGACAGAAATTTCCTTGTTGATGATAGGCGATTCAGCATCAAGCTGGATGAGACCTTCGAATTCGATACAGTAAGTCACAACGACAAGTGTCTGTTTTCGTAATTAAGCATGACTTATATATATGCTTCATTTGTCTGACTTATAATTTTTAATTTTTACTATTCTACTAGCGCATCCCCTATCATGCAAGAATTTTTGTCTTGGATAAGATAGGTTTCAATGATATGGAAACTATGGAGGTAAAGAGAGTTTACCTGAAAACTGAGCATGGTTATACTTTCAACGTCAAAGTATACATTGCATACACGTACACCTATTTTGAATGCAAAACTTGGCAAGCACTATGCAAGACTTATGCATTTGAGCCTGGTATGGTTATCACCTTTGATATTCGTCCGAAAGATGATATTGAAGGTAATAGAGACATATGGGTCGATGTGCAGACGCCTCCAATTCTACCATTATGTGAGTTCTTCTCAACTATATTTTTGTCTTTGATATTGCTTATTCAAAAATAATTGACAACTAATTTATATTGACTGCTTATCTCCATTCAACCAAACATGTCCGGCGCTTGGTAGACAGGACCTACTACTGTCCCGGAGCTGAATTAAACTGCGAGGAGGTCATTATGTTTCATGGCTTAAGGATCTTCATACTGTCAAGACAAATTTTCTTCCTGCACTTAAAAATGTTAGTACTCAAAATGTGCGATCAATAGTGATGATATTGAACTACGGTCACATCTATTTAGGAATGATGGTAAGATTTTTACTATTTGTTCTCAGTGCATCTTTTGCATACATAATTTTTTTGCTAAACTTTCATTGCTAAGTATATTAATTAAGTACTATACGATGTTCTTCAACAGGGACTCCCGATGATAGTTGTGCCTCAGGGGATCGAGACTAAAGGTCGCATGTCAATTGTTAGCTTACGGCCAAGATATCCTGCATTGCACATTAATGCATTCAGGATTTCTAGAAGCGATGAATGCTTAATAGTGAAAGATTGGAGGAAAATTGTTAATGATCGCAGAGAAGTACTAGGGGGCAGCAATGAGAAGCGCAACCCACGATTAGGAGACAGGTTCATCTGCATGCTCCAGTATGATGAATCAGGAGAGCTATACATGTTCTATGCTATTTTACCAAAGAGAGAGTAGCTAGCAGGAATGATTTAGCATGCTGCTCTTAGTACTTGTCTTTTCATGTCCATGTTCTTCGTTCTGAACTTAATCTCAAAGAGTGATTTGCTTTTGTGGTGTTATATATGAACGCTTATAATATCATGACAATCATGTTGAATTCGATGGTATTTTTATTTCTGGTACAAGTGAATGTTTCTTCTTTAAGCTATTGTTGGTGATGATTTGATAGCGGTAATGACTATGATGATTAAATAGTGATAATAACGACTACGATAATTTTTAGCTAGCTAGCTCTAGAGTATGTTGATGATATGATGCAAGAGTTTTTATATTAATAATATGATGATATGATGAGTAATTATTATATCATTTAATGAAAGAAACCACATATTAGTTTCAGCTGGATGGATCCTACCTAAGTGACCAACTATATATATGCCATATCCATATATATTATACTTGATCACCTAATTAGGTGATCAAGTATATAATATCGATATGGCATATATATATATGTATATATATACATATACACACACACTTGATCACTTAGCTATAGCTAGCTATATATAGCTAGCTAGATCCTCCAGTCAAAACTAATCCGCGGTACTTTCACCTAATGATTTAACAACTCATTATAATGTAAAACAATCACTAAATTAAATTGAAAACACAAACCTAAAGCAAAAATAAAAAAAAACACCCAAACATTTAGTACCGGTTGGTGTTACCAATCGGTACTAAAGCCCTACGCGCACCCGGGCCTGGCTCGTGCCACATGTTCGCACTTTAACGCCGGTTCGTGACGAACCGGTACTAGAGGGGGGGACCTTTAGTCCCCACTCTTTAGTGCCGGTTGAAGAACCGGCACTAAAAGCCGTTACGAACCGGCACTAAAGGCCGGTTCTGCACTAGTGTTCCTGCAGCTCCTGAATTTAGCTACGAATTATGTTATAATTTTCCTATGACTTATGCCTGAATTCTGTGCTCGTGGGAATGTTGTTGTTGGAAAGTTTTGTTGTATTCTGTGATGTAAAAAATAAATAATGCTAAAACATAGGATGTCTTGTTGTTAATTTTTTTTGCGGCGTCTTCACCGCCGGCCGTATGCTGCATCGGCGACTGGCTGCGGCAGCAGAGGAGTGCATGTTGCCGCCGGCCATACGGTGCATAGGTTGCGGCAGCAGAGGACACAAGGCCATCGAGGGCGCATGACGCGGAGGCATGGGACGTGGCCGTGCTATGCTTTGCTCTGTTCGTGCTCGTGAAGTGTTGAGCTCTCTTTTTGGTTTCAGTTAGGTGCTTTTAGTTCAATTAGGATACTGTCAGATAGAGTGCTTTTAGTTTCAGTTAGTTCAATATATAAAAGGGGACTTTTCTGCAAATATTGCTGGGGTGTGGATGGGACTATGACCAATGTGGCGTCCAATGTGGCAATTGCGGACCCGATTTGTGTACAAGTGAACCCGCAAAGCATGTTTAGTGACTGGTTTGTCTCAATTTTTAAGTTTTTTATATGAAATTATACCCGCAGCGCAAGTTGGTGTACTGTAGATGTATTATAACGTCAGGACCGGCACCATCGCGCCAAGGCGCGATATCGATCTAGTCTATATGGATGTATGATGCGTCAATGCTGGCGAGAAACGGGCCCATGACATGGCTCTTGATCGGCTCCTCTAGAAGTGCAGACTTTGTCCGTTGGATGTTAATGTAAGGGCATAGAATAAAATTGACTGGAACTTAACTAAATTTCACACACCTGCTATATAGGTGCTCCCAACTTTCATGGTACTACCTTCGTCCTAATTTATTGATCCACTTAATATGTTGTGCCAAATATTAATCATAAATTTAATTAACAAAATATTAATGCATGTCATAAAAAATAGTATCATCGGAACCTATGTTCAAATACGAATCCAGTAATACAATTTTTGATAAAATGCATTAATATTTTGTCAATTAAATCTATGGTTAAATTTTGGCACAAAATACGAAGAAGATCAATAAAGAACGGAGTAGTATCAGCTACTCGATCCCTTCCCATAATTGCTTCCGCTTCGTCTCTCACGTCAGCTCTGTCCTAGCCATCACCTTATCCTTCCTCCACCTCACGCACCCATGAATCTCACATCTCGAACATGGGCAACACCGAGGTCGATGCTCCCAACACTGGCGGAGCT
>NC_041381.1:508347112-508367284 GCF_002162155.2 Triticum dicoccoides | reverse complement strand
CTAAGCAGAATATAATGATGTTTGGAGGGGCCAGAAAATTATATTATCTTAATCTAGCCCCTCTCAAAACAAATCCCTGTGTATTTTTATTAAGGCTGGGGGGCCATGGCAGCTGCAGGAAGCAACATAGCTCCGCCGCTGGCTCCCAACCCGCTCGCCTCACTCTAGGCTCAATCCCAAGCAATCCAGAACTTCAAGTCCATCATACCGGTCGCCCTCGAGCTCACCACAACAAACTTCACCAAGTGGCGCACGTTCTTCCGCATTGTCATCACCTAGTACAAGCTCGTGGATCATCTCGACATGGAGGTCCCTCCCGCCAATGACGAAGAACGGCTCCGCCTCGACGCCATCGTCCTTCACCGCCTGTAAGGCTCCATCTCCTTCGACATCCTCGACTTGGTGATGGAAGGGGAGACTATAGCGGTCTGGACGAGCATCATCGCCCTCTCTCACGACTACCAAAAGGCACACACCATATACCTTGGCAAAGAATTCTGCAACCTCCAGCATGGCGACTGCTCTATTACCGACTACTGCCACAAGCAGAAGACGGTGGTGGACGCCCCCCGTCACCGACGAACAACTCGTCCACAACACCCTCAAAGGGCTTGACGAGGACTATGAGCACATCACTACATTTGTTCCCTTGTTGCCACTTGGCCTTAATTAGTTCATGTAAGCTTGAGCACGGACACGCATGCATACACATGTGCACATATGAACATGTATTGAAATATATTTCTGCCTTTTTTTATCAGTTCAGACTTTTGGATAAGTTGACTGGAGCATTAATTTAATATGGTACTACAGTCAGGAAGTCTTGTGTTCAAAATCTTGCCAACATAGTACTAAAAAACGATTCTACGGCCTAAATAAATCTCACATCTAATGAGTAAATAAGCCTAGACATGAGGGAGAGTGTTGCAATATATTGTCCGTCTCTTTCCGATAGTTCAGACTTTTGGATGAGTTGATTGAAGCATGAATCCAATAACACACGCACTAATTGTTTTAGTGCAATCGACGCAATTACCACTGCGTGAGAATGAGATAGCAAACATGCTTACACGATGGGTCGATCACGTATGGATGAGCACAAGGTACATAGGTAGCAGCACTAGCTTGAGTAGTACATGTATCATATCGATCGTGCCTCTGGTAGTCTAGCTGTCGCTGATCGTAGATGTGATATTAATTGAGAGGCCATGACGATCGACTATGTAGTAGTCTTGATTGACCGTGGAGATGGCGGTTGTATCATGGGCACTTGTGGCGGCCGTCGTGCGTGGTCATGTGGGCGTAGCAGGGGCAGACGTCCTCGTTGCCGGCGGTGCCGGGCGGCACGCAGTTGCATCGCCGGCAGCACGTGTTGCACGCCCTGTTGCACAGATTCGGTCGACTCGACTTGCTGCACCGGTACGAGCACGCGCCGCCGCAATCTGCAAATCAGCGTATAGAAGGATACGTATATATCAGTCTGGCGCATGCATGCCCGTCGATCAAGTCTGACTAGCAAATGAGTCACCCATGAATGCGTGCGTGGGCTTACCGACGGCGTGAGCTTGTCCACTCGGGGCGGTGGTCTGCGGAAGACGAAAATGAATAGGAACCGAGTTTAGCTAGGCAACCAAACATAGCATGCATGTGCTCTGGAAGAACCTAACGCCATGGATCAGGTAATCACCTCGACAAGGAGCAGGAGGACGAC
The DNA here is from genome assembly GCF_002162155.2 of Triticum dicoccoides. NCBI lineage: Eukaryota > Viridiplantae > Streptophyta > Magnoliopsida > Poales > Poaceae > Triticum > Triticum dicoccoides. The sequence goes on along the minus strand of NC_041381.1, from coordinate 508,365,573 downwards.
GAGCGCCACGCACATGAACACCCTAGCTTTGCCGGCCATGGCGAGGGGCCAGGAACCGCCGGCCGGTTTGCTTCGCTCTCTGCCGATTTGCTTCTCTTTGCTCAGTGGAAATGTGGAAGAAGCCTTTGCCTTTGCTAGCGGAGGGGACGAGGGCCACGTTTTTATAGGCCGGAACGCCGGAGCAGCGGTGAGGACTCCAGGCTCGGAGTGGGCGCACAGTTGTGGCACACAGGCAGCACAAGCTCTGCATGCGCGTGAGTGCACGCCCCCTGTCCCTGGTTCCGTGTTGGGCTCTCGGCTCTCCACGTATCACACAACTTGCGTGCCGAGTGCCACTCGTTGCTTCCATCAATTTGGCTATGTCTGTCCTCACTTTGTCGCCCTCATCACTGATTCACTGGACATATGCATTTGGCTGTTTAAGTGAGGGTCTGTATTGTGCGTGTGTAAGCTTGTTACACTGCGTGACTGCACACAGACTGACGCTCAGGAAAATACATATGCATGACTTAGGCATCTCCAACGGCCTACTAAAGCGAACCAAGCTTTGGTTGGATGATTAGAGTGATATTGGTATCCTCAGCCCATCAGAGAGTTCTGATGTTCGCATTATTTCTGAATTTATTTCAGAATTTCAGAGTTTAAGTCCTGGTGCTCGCGTTATTTCTTAATTTATTTCAGGACGTTCCCGTCGACGACGAGACGCATATGATGACTTCATAAATCTTAAGATGATATGCCGGCTCAGTCTCTCGGAGGTGCTCATAGGGGTAAGACGTGCGTATGTACATTCATAGGGATGAGTGTATGCATGTATGTATAAACGCTTGCGTTTGTACTGCATTCAAAAAAACAGCCTACATAAAAAAGAGAGTCCAGCCTGTCCAGAAGTGTCCGCCGATAGTGAATACACCAAAGGTCCACCCTTGTCCAATGAAGAGAGATGAGAGAAAGGAGGAAGAGGAAAAGTGCGGTTCTGATGGATCTGAGGCTTGTTCGTAGTGTGTCCGAACTCTTCCAAAGCACTTTGACGTTCGCTAGTGTAATTCTTTTTATTTGCAGGGTCGATTTACTGTAATTCGGATAGGCAAACTGCTACACCGACATTTGATGTGATGGTTAAAAGTGTCCGGACCATCCGATCTGAACATTTAGAAGCGATTTGTTGTCCACCCTTGAAGATGCCTTTATGAGTTAGTTTGGTTTTTTTTTTTGCACGCTAGTTTGGTTCATTTGAACTTCATGACATTTACAGGAGAGCAACTAATTGAGGAGTACTTCTTTAGGAGTCCTATAAGAGTCACTTGAGGGTGGACTGGAAGCTTGCCACTTGCATGCTCTTAGTCGCAGCTGTTAGAATAAATCCGAGGCATATCGTCGATCATCTGACGACCAAGCAATCAACCGAGCACGACACTGAAATTTGTTAACGAGGTTCGCCGATATGGCTACATCCCCGGGGCTTGACTATGGGCGCTCCTTCCCATGACACCGCTACAATACCGCAACCGGTCGCCCTGGACACCGGCACATGTCGTCGGCTTCCCCTGCGTTCCGGTGCTATTATGTTGGCATAGGTTACATCATGTGTCTACCCCCGTTATATATATGAGAGGCATAGGATACAAGTGTCCTATTAGGACACGACTCCATATCCTATGTAAACACAATACTACTCAGAGTCCAACTGTAACCTATCTTGTACACAATATTCGACACAATTCTAACAAACTCCACCTTGGCGAAATTCTTCACCACCTTGAATTCATCAATGCGTCAAACTTCCATGTACATTGGACTTGAGCTTATCCCATGAGTATCGCTGCTACTCTAAAGACTCTATATGACTCCACCTGCAACTTGTAGTCCATTTTTTTCTTGACCACAGTCAACACTCAAGGAAAATTTAAGTTTCTTGTTACTCTAGTTTATGCTCCCAACTTTCAGAGTATCCGTTCAATGCCATCACACACCGATCACTGACCTGCGTGAAAGTGAACAACTCACATATTGGGTGTCACACATAAGAGTTACCTGAACTCAACATCACCGCTCCTTTCTTGACCGCCTGTCTGAAACTTGAAGGAATTTCACCGTTGCTTGTAGTCATCTCGAGTCAAATCCGCAATTGTCTCACCACATGTATGACCACCAGAGCCCTGGCTCGTCTCCATGTCCCGTGCATACCGCACGCCTCGCCGCTATTACTACGTCGAGCCTCCGCTGTTCTGATCGAGTCTCAAGGGCCGTGAACCCACACCACTCAAACTCCACTTCAGAGTACCACCGATCATCACCGACCAATGACGAGTTTCACGCTTCCATCAGACCACTGAGCTCCAGTCCGAACTACGTGTCACTCGCTTTTTCCCCTTGCTGAATAGGCTTCGATTCCCTGGATCCTTACATTGTAGCCCCTCAATCCAGCTCCACCTTCAACATGACTCCATGTTGGTTGTACTTGCCACCCCGCGCCTCGTCAACTCCAAGCTCTCATGTGCACCGTCTTGAATCAACCCCGCGTCATAGTCTTGTTGAAGCCACACAAGCCCTTTGGGCCTGCGTCATGTGTTTCCACGCCCCGGAAGTCGGTCACCATCAGCATCACACTCCTATGTCGCTGTCGTCGATCCCATCACCGTCTTTTGTTCCAACCAACTCTCGTCGATCCGTCAGACTGTCTAGTCTGACCCAGCCGAACTTATTCGACTGCATGACACGCTCAAGGCTCCCAAATCGTCTTCACGAATTTCCATCCATCACATGATAATTCCATCACAGTTGACATGACTTACCGCAACGCCTTCAAGCATCCCTGTTGTGCCAATAAATGTTTCACCCTTGTCTGCCATAACTCAACGTTTTCAGTCTCGTCGAACTTATCCACCTCAAACCTGGTACCCGATAGCGTCACGGTTCTTTGTATGGCTGACCCTGTGAAAAAATTATCCGAGCTTTCCTCACGTGATGCCCAAGTACACAAGCAAAACCTGACATGGTACACCCTCGTGCACTAATAGCAAATTCCAACCAAAAACAAAAATCTTCTGGTCTTCACGTGAAGCAACTCCTGGCTCAATTCCTCGATGGTAGCAATTGCTTTCATGCCAATTTCCTACGCAAGTAGTACTTCAATGGATATGTATCGCTTATTGATTTGCCTGCCTCCACGTCATATACGAAGACTCAAGTCTCCTCTTTTTTAGGAGGCCAAGTTTGCTGAGATTGGCCCTAATATTTTTGAGGTTCACTTTGGGTCAGAGGGAGATTTTCGGCATGTGATGCATAATGGCCCTTGGAAATTTGATTTTAGTGTTCTCATCATGAAGGAGTACGAGGGAGGCAAACGTCCGTCAGAGATGGTGTTTGAATTCATTGACGTATGGGTGAGGGTCACTGATCTACCACCGGACAAGAGGACGGAGGAGTTCGGCAGAGCTTTGGGGAATTGGCTTGGGGAGATCGTCAGAGTGGATGTAGATAAAGATGGACTTGCGCGAGGACATAGCTTGAGAGTGCGAGCAAAAATTTCAGTGTTTGAGCCGCTGATTAGAGGCTTCTATTTAAGGAGGAGGAAGGAGGATGATGAAAAAACGTGGTTTGACTTTCACTATGAGAAGGTTCCACACTTCTGTTTTGATTGTGGCAGACTGGTGCATGAAGATGGGGTTTGCGACCCTCCTTTGGACACAGCCCAACAATGGGGGGGCTAGCTTAGAGCTTCTTCGGGGAGGAACAACTCAGGTAAAGAAGGATCTATGGCTGGAGCTAGCAGCAACAACGTTGGGGGTGGCAGTTCTCACACTGGTGAGACGGCAAATAAGTATGCTGAGCACCCCAGGGTCAGGGACCAACCGGTCAAAAGGAACTTGAACAGAGACTTTTCGTTCACGGCCAATTCTCGCACTAGCGAGGGGTCTAGGGATGTGCAGAAAGAGGTTAACAGCCCATCCAGAGGAAAGACTGATGTGTCTGAGCGACAGAACCAGGATCTCCAAACAAAGATGGAGCAGAAAAGAGAACATGACCTTCGGACAGAATTAAATAAGAGGCAGGAAGCGGATAGGAGTGGGGACTTGCGTCGGGAGCAGCGCCATGCAGCGGAACGCCATGCAGCATCACGTTCAGAGCAGAGACAGCAAACCAATTTTGTTGGTGGAGGAGGGCGACGCCATGCAGGCCCGTATCGCGAGGAGATAACCCATGCAGATCGTGGGGCTGATGGAGGCCGCTGGGCATCAGCACATAATGGCCCTTGGGCTAACCATGCTGGTCGGAGGGAGCTACATGGAGATTCTACGCGTGGTTTCGGCCGAACTAAAGGTAGGTATGTCAGGAGGCCTAGGGCACAGAGTGACCATGGGGGAGGCAACCAATAGGAGTACCCGGAGAAGGAATCGGGGAGGAAGCGGCCCCCGAAGCAAGTTTGGGTGGCAAAAGGTGACAACGATAGGCAAGTTAATCATGATGCGTTTATTCGCGATACGAGGCAGAAGACTTCCTCAGTGTTTGAACGCATCGAAGAACCAAATGCATCGGCGGATCCTGCTGGGCGGGCCCGCCGGGACCAATGAATTGCTTGGCCTGGAACTGTCGGGGACTGGGGTTGGACTCGACAGTAGGCGAACTTCGAGACTTGATAAGGTCTTACAACCCAGCGGTGGTTTTTTTGTCGGAGACAAAGAAGAGTGACAGAGCTATGGAGAAGCTTAAGTGGAGGTTGGGATTTCGAAATGGTGTGGCAGTGAGTTGTAACGGGAGAAGTGGTGGGCTTGCATTATGGTGGAGAGACCATGTACATGTGACAGTGAGGCCATGGTGCCAATATTATATTGATGCTGAAATATGTGCTGATGGAATTACCTGGAGATTCACTGGAATCTACGGGGAACCCAAGACCGAGTTGAGAAAGAAAACATGGGACGCCATCCGATATCTCAAAGCTCAGGATGGTCTCCCCTGGCTGTGTGTTGGCGACTTTAATGAGATTCTGGCCAGGTCGGAGCAACGAGGTGGCAACCAAAGGAACTTCGCACAAATGGAATCCTTCAGCGAGTGCCTAACTGACTGCGGTCTGGCCGATTTGGGCTTCTCGGGGTACCAATACACTTGGGATAATCGACAGGAGAACGGTGACAACGTTCAAGTACGACTCGATCGTGCAACGTGTACTGGTGATTTCATGGGGCTGTTCCCAGGGACGGAGGTTGAGAACATTGTTACGGAAGAGTCCGACCACATGGCATTGATAGTGAGAGTGAAGGACTTGGCGACAGAAAAACCGGAAGGGGACCGCCCCTTTAGGTTTGAAGAGATGTGGTTGAGGCATAACGACTATGATGCAATGTTCCAGCAAATATGGGGACAGGTACAGGGGCAGCAAAAGGCCAGGGGCTGTTTGTGAGAGGTTGCGTGAAATGACAAGAGAGATGCAGAGGTGGGGGAGGTCAGTTTTTGGATCGGTACGTAAGCAAATCCACCGTCTGAAAAAATAGCTCCTTGATGCGAAACAAAGGGCGTTGATCACTGGATTAACGACCGAAGTTAGAGATGTCGAGTGCCAGCTCAGGGAGGTTTTCGAAAGGGAGGAAATCATGCAAAGACAGAGATCACGTGTGGATTGGCTGAAAGCAGGGGACCGGAACACGCAATACTTTCAGAACCGGGCTTCGCATAGGAAGAGGAAGAACATGGTTAAGGCTCTCGTTCGTGAGAATGGGACAAGGTGTGTTGATGACGAGGGAATGAGAGAGTTGGCAGCAACTTTCTACGAGAAGTTGTTTACTTCGGAAGGATCTATCAATGCGGAGGAGCTCTTGCAACATTTCGTCCCGGCGATCACGGAGGATATGAATGACAGATTAACGGCTCCCATCACGGATGAAGAGATCGAGCGGGCCCTGTTTCAAATGGGTCCAATGAAGGCGCCGGGACTGGACGGGTTGCCGGCTCTGTTTTACCAAAGACACTGGTCTTTGATAAAATCTGATGTGTGTGCGGTGGTTCGAGGTTTCTTGGCGGGAGAGAATACCCCGGAGTCGTTCAACGACACTGTGATTGTGATGATCCCAAAAATAAACGCACCGGAGTTGCTTTCTTAGTTTAGGCCCATTAGCTTATGTAATGTGCTGTACAAGATTGCTACAAAGGTATTTGCTAATAGGCTTAAAGTGATCCTTATGTTGTTAATCTCTGAGGAGCAGAGTGCTTTTGTACCGGGGCATTTGATGACAGACAATGTGTTGGTGGCTTATGAGTGCACACACGCCATTAGGATGAGGAAGAGGAATACACCGCTTTGTGCGGTGAAGATGGATATGATGAAGGCGTATGACCGAGTGGAGTGGATCTTTCTTGAATAGGTGCTTGTCACACTTGCTTTCAACAATGTTTGGATCCAAATGATTATGAGGTGTGTGACTTCTGTAAGGTTCTCTGTCAAACTAAATGGGGGTTTCTCGAGATGTTTCCTCCCTTCCAGGGGATTACGACAGGGTGACCCACTCTCGCCTTATCTGTTCTTATTTTGTGTGGAGGGTTTCTCTGCGTTGCTCAGGGCAGCACAACAAGAGAATAGACTGAGAGGTGTATCGTTTGGGGGCACTGGCCCTCATATCACTCACCTCCTTTTTCCCGATGACAGCATTGTGTTTCTGGAAGGCAATCGTGCGAATTTTGAAGCTCTGAGGGACATTCTGAGGGTTTATGAAGAAGCTTCAGGACAGAAGGTAAACTTGCAGAAATCTTCAGTGTTTTTTGGGAAAGGATGTGGAGAGGGAAGGAAAGCTGAACTTCTTACTGCTATTGGGATTACTTCTGAAGCTCTCTATGAAAGATATTTGGGTCTACCAACACTGGTTGGTAGATCAAAAGATGGAACATTTAAATATGTGAAAGAGAGCTCAGCTAGTAAGGTCTCAGGATGGAAGGGACAAGGATTGTCCAAGGCGGCAAGAGAGGTGCTGGTCAAGTCTGGCCTACAAGCTACACCAACACTCACCATGAGCTGCTTCCAACTCACCAAGAAAATGTGCCGGAACCTGACATCAATCTCGTCTAACTTCTGGTGGGGAGAAGCGAATGGGGAGCGAAAGGTGCACTGGTTGGCGTGGGCTAAAATGTGTAAGGCCAAGCGAGAGGGGGGAATGGGTTTTAGGGACCCCGAAGCCTTCAACCAAGCTTTACTAGCAAAACAGGCTTGGCATATCCTATTGCTTCCATCTTCTCTTTGTGCTAGGGTGCTCAAGGCCAGGTACTTTCCGGATGGGTCGATCATGAATGCCACTTGCCCAAGTGGGGGCTCATTCACTTTTAGGAGCATCATACATGGTCGTGAGCTGTTGAGAGCAGGGTGTGTTTGGAGAATTGGGGATGGCACTTCTGTAAATATTCATCATGACAACTGGATACCACGTCAAGGAAGCTTGCAACCGCTAGGACAACAATATGTACCGGGGGTAACTCATGTCAGACATCTCTTGGATGAGGAGGGAAAGGAGTGGGACATGACCAAATTACAACAGATGTTCACGCCAGGTGATGTCGAGGATATTCAGCAAATATTGGTGGGTGGTCAAGGAAGGCAGGACTATCTTGCATGGAACTTCACTAGAAACGGACAGTTTACTGTCAGATCCGCGTATCACCTCTACATGCAGCTCAAAGGCAAGGGGGCCGGACAGCCGAGCTCCTTGATGCCTAGTAAGGAGCACAAGGCATGGCTTGCGTTGTGGGAGACCAACGCACCTGCCAAGGCAAAAATTCATGCTTGGCGTCTGTTAAAAAATGGTCTCGCAGTTGGAACAGAGCTGCACCAGCGTAGGATCAAACCTGGGGTGTTCTGCTGTGCGTGCGGACGAGAAGAAACAACCTACCACAGATTCTGGACGTGTCCTCACTCGGTGTCATTCTGGAGATCGTTATGTGAAGAGAAGGCCGAGCCTGTGGTCCTGCCGCCAGCGCTGGACGGATCGCTGCAATCTCTCGCTGCCTGGTTCAAGGAGTGGCTCGCTAATGCGGGGGCGGAGGAACGAGAGACAATGATCCAATCCCTGTACGGCTTGTGGTGCGGACGGAATGAAATGAGAGACGGCAAGCGAATCCAGGCTGCAAGGGAACTGGCAGTCAGAGTTCACGAACACATCAAGGAATGGCAGTTAGTACACTCGAGGGAGCAAATGATCAGAGAGCCAAGGAAATTGGAGAGGTGGATGCCACCGGAGCTGGGTTGGGTTAAAGCCAACGCAGACGGAGCAGCAACCAAGGTGCAGGATGGAGGCGGGGGCGGCGTGGTCCTGTGGGATCACCATGGTGCTTATAGAGGAGGAGCTTCGGTTTTCTTCCCGGGTACTGTCAACCCCCAACTTGCTGAGATGCTAGCAGCGAGAAGTGTCGTGCAACTGGCGCTGAGTATGAACATCCCGCGGCTTCACGTCGAGTTAGACTGACAGGAGGTGGTGACCATGCTAAATGGGGAAGGTAAGAACCTCTCGATTATGGGCCAATTGGTAGAGGAGACGAAGGAGCTACTCCGGACACGGCAGGAGTTCAAAGTAACTTGGGTACGTTGCGAGGCGAATAGAGCGGCGGATGGGTTAGCTAAGGAGGGTGTTAGCAACAAGACTTCAGTTTATTTTCCAATTTTTCCCCCTGATTGCATTTTACATGTTGTAGCGGACGAGGTCCCGGACCACTTTTAATTTAATAAAGTTGCAATTACCCCTCAAAAAAAGAGTCTCCTCTTTTTGTCCAAAACAAATCACGGTTTTGATTCCTCTCGCCTGCTGTACGCGGCCTGATACACCGCCTGTCCCGTACGTGTACGATAACTCCACGGCCTGCAGCCGTGCGGCTTCCGCCACCCGGGACGCTGCCCACACGGGCTTCCGCAAGTATGGATCAACCGATCTGCTGCCTGCCTGCCTGCCCGCCCGTGCGCGATGCGCCGCCGCTGCTGCCTGTACGCTCGCCCGATCAATCGTGATCGCCTCACGCCTAGCTTGTGCACACGTATCTTCCTCGTCGATCAAAACCTTCAATTAGCCTAGCTCATAATACCTCTTGTTAGAATAAATCCGAGGTATATCGTTGATTATCTGAGGACCAAGCAATCACATGAGCACGACACCAAGATTTGTTAGCGAGGTTCACCGATATGGCTACATCCCCGCAGCCTGATTATGGGCGCTCCTCCCCATGACACTGCTACAATACCGCACCCGGTCGCTCTGGACACCGGCACATGCCGCCGGCTTCCCCTGTGTTCCAGTGCTATTATTTTGACATAGATTACATCGTGTGTCTACCCCGCTATATATATGAGAGGCCTAGGATACAAGTGTGGACACAACTTCATATCCTATGTAAACATAATACTACTCAGAGTCCAACTGTAACCTATCTTGTACACAATATTTGACACAACTCTAACAGCAACCATGTATCGCGCTCTGGACGCTCACTCCGAATTTATTTTTATTTTCTCTACGCGTTTTCGGCTTTTAGATGTTTTTTGGCTTTTCTGTTTTTTCCCTTTTTTCTTAGGATCTGGACCCAAAAGAATTTTGAAACAAATTTTTTTGGCGCGAAGAAACATGTTCTTTTTTCTTTCACGAGAGGCACATATTTATTTATCATGGAGGCACGGATTTGTTTCCACGAGAGGCACGGTCGTGCCGCTCGAAAAGGAAAAAAATACATTTTTTTTTCATTCCGTGAAAGGCATAGATTACCTCTCGTGAAGACACGTATTTGCTTCTGCGAGAGGCATAGTCGCGCCTCTCGAAAAGGTAAAAAGATGGTTTTTTTTTCTTTCACGAGAGGCACATATCTACTTCTCATGGAGGCATGGATTTACTTCCGCGAAAGACACTTCGAGCCTATCAGAAAGGGAAAAAACGTGTTTTAATTTTCTTTTTTCCTTTCCACAAGTGTACGAATTTATTTCTCTTGGAGGCATGAATTTGCTCCCATGAAAGGTTGGTTGTGCCTTTAGGAAAGGGAAAAAACATGTTTGTTTTTTGTTCCGTGAGAAGTACGAATTTACTTTCGCGAGAGGCACGGTTGTGCCTCTCTGAAAAGAAAAAACCACGTTTTTTTGTTCCGCGAGAGGTACGTATTTTATTTTTATGGAGACACGGATTTGCTTCCATGAGAGGCACAATTGTGCCTCTAGAAAAGGAAAAATGTGTTTTTTTCTACGAGAGATACAGTCGTGCCTCTCTGAAATGGAAAAAAAATGTGTTTTTTTGTTCCGGCATAGGGCACGGATTTACTTCTCGTGGAGGCATGAATTTGCTTCCGCGAGAGACATGGTCGTGCCTCTTGAAAAAGAAAAAAAATGTTTTTTTCGTTCCGTGAGGGGAACAGATTTATTTCTCATGAAGGCGTAAATTTGCATCCGCGAGAGGCACGGTTGTGCCTCTCGGGAAGGGAAAAAAACATGTGCCTCTTCGGAAAGAAACAAACGTGCTCCCGGTTTAGGCTTTTTCATCCAATTTTTTTGTGAAAAAGGTACATCGAAACCTATCAGTATGGGATCTAGTTTTGAAGGTCTCAGGCTCTCGGCGTGAGGAATTCAACGACAAAAACGGTTTGAGGTTTAGACGCACGAGTTATTTAGAGATCAAACATTTTGAATAAATAACTCTAAAAAAAGAAAACTTCCAGATTGAGACAAATGACGCACGTGCAGCATGTCACATGGTGCAACCTGACAAGATGGAAATGATCTTTGAAAGGAGTACTTCCTAATAGTTAGTGATTTCGCACTTAGAGTGAACTTTTCTCTGCTCAACGACTGCTGGGCCTTTGCCAGGATGGACTATGCCATGGAAAGCCGAACTATCTCGGCCCTCTTCATTTTTCTCCACTACTATTAAACAATCCAACTAGAACTTTATTAGGTACACCCCACAATTACCCCCATGACACCAGACAACCCATTCACCACCCCACGATTAGTCCCACGGATCTGAATCTAACAGCCATAATTGATTTGATTGCTTTATGGTGTGCACTTGGCAATTTCCAATGACTGACCATACTCCACCATCCCACAACCCTTCCCTCGAACGACCAGTCCCACGTCCCCCGACAATCACGCAATTCTGATCGCAGATAAGGAAGGAATCGACCTCCCCTCGCCCAGGAGCATCTCTGCCTTGCGTCACCATCGCGACAACACCGTCTTCTCCTGCACGGCGACCTCGCGCCACTCCACCGCACAGTCGCCTCCGTGCACGATCGACGTAGCGGTCGCCCAGGAGGCCGCCCTGCCCCCTCGCGGCGTCGCACAAGTCCGCCAGATCGCCCCTGCCCAGGAACCCGCCCGGCACCCGCGCGGCCGCCCCGCCCTGCACGGCCCCTGGACCAGCTGTAATTCTTTCCTGCACTCAAGGTTAGAATTTTCAGAATAGTTATACTCCACTGTCTATCTTTACAGAACATGAAATCAAACATTAGGACATTAGGCATACCATTCAGATCGTAAAAGTGCACACCATTCTAGCATACCTAGGGTAGAGGAATGATACATCGCGCCAGTCTTTCCTAATTATTGATTGCACAGCAGAATTATTCGTTTTCCATCTCGAATTACTGATTTCTATGTGGAAAATGGTTAGTGTTTGTCTACTGCAATCTTCTCTTGAAAATACTATATTATTTTATCTTTAACTACTCCTAGGTCTAACATTATTTATTTTTCATTTGCAGGTTTTATCGAAGGAGAAGAAGAAGCGGAAGGGGAGGTAAGGTGGATGAACACAAGAGTATCTTATTCGATCCAGCAAAAGGTGAGAGCTTTGCTCTCCTTCTCCATCTGATCCTCCTCTTCTCCATCTGATCCCCCTCAGATATATATGGCATGATCACATGGGGTATGCACATGCTATGTAATGATCAGATGGGGTATGCATATATAAGGATCAATGGCTAGACCCTTTTTTCAGATAATATGAGCAAAATATATGCAACTGTGTTCTTGTGCTAATGTTTTGAGCTGCAGCGCATCTTTTTGAGCTATCATGCAAAATATTTATCTATTATTTGGAAAATGTGTTGTTGTGCTCATGTTTTCAAATATTTCAGGGAGCTTCAGGATGTCAGGTGAGAAACCATGCAAAGAAAAAAGGTTGAACAAAAAAAACTTATGGAAGAGGCAAAGGACAAGTTGAGTGTCGACGTACTCCGCGATAGAGAGGAGAAAGAAAGGAGTCGGCACATGAAGAGAGGCACCCAAAGTTAAAATGTTGTAGTATTAATAACGTCAAGAATCTATCATGGTTATTGGCTATAGTTCAGTATCAGCTAAGATTGTGCACATTTGGACTACATGGTTTCATGTTTGAGCTGACTTGCTTCTTGTTAATGTCAAGCGTTATTACTTATTACTACTATATTGGCTTTTTGTTAATGTCAAGCGTTATTACTTATTACTACTATCTGAACATACGTCCAGTACAGAAGTTTGCTTTACCAGCAAAATTTAAGTTGGCTGAGATCATTGTCACAGAGGTATAGTACACAAATACCTTCTCTTGAAAATCATGATTAAAATTCACAAGTGATACCTTTTTTCTTTCTGGTATTGTAGCACCAAAGCAAACTCACCTTGATCATATCCTTAACGAATCGAAGACTCTTTCTCCTCGAGAAATCCTTGACCTCCATTTTCATCTATCTCGCCTGTTGGTCCTCATTCAATGTCTAAGTTGTCAGTCCAATCGCTTTTTCAGGATCCATACCATAGAGCACGGCCACTGAGATTCTCTCTTTCTCAGAATTGGTTACAACCCTATGTACTGGCCCGTTAAATATCCCGTTGGTCATTATCTGCACCAATAAAAATAACCCGAGGTTCAGAGATGGCTACCTCCATTGTCGCATAAATATGGGAGGAATTTACTTAAGGTTCAGGGATGGCTACCTCCATTGTAACACCAACGTTGATCAGCAAGGTGTAGTTAGACACAGTTGGAACATTGTACCACGTTCCATCTCTGAGAAACTGCAGTCCAGCCACATCTTTGTCCATTAGAATAATTGTAAGAGCATAGACATCAGAGCGAGGCTTGATGCCCAATTACAAGATCAAACCTTGGACACGGAGGATAGTACTTGAATCTAGCATAAGTGAGAGCCCTGTCGCTAAACTGGTTAACTAGGCAATGTTCATCAAGCTCCAACAGCTTGGCCATTGCACGAAGGATGTCGTATTTGATTCTCTTGCTCCTCGATGTGTACTCATGCAGGTCATCCCTGCAAATACCACTAAGTTAGTTCAGTTAACCCAAGTATGGTATATGGACGATGGTTTCTTTTATATAAGTAATTATTTATGAAGTTAACCCAACAAAGAGGATGAAAGGAAAATCATAGGCTTGGAAGAAAGCTACTCTTTTTTACCAAACGATTAACAACCTCCTGCAAGTTGGCGAGCAGGGACCTACAGTGTCTCGGACCTTCCCGGCCCCGTTGGCTGCTGCGACGCACCAGACACAACCAGGCGGCAACGGCGGCGGCGAAGGCAGCGCCGCACGGAACGGAACACGCCATGGCCCCTGAGCAGCTAACCTTATGGGCCGAACATTGCACACAGTGAGGCTATATAGCATTTGATGGGGAGGAGCAGGCGACGGGGTCGAAGAGACTAACCTGAACCTGCACCCGGATCGAGGGGACTCAGGGGAGAATAAGAGTTGGAACCTGACCTTGATGGCGTCCCGAGCAGGGGGGAGGGAAGTTCGTGGCGGCGAGTGCATCAGCACGAGGGAGGGCCCCGGCGTCGCCGGCGAGCATGCCGAGCTCGAGCGCCCCGGCATCGCCAGGAGGATGCAGGCCCCGGCGTCACCGGATAGGAAGAAGGGGCGGGGCAGAGCAGGGGCCTGCGGGTCCGCCGGCAGGGATGACGAAGGGGAGGGGCGGGGCAGAGCAGGGGCCTGCGCGTCCGCCGGCGTTGCTGAAGAAGGGGAGGGGCGGCCACCAGACAGCTCCGACCATGGATGGGGATCGCGTTGTAGATAAGGAACGAGGGAGTCAGGGGAGAATGGGGAAGAGAGACTGGGAGAAGTGTGAGGGGCGGTGGAAGGTTGACTGGTTTTCTTATCTCTATACTAAGGCAGTGATCCCCTCAGTGATGGTGAGTGAGTGTGGCATTGTCCAAACCAAAAATTGTATCTTCTAAGAAAATCCATTATACTCCCTGTTCCTAAATACAAGTCTTTTTAGAAATTCTAATATGGACTACATCATTCTAAAATACGTCTATATTCATCCATATGTAGTCCATATTCTAATTTCTAAAATGAGTTATATTTAGCAACGGAAGAAATGTTTCATAGGGCATGTCCGGTTCACCTGCGTGGGTAAGATTTTTGTTTTCATCACAGCTTGTTACAGTCATGATCATTTGATGATTTTAAATTGAAAAAATATAATTCTCTATAACAATGATAAACTTTATTGAGTATATTTAAGTTTTGCAATCATGCAGGTCATCTTGTGGTCCGTGGATGGTAAATTTTATGGAGTACTTCACATGGGATATTTTGTCTAACACTCCTACATGGGTATTTTTCACTGTGCATCATTATACTTATTCTATGTTGTGTCACTATTTAAGTCTTCATTACTACTTTAATAGGAACATATGACAGATTTTAGAACAAAACTAGCTATCATTTTAGTGGACTCGGAATTGAATGATGGTAATATAAGAAATCGAGACATGGAAGATGATGAATACAACACAGATCCCACGGAATGTATGATGCTGGATAAACCCCCCGAGAATATCAAAACATCGAATACATCACCAAAAGTTGAGCTTATCTCGCAATCATTTATCCTTTCACCATCTGTCAACCCAACAAACGATGACTTGATAGACGACTTTGCTTGTTCTTCGGTATGGTTGTCTCAATTTTTTATCCGATATCAATACCTACTTAAAACCGTGGTCGGCAACCTAAACAGTGCACTTCAAGCTCCAAAACCTGCATTCAAGGACGATATCTCTAAATGGGAATGCATAGTTCCTGTTTCTCCAACAAACTCACACTGGTATGAATCTTTATAATGCATTTCAACATTTATTGATTCATTCAAAGCACATCATGTCTTTATTTCATACATGCAGTGCCCTGCCGGGTTATTTGGTTTTTAATTTCATGCACTCATTGTGCGATGGAAAACTATATTTCCCATACCCCAGGTGAGTATTTACACCAACCTTATTTGTATATACATTGCACATGCAACTTGTTACAACAAAATGTTGTATAATGCATATGTAGGATGGTTTTCAAAAATAATTTTTGTAACAATTATAATACAATTATTATGTGACCGTTAATTTTATGCGGAGACATGTTTCTGGATCATGTGTTACATGCGGGCTCATAATCGTTGGGCATTAGACACATTTAAATAGCTTGGTAAAAAACTCACTAAAATAAAAAATTAGATTTATAATAGATATTTTTACTATAGATTATAGATTATGATACATGTGTTGGATCACAAATATGCCACACTTTTAAAATACAATTTGAGTGACATCATAACATTTTTTAGCCATTCGATTTTTTTTGTAAAATTTATTTTAGTATTATACCATGTAAACTTATTTTTTTTCAGACGTGCGTTACACGTGCATGCTTACTAGTCCTTTCAAATCGACAAGGCCTCTTGATTAAAAAAAAAAGAGGGGCGATCAGTTTTGTGTGTGTGCCAAACTTGGACCCTCCAAAGGAGGGCGGCCCAGCAATTAAGTGGGATCAACTAAAAAAGCAATGGATAATAAGAGGTAAAACATGCACTCCAGCCGCCTCATTTAAGCTTCACGTGGCTGTTCACTCCCCAGACAACCGGCTCTCTTCCAATAAAAACCTGATTATTAGCTTGCTTCGAAAACCCACCTACACATTTTTAATAGATTTAAAAACTATTCATGAATTCAAAAAAATATTGATTTATTTTTGAAAAGTACAAATTTTATAAATACTTATATGAAACAAAAATATACATAATTTTAAAAAATAGCCATGAATTTTAAAAGATGTTCACAAATATAAAGATATTCAATAATTCGGAAAATATTTTTTGTATTAAATAAATGCTCAAGGATTTCAGGAAATGGTCATTTTTTCTAAAAAAATGAATTTATGTATATATTGCAATTTTTAGCAAATATCCATGACTTATGGGATTGTTCTCAATTCTTTTAGAAAAAAAGAAAACCATAAAAAGAAAAAAAATTGGAAGAGGCCATCGAAACTGGTAGAGAAGAAAACCAGAGAAGAATGCCCGAGAAACAGAAGAGCGCCCCTACCAACATGTACCACTTTTTCTGAGGGTTGGACCACAAAGACACCCCAATGCACATTTAATATGGAATGCTCTCCATTCTTCGATGTGAGTGAATAATAGGAGATTCCATGAAAGTATATAGCGGTACAACTCAAAGCAACACAAAAAGTATAAGTTTGTGATCATACATAATGTAAAAATGGCTCACCATAGGACATATGGACTAAAAAAATCTAATGTGCTACTCCTTTTTTTGCGGGGATCTAACATGCTACTCCAAGGAGCACTAATTGGGCACCAAAGAGGGACGTGTCCTGATCTTGATCGCCACTGACCAGGGTAGGCTAGCTCCGCATGCCAGCCCAACTATCACCAGATCAATGGAAAGAACACCACCCTAAGAACCTCTGCTTGAACAGAGGAAAGAGTACATGCCGACATCATGCATAGTATAAGTCGAAACACTTGTGCCGACGACAATTAATGACTGCTTCAACGACGGAGGGTCCATCTAGAGAAGCAAGCAACACCGACGAGCTCGTATGAAAGTTGACCCTCATAGGAACTGTAGAGGGAGCCTCCGGTATGGTGGTTGAAGGGGAGGACGAGAGAGTGAGGCCAACAGTTAAGACCCGCTTCCTGCTAGTGCATAAGATGAAATGAAAAGCATCGCTAGCTAGTTGTGAATCCAATGCAAAGAATCGAGCGAGAAAGACATACTCCATATACAAACCAAACCGCTTGAATCTCCCAAAGATTGGCAAGAAGTAAACACATCAAATATATGAAGATTGCCAAAGAGGATATGGGGGATTTCAGCAATGAGCACATGGAATTAAGACATACAAATTATTTGAGACAAGAAGACCATGATCTGCTGGCAGATATATCCTAAATTTACCTACAATTTTCAAAGTTTCCATGCCACTATCTTATCAAATTATGAAATTATAAAATTTCTTTGGACTAACCTGCTGATAAAATGTGAGAGGATCATATTTGCATGTTCTATATGTTCGGTTTCAGAAAACATCCTGAAAACAGAAAATATGAAAAAAGAATAGATCAAGTGTGGTTAACTTTCCAGACCACAATAACTTACAAAAAAGGATGTAGCGAGAGAAGAACAGGTGGTGACACGTGTCCACATGGCTTTGTCACACACACATTGCACACATTAGTTTTGTTAGTAATCATGTGCATGACATCGAACACAATTTTTAGACACTAATTTTACCGAAAAAGGGTTTCCCCCGCTTTGTATACAAAGCAACCAACCGAACCATCCAACGATAGATGCTGGGACGGAAACAGCACAGTCACGCCCAAAAGAAAAGAAAGAGAAAATACAAGAGAAACAAACGCCGACAACGGCGGATCGACAAAGAAACGAAGAAGCCTCGTGGCCGCTGCGCCCACCGGAGATCTCCCACCAGACTCCGAGCCTCCGAAGCACCTGTACCAATCAACACCTCCAAGAAGGAACGCGACGAAGACGACGCTGCTGCCAAGGGTTTCCCCCGGTACGGTGAGGGGAAAGGAAGGGTAGCTCGGACGCCCTCCAGGAAGGTCTGGCGGCACCCACAAGCCCCACCGCGTCGATGTCGGCCAGGCCAACAGAGATTTCTCCCGATCCCAACCTCCACCTCAGGCACTCCGAAGCTCGCCGCCAAACAGACCCTCACCCTGCGCCAGCCCGGACACGAAGCGTTCAACGCTGTCTCACCACGGCACCGTGAAGCATGGTCGGCACGATGAAGAAGAGGAGCCGGGACCAGGCAACAGCACCATCGGCATGCGGGAGGGCCCCACCTCCACCGCCGAAGACGGTAGCTGACCGGACGCAATGGCAGGAACACACCAGGCCCGTGGCCGCAGAGGCCCGGCCGGGAACGCAGAGGCCCGTAAAGTTCCCGCCTTCGCGCTGCAGCCGGCACGCCGTCGGCTCCGCCGCCCCTGTCCAAGCCGCTCCCCTTCCTCCCCACACCGAAAGCCGCCAAGGGAGGCACCACCAACACGCGCACCGCCGGCCACCATCACCAGGTCGCTGGACCGCCACCGGCCGAGCCGCACCACCGCCGCACGCCCACGACGGAGAGGAACCACCGCAGCCGCCGGCAGCCCGAAGCCGGACCCTAGCCGCCGCCCAC
>NC_041381.1:508342099-508346745 GCF_002162155.2 Triticum dicoccoides | reverse complement strand
CCCCCAACGCGCGGAGGAGGAAGAGCAGGGCCCCGCCGCCGCCGGCGCCGGTCAGGCGAGCCCGGCCGTGCCCCCTGGCGGCGGCGAGGGAGGAAGGAGGAGGAGGGGAGACCGGAGGCGGCGGGATCTGGGCGCCCGCCCCGGCCGCCTCGCGGGTGGCGGCGCGGGCGGGAGGGGGGAGGGGGAACTCTAATTTTACACAAACGTCGATGGACAACGGGAAAATATCGGGTGCTTCGACACCTTAGATGCTCCATGATACGAGCTTCTGGGAGCCGTTGGATCTCAGATCCAATTGCTCCAATGGACTCTGAACATTTTACAAAGAAAAAAAACTTCATCAGTCTGAGAATTGCGCACAGGTACAAGAGCCCCTGTGATGTTGCCGGATTTTTTAGATTCAACGGCCAAGGAGCTCGCATCACCGGAGCACCTGGGACTTGGGAGCACCTGAATCTATCTCGATGGACAACCTCATCGCACACGGTTCAGTTTACAAACAGTGTGCATGCATGCCATCGTAAACTATTACCCTTTTTTCAATCGTATACGTTATTTCGACATCGCACATGGTTGGAATTGCGGCAAACAGTCTTTTTCTAACCGCGTGTGGTTGGGGTGAAGGGGGTGGTGTGCGTCTAGAGTAGTGTGAGGTGGCCATTTCGTCACTGTCACCACTAGGTTATTTATTGCAGTGTAGCCACCGGTCGGAGTGTCAACTAATGCGCCATTATGTTAAATTATTGAATGAGATCTCTCTTGTGGGTAGGGTACAATCTCTCTTTCGCTTTTCTTTTCTGCGCTTTTCTTTTCTGAAGGCATGCAAGTGAGGCGTAGTTTCAACGTGGAACAGAGGAAGCCATCAAGTTCAGCTGGTAAAATTTGGTCATGTTTGTTGCATGGGGGAGCTGCATTGAATTTATTGGGTGTATTGCGTTGTACGTACGTTTATGGGCTGCACGAGCTCACATTGTGGCAAACACCATTTGCAGGATTAGAGCCCCATCCAGATCTAGGTTTTCCCTTTGCTGCTGGCTAGAAAGGACATGCAGATCCAAAGCCTACATGATTTTTGTTGTTTTACATATAAGAGGGATGAAAGCCTTTTCCAATAAAGCCTGCATGATTTTTCTTCACGCAAAAAATGAGAGGATCTTTCTCTCTCCCTCTCCCTCTCTCTCTGCTGCCTACTCAATTTACTCAATAAATCGGCTAAAAAGATAAGATGAACAATTTCTGAAAATGAGGCCGGTTCTCGTTCATTTCCTACGCGAGAGAAGAAATGATTCACAAACGGAAAGGGCACAGTGCCGACTGTCCTGAAGTGCCGAAGAAGCAAACATACAACGTGGTGGTTCATGCAATTCATCTCTTCATTGCTATTGGCGGCCATTCAATGTGCCATGCATGCCTCTGAGCTAGCTGCATTCGTGAACGGATAAGCGAACATCAATGTAGATAAAGCTTGCTTGCACATATGAGATCTCAATTCGCTGTGCGACTGCTGCAGCACTGATATACGTAGTACACACAACTTTACAACTGGCAGCATAGCTGTGTCAGATAGCCGTTGTGTGCAGTAATTACCAAGTTGGCAATGTGTCCTGCATGTACTACGTTGCTGCTACCTCTCCCAAGTGCATATATAGCACACCCGGAACACGAACGCTCCAAGCAGTGCGACAGCGTACGCATCACACAGCAAAATCGGCCATGGTGACCTTCACGGCGCGCCGGAGCGAGCCAGAGATGCTGCCGCCGGCACGGGCGACTCCGCGGGAGACGAAGTCCCTGTCGGACCTCGACGACCAGCGCACGCTGCGCTACTACGAGACGGTGATCGGCTTCTTCCGCAGCAACGCGCTGCCCGGCAGGCCGGACGACCCGGTTAAGGCCATCAGGGCGGCGTTGATGGAGGCGCTGGTGTACTACTACCCGATCGCTGGCCGGCTCAGGGAGGACGGCGCAGGGAGGCTGGTCGTGGACTGCACGGCCGATGGGGTGGTGTTCGTGGAGGCCTACGTGGACGCGCGTCTGGAGGAGTTCGGCGAGCCGCTGCTGCCGCCGTACCCTTGCGTGGAGGAATTACTGTGCCATGTCGGCGACACCAGGGCCGTCGTTGGCAAGCCTTTGCTCTTCATGCAGGTAAAAGAAACTAGGTTTTCTCCATGCATGCATGTGTATTCGGGAATTCGTTCTTTTTCAGGAAAGGTACGCATAGTTTTCAATTTCAGTTTCCGAAAAAATTCAGCAACAACCGAAATCACCAAAATTCAGTGAATTTCATTAATTTCGGTTTGCATTTCGACCAAAGGGCCGAAATATTTGCTTGAATTCAATTAAAATTTTGAATTTTTAAAAAAATATTCAAAAAAATATTTGAATTTTCATGTACTACTGAAATTTCCAAAATATTTTGCCCGAAACTGAAATATTTCAGTGTCTACTGAAATTAATGAAATTCAGTGAATTTCACCGAAATCTCATTGAAGCTAAAAACCATTACGACACATATATCTAAGTTCTAGTTTGCCTAAAAACAATGTTATTATTATTGTCGTTTGTGTTAATTCACTGAGCAAAGTAAAAAAGACAACTAGGAGATCTAGCTATAGTAAAAAGGGCTACAAAAAATTCACTGTGGCTCGTCTCAACAGCATTTTGATGCCTTCTCTCCTTCTCTCATCCATGTAGGCACTAATCTTGAATCATTATCGACATGCACGCAGGTGACACGACTAAAATGCGGAGGGTTCGTCCTGGGCTTTCACATTTGCCATAACCTGGCCGACGGCTTCGGCATGGCTCAGTTCATCAAAGCTGTGTCCGACATAGCACGTGGAGAAGCGGCCCCGACCATTTTACCCGTGTGGGAAAGGGAGCTGCTCACTGCACGCAGCTTATTACCCATCACCCGACTGTACCCAGCGCACGAACAACAAGCAAACGGCTCAGGGAGCACAGCTCGCGACATGATGCTCTCGGTTCCGCCGCAGAGCATGGTCGCCAAGTACTTCCTCTTCGGGCCAAGGGAGGTGTCAGCCCTACGAGATCGCATACCGGCGGGCCACCCCGCCCGGTCCGCCACAATCTTCGAGCTGGTGACCGCCGTGATGTGGCGGTGCCGCACGGTCGCCCTCGGGTACGAGCCCGGCCAGCGGGTGCGCCTCATGACCACCATGAACGCCCGCGGGAGGTGGAACAACCACACCCCCATCCCGTGGGGGTACTACGGCAACGCGCACGTCTCCCCCATAGCGGAGGCCGTCGTCGGCGAGCTCTGCGTGCAGCCGCTCGCCGACACGGTGGAGCTCGTGCGCGAGACCAAGCGCGGCATGACCAAGGAGCGCATGGAGTCGATGGTGGAGACGGTGGCGTTGCTGCGGGAGTGGCCGCCTTCCACCATGGACAGGATATACGAGGTGTCGGATGTGAGATGGATGGCGGTGAACGTGTTGAACTTCGGGTGGGCTGACCTGGCCGGCGGTGGTATACCGTTGGCCGGGGATCTCACTTCCAAGCTAGGGAGCGATCACATGTGGTGCAGGAATGAGAATGGTGAGGTCTCGACCGTGGTGTCAATGTTGCTGCCGAGGGAGGCGATGGACAGGTTTACAGAGGAGATCGCAGTATGGCTGAGCCACAAAGATGACGAGAAGAATTTAGGAATCATGAGCTCACTCTAGCGATGCATATCATCTCGGGGTTATTGAAACTTCACCAACTATTGCTATTGGAAGGTCATGAAGATCAACGGCATTAACTATTCCGGTGGTCCATGTCACACGCACATATATATGTATGTTCCCGTCCATTAATTTAAAGTTTGGCTGTGCAATTTAGTCAAAATTATTATATTTAGAACGATTCAATTCATCCCACATTTGATCAATTCTTTGTATGCGTGACTCCATGAATTTCAGTCTTCGCGTTTCTACGAGAAATGCATTCTTAATGAAGCATACTCTACTTTTAAATACTTCCTCCGTTTCAAAATATAGTGCGCCCGCGCTTCTCGAGGTCCAACTTTGACCATAAATTTAACCAACGAGACCAACTGCGGCGGGAGAAAAAATTATATAATTAAAAACTTCTTTCGAATACGAATTCACTGATATAATTTTTGCTTCCGTCGCAATCGGTCTTGGTAGTTAAATTTACGGTCAAAGTTGAAGCACGTGGATAGAGGAAGCACTACATTATGGAATGGAGGGAGTAATTAAGTTTGCGAGCCTTTGTACACAATTTTGTTACCAACACTTCGGCCTTCACTGTGGACGTCACAGTATCTGTCACGGCCTTCTATGTGTTTTTAGTGTTTACTACCTCCGCCCTGGTTTATTGGTCCTCATTGTAATCTGTGTTAAATTTTGATTATAAATTTAACTAATGAAATGTTTATGCATATCACCAATAATTATATTATTGAAAACTATATTCAAATGTGAATCCAACAATATAACTTTTGTTGACATGCACTAACGTTTTATCAGTTAAATTTTTGATAAAAATTTAGCACAAATTACAATGGGGACTAATAAACCAGGATGGAGGTAGTACTTTTCAAAGACTTATTTCAATATAGATGCAAGAGTAGGTATGGCAAATAAAGTGTACAAGTAAATAATAAACAATAAAGTTTGCAA
>NC_041381.1:508302770-508341939 GCF_002162155.2 Triticum dicoccoides | reverse complement strand
GAGAGAGAGAGAGAGAGAGAGAGAGAGAGAGAGAGAAGGATGGTAGTAAAGAAGGTTGTGGAATTATCCTAGGCAATTGACTATGGTAATATGGCCAATGCACATACTTGCTACAATTGATATATGGGATGTGCCGGTGTGGACAAGGGTCCACACACGAAAAACACTAAGGGGTAGGAGGCGATTGCCTGGCAATCGTGCGACTACGGTAGGGTTAGGATTTTCTCGCTGGGGGTGGTGAGGATACAGCGGCGGCTAGGTTGCGATGGCGCAATCTAGACGGGGGTTGCGGCAGCTTCTCCACGCTGAGGCCGGAGGCGATGGCAGAGGAGGCTGGAGGAAAGACGACTGCTGCGAAGAACGCCAAGATGACTCCAATCCATACGGCGGAGGTGTCGACACCACGAATGCGGAAGTAGGGTGATCCAGGTAGCAGGAGAGCGTCGGTGTCTCCGGTGGAGAGCAGAACACCTGATCCACGGCAAGTCTCTTTGCAAGACTCGGTGGGGGGGGGGGTCATGATGGATAAGGAGGCTGATGGGCTCGTGTTTCAAGATCATGAGATATCGATCCCCAAGGCTTCGAGGTTGTCACTGGTAGGTAAGATGTGCTCGGAAAGACCGATGAATATGACGGCGCTAGAGAAGACGATGCCTAGGGCATGGGGTTTACACAAGGAGGCCAAGTTCAGAGATATGGGTTCAAATATTTTAGTTGTACACTTGGGCAGTGAGGGAGATTGGAGACATGTCCTGAACAATGGCCCATGGCAATTTGATTTCAGTGTGCTTATTTTCAAAGAATATGAGGGGAATATTAGGCCTTCAGAGATGGTATTTGAGGATATAGACATCTAGGTTAGGGTTATTAATCTGCCGCCTGACAAGAGATGTGAAGCCTTTGGGACTGCCCTAGGAAATTGGATTGGCAAGGTGGTAAAGGTGGATACAGATGGAGATGGTATTGCCAGGGGATAGAACTGCGGATCCGAACTACTATGTCGGTTTTTGAGCCTTTGATCCGTGGGTTTAATTTGAAGAAGTCTAAGGAGGATATGAAAGGAACTTGGTATGATTTTTATTATGGAAAAGTTCAACACTTTTGTTTTGAATGTGGCAGACTGGTACATGTTGGAGGGGTGTGTGTGCCCCGTTGGACTCCACATATCAATGGGGTAGTTGGCTACGGTCTTCTCCGGGGAGAAATAGCTCTTTGAGGGAGGGGTCCATTAGTGCAGCGGCAGCGAGTAGCAGCAACAACCATGCAGACTCAAAGGGTGGTGATGATGGGAAAGGACATCAGGAATATCAGGGAGCTCGGGATCTTCCCACTAAACGAAACTTGGGTGCTGAATTTGCTAGCTTCTCTGGAAACCGCACTGCATCATCCGGTGCATGAGGGGGTGGAGATTAAAAATCCGTTTAAAGGTAGTGCTGGTCATGGAGATCAAAGAGGAAGGAACCTGCGGGACAACTTAGAGGAGCGTAGGGAGAAAGACCTACGAGAAAAGCTTGTTCTGCAAAGCCAGCAGAGGCGGAATGAAGACGTGGGTGCTGGAACACCAATAGTACCGGCCAGGCAGGGGCGAGTACTACAGCGAGTCAGGGATCTATTGGAGGCCAAGCATGTAACGATGAGCGGGGAAGGAGGAAGGGGTACTATGTTCGGAAGCCAAGACAGGACTATGATAAGCAGTAGCACAACACTTTGTACTCGCAGTGGGAACATGAAAGCAGGAAGAGGGGCCCAAAACAGATTTGGACTGCGTCAAGGAACAAAAGAAGTCAATGGCGGACCCTGTTAACCAGGGCCACCAGGAGCAATGAACATCTTAGCCTGGAACTATCGAGGACTGGGCTTGGACTCGACGTTGGGCGAATTACGAGACCTGGTTAGGTCCTACAACCCAGCGGTGGTGTTCTTATGTGAAACGAAGAAAAAGGTGAGAGCGATGGATAGGCTTAAATGGAGTTTGGGTTTTAGAAATGGGGTGGCTGTGGACTGTAATGGAAGGAGTGGGGGCTTGGCCCTTTGGTGGAGAGACCATGTTCAGGTCACAGGTGGAGTCAATACTTCATTGATGCTGAGATTGTGTGTGAGGGGAAGACCTCTAGGATCACGGGATTCTATGGGGAGCCAAATATGGAAAGAAGAAAGAAATCTTGGGAGGCAATCCAATATCGCAATGACAAGATGATCTCCCTTGGATTTGTGTAGGCGATTATAATGAAGCATTATTCCAGACCGACTAGATTGGAGGTAACCAGAGGTGCTTCTCTCGGATGTAGGACTTCAGAGACTGCTTGGCCGACTGTGGCTTGCCAGACCTGGGGTTCTATGGATACCCATATACTTGGGATAATAAAAGACAGGGTACTGATAATATCCAGGTCGGGCTAGATAGAGCCACATGCAATGACGAGTTCTTGTAGATGAATCCATAGACGACCGTGCAACACATTATGACAGAGGAGTCGGACCATTAGGCAATATTGTTGAGGGCAATGGAGATGGCTCCATCTGCTCCCCAGGGTGGTGACCGACCTTTCCTCTATGAAGAAGCATGGACGAGGCATGAGAATTATGAACAAATGGTCAACGAAGCATGGGAAGCGACGGGCGATTGAGGCCGGGGCCTTGAGGACATCTGGAACAAGCTGGGACGCGTCACGGGCAGCATGCAATGCTGGAGCCGTGAGGTTTTTGGATCCATCAGATGCAAAAGTGCATCGCTCAAGGTCTAGTGGATGTCAAAACCAGGACCCTGTCGACTGGTTACCACCAAGAGGTGCGCGATATTGAGGATCAGCTACAAGAGATGTTTGAGCAGGAGGAAATACTGTACCGACAGCGGTCAAGTGTGGATTGGTTGATGGCGGGTGACCAAAACACAATTTTTTTTCAGAATCGAGCGTTGATAACCCACAAGTATAGGGGATCGTTTGTAGCCTTCTTCCATAAATAAGAGCGTCAAACCCAACGAGGAGCTAAAGGTAGAACAAATATTCCCTCAAGTTCTATCAACCACCGATACAACTCTACGCACCTTGACGTTTGCTTTACCTAAACAAGTATGAGACTATTTTGCAAGAATAAAACTACTAGTACTTTGCGAGAATAAAACTACGGATAAATTGCAAGGTAATAAAAGTGGATAGCTTTTGTCAACAAGAAAGTCATTTTTCCCTAGGCAATCGATAACAAGTACCGGTAATCATTCTTGTAATTTTATATGAGGGAGAGGCATGAGCTAACATAGTTTCTCTACTTGGATCATATGCACTTATGATTGGAACTATAGCAAGCATCCGCAACTACTATATATCATTAAGGTCATGAAACCCAACCATAGCATTAAGTATCATGTCCTCTTTACTCCCATATGCCATAACCCACTTATCCGTGTTTAGGTTGCTGTCATCCCCCGCTACACTGACAATAAGTAAACCATGAACATATCGCAACACCCTACAACGGCGGCCCCTCACGTTTGCGCGAGACGAAGGGCACCATAGGACAGAACCATAAATAAAATATACAATCATACCAACAAACATCACGATTAACCCACAAGGACAAAACAGATCTAGTCAAACATCATTGGATAACCATAGATCATTGGGAAATAATATATGGAGTTGAGCACCATGTTTAAGTAGAGATTACAACGGGGAGAAGGGGTGTTACACCACTTCATAGAGGGGAAGAAAGTTGGTGTTGACGGTAGCAAGATTGTTGATATAGATCGTTGTCGCAATCCTAGCCCCGACGGCACTCCGGCGCCACCGGGGGAGAGGGGGAGAGAGCCCCCCCTCCTTCTTATTCTTCCTTGGCCTCTCCCTACATGGGAGGAGGGTTCTCCCTCTGGTCCATGGCCTCCATGGCGGCGGAGGGACAGGAGCCCCCTCCGAGATTGGATCTCCCTCTCTATTCTCTTCTATTTCGCGTTCCCAGATCTGGCCCTTCATGGTTTCTTAAATTCCCGGAGATCCGTAACTCCGATTGCGCTAAAAAATTTACATGATTTTTTCCATAAATTATCTTTCTTGCGCCAGAAGAATGGCCCCATCCAACCTTCGAGGAGGGCACAAGATACCTGGGCACACCGAGGGGTGCTCGGCGTGCCCTGGTGGGTTGTGGTCACTGCGGGCCCCCGTTTGCGTTGATTCCACCTCCCAAAAATCATAAATATTCCAAAATAATTCTCATAAATTTTTATCGCGTTTGGACTTCGTTTTATATGGATTTTATACAAAACAAAAAACATGCAACAAACAGGAACTAGCACTGGGCACTGGATTAATAGGTTAGTCCAATAAATCATATAAAAATTGCCAAAAGTATGTGAAAGTTGTATAATATTGGCATAAAACAATCAAAAATTATAGATACGACAGAGACTTATCAGCATCCCAAGCTTAATTCCTGCTCATCCTCGAGTTGGTAAATGATAAAAAAGATAATTTTTGATGTGGAATGCTACCTAGCATAAACTTGATCATAAATCTAATCATGGCATGAATATTAAGACATAAGTGATTCAAAGCAATAATCTATAATTTGACATAAAGACATCAATACTCAGGCATCCCAACAAACAATCATGTCTTTCAAAATATCAACGCTAAAGAAAGCTATCCCTACAAAATCATATAATCTTGTTAAGCTCTGTCTTCTTAACACAAAGTATTTATCATGCATGACCCCGATGACAAGCCAAGCAATTGGTTCATACTTTCTAAAACGCTTCAGCTTTTTCAACCCTCATGCAATACATGAGCACAAGCCATGGATATAGCACTATAGGTGGAATAGAGTATGATGATAGGGGTAAATATAGAGAAGACAAAAAAGTAAGAAAGACTCACATCTACAAGGCTAACCAACAAGCTATGGAGATGCCCGTCAATTGATATCAATGCGAGGAGTAGGGATTGCCATGCAATGGATGCACTAATAGCTATAAGTGTATGAAAGATCAATATGAAAACTAAGTGGGTGTGCACCCAACTTGCTTGCTCATGAAGACCTCGGGCATTTGAGGAAGCCCATCTCGAAATATACAAGCCAAGTTCTATAATGAAAAATTCCCACTAGTATATGAAAGTGACTAAATAGGAGACTATATATATGAAAAACATGGTGCTACTTTGAAGCACAAGTGTGGTAAAAGATAGTAACAATACCCCTTCTCTCTTTTTTTCTTTTTTTTCTCATTGTCCGAAGTCTCATCCCGACTTGTGGGGGAATCATAGTCTCCATCATCCTTTCCTCACTGGGACATTCTCTAATAATGAATAATGATGATCATCACACTTCTATTTACTTATAACTCAAAAGAAAATAAAAATTACAACTCGATACCTAGAACAAAATACGACTCTATATGAATGCCTCTAGCAGTGTACCAGGATGTGCAATGATCTAGCATAACAACGATATCAAAAACGGACAAGCCATGGAAATATCATGCTAGCTATCTTACGATCATGCAAATCAATATGACAATGAATGATCAAGTCATCAAAATGGAAGCGGTGGAAGTTGCATGGCAATATATCTTGGAATGGCTATGGAAGGGCCATAATATGTAGGTATGGTGGCTGTTTTGAGGAAGATATAATAAGGCTTATGTGTGATAGAGCGTATCATATCACGGGGTTTGGATGCACCGGCGAAGTTTGCACCACGTCTTGAGGTGAGAAAGGGCAATGCACGGTACCGTAGAGGCTAGCAAATTGCGGAAAGGTAAGAGTGCGTATAATCCATGGACTCACATTAGTCATAAAGAACTCATATACTTATTGCAAAAGTTTATTAGCCCTCGAAGCAAAGTACTACTATGCATGCCCCTAGGGGATAGTTTGGTAGGAAAAGACCATCTCTTGTCCCCGACCACCACTCATAAGGAAGACAATCAATAATAAATCATGCTCCAACTTCATAGCATAATGAGAGACTATATGTGCATGCTTCGAGAATCACAAACCTTAACACCAATATTCTTACTAACCACAACCGTTTACTAGTACCTCCCACATATTCCATCTTTATATCGCAAAACTATTGCAAGGAATCAAACATATCATATTCAGTGATCCATAAGTTTTTTGTAGGATTTCATGACCAACCATGCAATTGACCAATTCCCGTTGACTCTCTAAATAGATATAAGTGAAGTATGGGAGTTTAATTCTTTCTACAAAATACCATGCTCTAGTAAATATAAGTGAAGAAAAAGAGCATTCTTGAAATAACACTTTTCTATGTGAAGAGAAACATGCAATCCAAACTTCAAATGATATAAGTGAAGCACATGAAGCATTATGTAAAGCCATACTCAAAAGATATAAGTGAAGTGCAATGAGCATTCTATAAATCAACCATGGACTATCTCATACCAGCATGGTGCATAAAATAAAAATGAAAACTAAGCACAAAAGACGCTCCAAGATTTGCACATACCACATGAACAAAAAAAAACGAAAACATACTGATACTTGTTGAAGAAAGATGGGACGCCTTCAGGGGCATCCCCAAGCTTAGACGCTTGAGTATCCTTGAATATTTACTTGGGGTTCCTTGGTCATCCCCAAGCTTGAGCTCTTGCCTCTCCTCCTTCTCCTCATATCGAGACCTCCTCGATCTTTGATCACTTCATCCACACAAAACTCAACAAAAAGCTCAGTAAGATCCGTTAGTATAATAAAGCAAATCACTACTCTAAGTACTGTTTCAAACCAATTCATATTTTGTTTTTGCATTGTAGCTACTGTAATATAACTTTTCCATGGCTTATACCACCGATAGAGTCGATAGTTTCATCAAAACAAGGAAAACAATGCATCAAAAACAGAATTTGTCTTAAACAGGACAGTCTGTAGTAATATGAACACTAGCATACTTCTGTAACTCCAAAAATTCTGAAAAATTAGGAAGAAATAAACAATTTTTATAGAAATACTGTGCAAAAAGTTTTAGAAACATTTGATGTTCCAGTAAAAAATGAAAATTCACGTGCTACAGCCAAAGTTTCTATTCCTGCACCACACATACCGACAAACAATCTAATCATCCTAAAGGAAAATCTTGGCACATTAATTTTAAAATACAAAGTATTTGAACAAGGGGATAATTATTTTTGTGAGAAATTTCATGAAAAATCTACATTGTTTCCATGAGCATGATCACAAGTGTTCAAGGTCGACCCTCGCTTCACTAATGCATTACCTTTCAATCGCTTCTCTTTTTGTGAAGCTTTAAGTTCTCCTCTATATATTTTTTTGTTTTAAAACTTTATAAAGAGCACTCAATAGAATAAAATTACTCTCTAAAACCTCCGGGTTGACTCCCTGCCAGCGCTTTCTTTAAAGCCAGTAAGCTAGGCATAAAGTGCTCATGTAATGGATCCACCTGGATCCCAAGGTATATCAAAGCCAATTTGAATTAACAATGATCTGTAATTTAGTATCGAGCACAAAGAAACATATATCAAGCAATGATGAAGTCTAACTCTCTTCCTATTTATCATCATGTCATACAAGAACAATTCATGCACATAAAGTAAAGGCCAATACATAGCATAAGCCGTTTCTTGCAATTTTATCGTGTTGGAAACATAAAGAGGTGGAGATGTAGTTCCTCCCTCATAATAATTTTAAGTAGGAGCAGCAAGCACATGCATATTATACTCATCAAAATCATCATGTGCTACGGAAAAAGGCAACCCATCAATGTAATCCTTAATAAGTGCAAACTTCTCCGATATAGTGTAGTTTGGAGAATCCAAAAAGATAATAGGACTATCATGTGTGGGTGCAATAGAAACAATTTCATTCTTAATATAAGGAACCAAAGCAAGTTCATCTCCATAAGCATAATTCATATTGGCATCACGGCCACAAGCATCAAGTTCATCAAAAAGGGATATTTCAAAAGAATCAACGGGATCATAGCAATTATCATAGCATTCATCCTTCGGTAAGAATGAAGGGAAATTAAACAGTGTATGAGTTGAAGCGTTACTCTCATTAGAAGGTGGGAACGGGTATCTAATCTGCTCTTCCTCCTTTTGTTCTTCACTCTCCTCATCATCTTTTTCATCCAATGAGCTCAAAGTTTCACCAATTCCTTCTTCCATAGACTCCTGCAAAATATTTGTCTCTTCTTGGACAGCGGAGGCTTTCTCAATAAACACATCAATATTATAATTGTATTTATAATCATCATAGCAATATTTAAGGATAGAAAAAAATTTAGGTCTATAAACTGAATCATCCAAATCTTCAAACTTTTCAAACAAAGATTCAATTTCATAAGCACCCTTAAAAGCAACAAATTCTTCTATTCGTTCCACATCATAGTAATCATATATACCATTAGCATAAGAAGCCAAGGTTTCATTATCATTAAACTTGCATGAAAAGGGAAGGTGTGGAGCATTCATCCTAGAGCAACAAGTATAATCATATCTCAAGAATAGCTCCCGAGCATACCAATTTGATCCCATAACAACTTATCTTTATGAGTCAAGCGATAATCCCTAAAGTATTCACATTGATCCAACGTTACTCCCATTATATTGTTGAATGGGATTTTCTCAGGATTATCAAAGTAGTGCATAATATTTTTCACATAACGAGCATCGACGGTTCTAGGAGGTTCCCCATCTCCATGAGTAGCAAGTACCACTAATTTTTTTGGTGTTTCGTGTTCCATATCCATAACAAAGGATAGAGAACAACTTAGAACAGAAAATATAAACTACTTACGGATAAAGCAAACAAGCACACACAAGAATATTCACCTCATGCTATTGCTCCCCGGCAACGGCGCTAGGAAAAGGTCTTGATAACTGCCGGTGTCAAAACCGACGGATCTCGGGTAGGGGGTCCCGAACTGTGTGTCTAAGGCTAATGGTAACAAGAGGCGGGGGACACAATGTTTACCCAGGTTCGGGCCCTCTCTATGGAGGTAATACCCTACTTCCTGCTTGATTGATCTTGATGAATATGAGTAGTACAAGAGTTGATCTACCACGAGATCATAGAGGCTAAACCCTAGAGCTAGCCTATGATTATGATTGTTCTTGTCCTACGGACTAAACCCTCCGGTTTATATAGACACCGGAGGGGGCTAGGGTTACACAGAGTCAGTTATAGAGAAAGGAATCTACATATCCGAGTCGCCAAGCTTGCCTTCCACGCAAAGTAGAGTCCCATCCGATCACGGGACGAAGTCTTCTATCTTGTATCTTCATAGCCCAACAGTCCGGCACATGCATATAGTTCGGCTGTCCGAGGACCCCTTAATCCAGGACTCCCTCAGTAGCCCCTGAACCAGGCTTCAATGACGATGAGTCCCGCGCGCAGATTGTCCTTGGCATTGCAAGGCGGGTTCCTTCTCCGAATACTCCAAAGTAGATCTTGAACATAAGAATATTGTCTGACTCTGCAAATCAAATTCCACATACCGCTGTAGAGAGTATAATATCCCACGAGTCCAATCTGCTGATAACTCACAGTGTGACATCACACCACAGCCCGGTCTTCATTCGAACCATTTTTATCCTGCCCCTCCGTATTTCGAGGCGTGGTTTTATTGGCACGTATTGTTGAAAGCACAAGTGCTCCCTAGGTGGTTTTGGTAATTAATGTCAACATATCTCTTGTTGGACTAACACCTTTATCTAGTATATTTCAGACAAGTTCAACATTGGAGTGTCATGGACTAAAGGATGTGGGAACTCCCTCAAGATGCTAAGGACAAAGGATTGGCTCAAGCTTCAAGCTCAAGACTCTTCATTTTACATTTCAGTGATCCAAGATCACATTGAGTCTATAGGAAAAGCCAATACTATCAAGGAGGGATGAGGTGTTGCTTAATGAGCCTCTTGCTTCATGTGCTTAGTGATATGCTCCAAAACCCTCAGCTACTTTCTCACATCCACAAATGACCTAAACCTAAAACCAAAATCGGTCTCACTGATTCTTTTTATCCGGCGCCACCGAGTTTGGATGTCTTAGCCACTGCCAAAAACCTTAGGCAAATCGGTCTTACTGATAGGGATCTCGGTCTCACCGAGATGGGATTGTAATCTCTCTGTGTATGTCCATTATCAAAATCGGTCTCACCGAGTTTGAGCAACCGGTACTGCCGAGATTACAATGCAAACTCTCTGGTTAACTTATTACCAAAATTGGTCCCACCGAGTTTGAGTAATCGGTCCCATCGAGTTTGCCTGACCAACTCTCTGGTTAGCTAATTACCAAAATCGGTCCCACCAATTTGTGTAATCGGTCTCACCGAGATTTATGTCCTAACCCTAACCATATCGGTCCTACCGAGTTGCATTTCGGTCCCACCAAAAATCCTAACGGTCACTAAATTTGCTGAATCGGTCTGACCGAGTTTGTTGATTCAGTCCCACCGAGTTTGGTAAATTGTGTGTAACGGTTAGATTTTGTGTGGAGGCTATATATACCCCTCCACCTCCTCTTCATTCGTGGAGAGAGCCATCAGACTGAACCTACACTTCCAGCATCCTATTTCTGAGAGAGATCTACCTACTCATGTGTTGAGGCCAAGATATTCCATTCCTACCATATGAATCTTGATCTCTAGCCTTCCCCAAGTTGCTTTCCACTCAAATCTTCTTTCCACCAGATCCAAATCCTATGAGAGAGAGTTGAGTGTTGGGGAGACTATCATTTGAAGCACAAGAGCAAGGAGTTCATCATCAATGCACCATTTGTTACTTCTTGGAGAGTGGTGTCTCCTAGATTGGCTAGGTGTCACTTGGGAGCCTTCGACAAAGATTGTGGAGTTGAACCAAGGAGTTTGTAAGGGCAAGGAGATCGCCTACTTCGTGAAGATCTACCGCTAGTGAGGCAAGTCCTTCGTGGGCGACGGCCATGGTGGTATAGACAAGGTTGCTTCTTCGTGGACCCTTCTTGGGTGGAGCCCTCCATGGACTCGCGCAACCGTTACCCTTCGTGGGTTGAAGTCTCCATCAACGTGGATGTACAATAGCACCACCTATCGGAACCACGCCAAAAACATCCATGTCTCCAATTGCGTTTGAATCCTCCAAAACCCTTCCCTTTACATTCTTGCAAGTTGCATGCTTTACTTTCCGCTGCTCATATACTCTTTGCATGCTTGCTTGCTATATGTTGTGAATGTCAAATTTGTGCCTAAACTCCACTTAAACTTAAAAAGGCTAAAAACTGCAACTTTGGTACTTAGTGTCTAATCACCCCCCCTCTAGACACCTCTTCTCAAGGTCCTACAAGTGGTATCAGAGCATTGGTCTACATTGCTTTGGTTTAATCACCGTTGGAGGAAGATGGATGAGTCTACTTTGGGGAGTCTTAGACATAGAGTGCCTATTCTTGATGGAGAGTATTTTCATGATTGAAAAAATGAGATGCTTGTAATTTTCAATCAATATCATTTGAACAAGTACATTGCTAGTCCTTGTGCACCTCATGTTGATCCTATGCATCCTACCCATGATGAGTCTATTGACATGATTAGGAATGTTAGAACTGTTAATCTTATCACTAGATGCTTGCCTAGAAACTTGATTATAAAACTGCCTACTCTTGAGTGTGCCTACACTATATGGAAATTTCTTGAGGAACGATTTCCTGATTATTCTTTGAAAAATCTAGATGAAATTCTCCATAAGTCTATTGCTTTGAGTAAGATGAATACTAGTGATCCTATGTTTGGTGATCGTCTATTTGAACTTACAAATCTTATGCGTGCAAAAGGAAATGTTGGAATTATTAGCGATATTATTTCCGAAGCCACTACAATTCATAAGCAAGATTATTGTCAAACTCATACTAATGAATCACTCTCACTAGGAATTGATCCACCACATGACGATGTTGAACATGGATACTATGATGAGGATGATGACGATGACTTTGATCTTGATGATGCAATGAGACATTTTTGTCTTATGGAAAATCTTCGGGGATATATGTCAGGAGGAAAGGAATGGGTTCTTGATAGTGGATGTACCGATCACATGACCGGAGATAAAGACATGTTTAGTGAGCTTGCTGATAATGATAGTCCTCGAAAGTATGTCACTTTCGGTGACAACTCAAAGGGTAAGGTGGTTGGCCTCGGTAAGCTGTCCATATCACATGATAGCTCCATACAAAATGTTATGCTCGTTGAATCTCTTGGATACAACTTACTTTCAGTATCTAGACTTGCTGAATTTGGTTTCAATGTCTTATTTACTGAAGTTGATTGCCAAGTGTTTCGTCGAGACAATCATAAAATGGTCTTTACCGGTATACGTAGAGGTGATCTTTACATTGTTGATTTCACTAAAAAGGCCCAACCTAAAACTTGCTTCATTGCTAAATCCTCAAAAGGTTGGTTATGGCATAGACGACTAGGTCACGTTGGCATGAGTAACCTTGACAAGCTTAATAAAGGAAATCACATCATTGGAGTTAATGATGTCATATTTGATAAGGATAGACTTTGCAGTGCTTGTCAAGCAGGTAAACAGGTTGGAGGAAGGCATCCCGTGAAGAACATCATGACCACAAGGAGGCCACTTGAGCTACTTCACATGGATCTCTTTGGTCCCAACTCTTACAAGAGTCTCGGTGGAAATTCTTTTGGTCTAGTTATAGTTGATGATTTTTCAAGATTTACGTGGGTGTTCTTTCTCGATGATAAATCGCAGGTCCAAAAGATCTTCAAAAACTTCGCTAGGAAGGCCCAAAATCAGTTTGAAGTGAAGATCAAGAAAGTTCGCAGCGACAATAGAACGGAGTTCAAGAACGCAAATGTGGACACCTTTCTTGACGAAGAAGGGATTTCACACGAGTTCTCGGCTACGTACACACCTCAACAAAATGAAGTTGTTGAGAGGAAGAACCGGACGCTCATCGAAATGACGAGAATGATGCTTGATGAGTACAAGACACCGAAGCACTTTTGGGCAGGAGCGGTTGAGATAGCTTGTCACGCAACAAATCGCTTGTATCTTCACAAGCTACTCAGCAAGATGGCATACGAGCTCCTCACCGGTAACAAACCCCAAGTTGGATACTTTCAAGTATTCAGCTCAAAGTGCTACATTCTTGATAAGCATCGTCGTTCTAAATTTGCTGCTAAGTCTCATGAAGGTTTCCTACTAGTTTATGGATCAAACTCTCACACTTATCGTGTCTACAACAATTTCACCCGAAAGGTTGAAGAGACGGTAGATGTGAAGTTTAATGAATCTAACGGCTCGCAAGTAGAGCAACTGCCAATTGATGTAGGAGACAAAGATCCTTCGGAAGCAATCCAAGACTTGTTTATTGGCAAGGTTCATCCAATGGAGGTGAAGGAGAGTACCTCATCTGTCCAAGTGGAAGCTTCTACTTCATGACAAGGTGAACCAAGAGTTGATACGGAAGCATCCACAAGTGGGACACACCAAGATGAAGAAAACGAGGAAGTGCATCAAGAACATCAACAACCTCCTTCTCCACCACGACAAGAGAACGACAACGCCAACAATGAAGAAGATCAAGAAGAAGATGAAGAAGAAGTTCAACCAAGATCCAAGCAAAAGCTTTCACGAGTTCGAGCAAGAATTGCTAAAGACCATACCGTTGAGCAAATCTACAATGATATTCAAACTGGGAGAATCACTCGCTCTAAAACTCATTTAGCTAACTTTTGTGAAAACTATTCTTTCATCTCTAGCATTGAAACTATGAAGGTCGAAGAAGCATTGGAAGATCTGGATTGGATAAACGCTATGCATGAAGAGCTACACAACTTTGAGAGGAACCAACTTTGGACATTGGTTGAGAAGCCCGACAACAACCACAGTGTTTCGTAACAAGCAAGATGAAGATGGACAAGTTGTTCGCAACAAAGCACGTCTCGTCGCCCAAGGCTACACATAAGTCGAAGGTATGGACTATGGTGAGACTTATGCTCCCGTTGCTAGACTTGAGTCTATTCGCATCTTACTTGCCTATGCTAATCACCATGATATCACATTGTACCAAATGGACATTAAAAGTGCTTTTCTAAATGGTGAAATAGAGGAGGAAGTTTATGTTAAACAACCTCCCGGCTTTTTCAATCCTAAGAAACCAAATCATGTTTACAAACTTCACAAAGCTCTTTATGGTCTTAAACAAGCTCCTATAGCTTGGTACAAATGCTTAATGAAGTTTCTTCTTGGAAAGGGATTTGAAATTGGAAAACTTGATTCTACTCTTTTCACTAAAAGGGTAAATGGAGAATTATTTGTATGCCAAATTTATGTTGATGATATCATATTTGGATCAACTAACCCTCATTTTAGTGAGAAGTTTGGAAAGATAATGTCGGAGAAGTTTGAGATGTCAATGATGAGTGAACTCAAATTCTTTCTTGGGTTGCAAATCAAGCAAACTAAGGAAGGTACTTTTGTCTCTCAAACGAAGTACACTAAGGACTTATAAAAGAAGTTCAATATGCAAGAATGCAAAGGTATGTCTACACCCATGCCTACTAGTGGACATCTTGATTTGACCAAAGATGGTGAACCAGTTGATCAAAAGGTTTATCGCTCTATGATTGGTTCATTGTTATACCTATGTGCTTCACGTCCCAATATTATGCTAAGTGTGTGCATGTGTGCAAGATATCAAGCTGCTCCTAAAGAATGTCATCTTAAGGCTGTGAAAAGGATAGTGAGATACTTAATACATACACCAAATTTTGGCATTTGGTATCCTAAGAGGGCCTCTTTCGATCTTGTTGGCTACTCTGACTCAGACTATGCCAGAGACAAGGTTGATAGAAAGTACACTTCGGGTACTTGTCAATTTCTTGGTAGATCTCTTGTGTCTTGGTCCTCCAAGAAACAAAACTCGGTATCCTTATCTACCGCCGAAGCAGAGTACATTGCCGCTGGTTCATGTTGTGCTCAATTACTTTGGATGACCCAAACTCTTAAAGATTATGGGATATATGTGAAACATGTTCTATTGCTTTGTGACAATGAAAGTGCTATCAAAATTGGACATAATCCTGTGCAACATTCTCGAACTATGCATATTGAAGTTCGTCATCCTTTCATTCGAGATCATGTTGCTAAGGGTGACATTGATCTTAAGCATGTTCGCACCAAAAAGCAATTAGCGGATATATTCACTAAACCTCTTGATGAGAAAGTGTTTTGCAAGTTGAGAGGAGAATTGAACATCATTGATGCTTCAAACTTGGAGTAGAAACGTCATTGGATACATTCAAGACATGAGCTTATGACTAATCCTTGATATTTCTCTTATGATGAAAATCTTATGTCTTGGATATATTTGTATCTTGCATGTTATCTAAACCATGTAGGTACTTGGTTGAATCAAATTCCACAAGATTGTAACCTACTCATATCTTGAGAAATCTCTACATCACCAAGTCTCTACACAATGGTGGTTGAAGACAAGGAAGCACGGAACCATTCAAACATATCCTTTGACAAATTCTATGTTAAGCTTCATGATTGTCATTTTTGGATACACAAGTGCTCTTCCTTGCAAGAACTAACCCATGTAGGTAGATGGACTCAAATTCCAAGTGGTGCTCCCAACTCTTGATGAGCTACATCAACCTTGAGCAACCCACACAAGTTCAACTACATGATCAACACCACCAACCAAGGTATGTTATTCCATCTTAGAGAAGCTTTACTCCGAGTCATGAGCTAAAGCAACTCGACAAGATGTGAATACATAAAGATGCTTAAACGAAAAATGGTAACCCCATTTTGAGCTTAAACGATGAGTATGACCTATGATCAAGTGATCTCACTTGACTCCTAAGTCAATATACTCTAACATAGGTGACTTTGTCGCCGACCATCTCTAGATGAAGTTCTCTTGAGTTCGTCTCTGTGTTTTTGCATTTGTCTCATGCATATTTGTTTCCCCTTTCAAAAAAAATCTTCATCTAGATTTCTTTCTTTTCTTTTGTTTGCTCTGCATTTTATGCATCCAATTCATTACATATCATTTAGTAATTTCCTTGCAAATCTTTGTGAGATATTTCTAGTCTAGTGAGCTGAGGTGACAAGTGTTTTCTCTGTGATGAACTCGGTTACACCAAATTGTTATTTTCGGTCCAACCGAAACCTTTCGGTACCAC
The DNA here is from genome assembly GCF_002162155.2 of Triticum dicoccoides. Lineage (NCBI taxonomy): Eukaryota > Viridiplantae > Streptophyta > Magnoliopsida > Poales > Poaceae > Triticum > Triticum dicoccoides. Next base: position 508,325,772 of record NC_041381.1, on the reverse strand, counting down.
CAAAGCATACCACTCGGTGCCACCGATTTCACAACAGGAAAAACAATTTGCCACTGATTCTGTGTTTCTTCTGATCCAGCTCCACTCAATGAATCTTGTCCTCTAACAAGCATCAAATTTTTATCAAGTGCTTTATGTTGTGACTCAAGGATCAAACTCATTCACGACAAATTCCAGAGAGGGAGAGAGAGATCAGATTTTTATCAAGCCCTTCTTGGAAATTGACGTCAAAGGGGGAGAGAGAGATCACATCAAAGCTTATCATTTTAGAGAGAGTATCACCTTCTCAGGGGGAGAGAGATCCTTCAGGGAGAGAGAGAGAGATCTCCAGGGGGAGAGAATACTAGTAGAAAGTATTTCTCAAGGATACCATATGCTTGGTGTTCAAGAGGAGAGAGGCCACATGTCTTCTTGAGGGGAAAGACATGTTCATATGTGCTTACTTGCATTAGTTTGCATTAGCTCTGTTCATTTATATCTTTCAGCTCTGATTTTCTATTCCCTATCTTCTCCCAGTATCCCATGCTAGATTCAGGGGGAGCAAGACATCCAAGGGAAAGAAATCATTCAAATTCATTGCATATCTTTACTCTTGGGGACATGTCTAATCAAATGTGGTACTTAGTACTCACTCTCTACATGTCATTCCAGTCTTGGTATTCTTGTGGTTTCTTCTGTTTGCTCTGGCTAGTAGATGTATCTGTGTTATCTAACCTTGTTTACACAGGTTCACTCCATCCTAAGCCTACTCAAGACTACAAGGTAAGTATATGCATCACAATCATGTGTATGAGGAATTCTTGCTGATGTACATACTGTTTGCAAGAAGGACTCATGGGCATGAAGGTATTTCCTTTAATACTTTTTGCTCTGATGAATATGGCCAAGGTACATGTAACACATTGCCTGCTCTATCATGGTTATGCTCTCACATGCTTCTATATTTCATATTCACATGATTTCATACATGTAGGGGGAGCCTATGCTTGTTACATGTCTTTCCAAAGCTTTACTTGCTATTCTTTATATCCTTATCTAAAGCTTTGATGTATGTTGTCATCAATTACCAAAAAGGGGGAGATTGAAAGCACAAGTGCTCCCTAGGTGGTTTTGGTAATTAATGTCAACATATCTCTTGTTGGACTAACACCTTTATCTAGTATATTTCAGACAAGTTCAACATTGGAGTGGCATGGACTAAAGGATGTGGGAACTCCCTCAAGATGCTAAGGACAAAGGATTGGCTCAAGCTTCAAGCTCAAGACTCTTCATTTTACATTTCAGTGATCCAAGATCACATTGAGTCTATAGGAAAAGCCAATACTATTAAGGAGGGATGAGGTGTTGCTTAATGAGCCTCTTGCTTCATGTGCTTAGTGATATGCTCCAAAACCCTCAGCTACTTTCTCACATCCACAAATGACCTAAACCTAAAACCAAAATCGGTCTCACCGATTCTTTTTATCCGGCGCCACCGAGTTTGGATGTCTTAGCCACTGCCACAAACCCTAGGCAAATCGGTCTTACCGATAGGGATCTCGGTCTCACCGAGATGGGATTGTAATCTCTATGTGTATGTCCATTATCAAAATCGGTCTCATCGAGCTTGAGCAATCGGTACTACCAAGATTACAATGCAAACTCTCTGGTTAACTTATTACCAAAATCGGTCCCACCGAGTTTGAGTAATCGGTCCCACCGAGTTTGCCTGACCAACTCTCTGGTTAGGTAATTACCAAAATCGGTCCCACCGAGTTTGTGTAATCGGTCTCACCGAGATTACATTATGCCCTAACCCTAACCATATCGGTCCTACCGAGTTGCATTTCGGACCCACCGCAAATCCTAACGGTCACTAAATTTGCTGAATCGGTCTGATCGAGTTTGTTGATTCGGTCCCACCGAGTTTGGTAAATTGTGTGTAACGGTTAGATTTTGTGTGGAGGCTATATATACCCCTCCACCTCCTCTTCATTCGTGGAGAGAGCCATCATACTGAACCTACACTTCCAGCATCCTATTTCTGAGAGAGAACTACCTACTCATGTGTTGAGGCCAAGATATTACATTCCTACCATATGAATCTTGATCTCTAGCCTTCCCCAAGTTGCTTTCCACTCAAATATTCTTTCCACCAGATCCAAATCCTATGAGAGAGAGTTGAGTGTTGGGGAGACTATCATTTGAAGCACAAGAGCAAGGAGTTCATCATCAACGCACCATTTGTTACTTCTTGGAGAGTGGTGTCTCCTAGATTGGCTAGGTGTCACTTGGGAGCCTCCGACAAAGATTGTGGAGTTGAACCAAGGAGTTTGTAATGGCAAGGAGATCGCCTACTTCGTGAAGATCTACCGCTAGTGAGGCAAGTCCTTCGTGGGCGACGACCATGGTGGGATAGACAAGGTTGCTTCTTCGTGGACCCTTCTTGGGTGGAGCCCTCCGTGGACTCGCGCAACCGTTACCCTTCGTGGATTGAAGTCTCCATCAACGTGGATGTACGATAGCACCACCTATCGGAACCACGCCAAAAACATCCGTGTCTCCAATTGCGTTTGAATCCTCCAAAACCATTCCCTTTACATTCTTGCAAGTTGCATGCTTTACTTTCCGCTGCTCATATACTCTTTGCATGCTTGCTTGCTATATGTTATGAATGTTAAATTTGTGCCTAAACTCCACTTAAACTTAAAAAGGCTAAAAACTGCAACTTTGGTACTTAGTGTCTAATCACCCCCCCTCTAGACACCTCTTCTCAAGGTCCTACAATTGTCAAATCAGAGATCATGTCCCCTTATCATGTGATTCTCATCAATGCGGGTATGAGTAACCCAACCGTGCTATCAACACGGCGCTTGGGGAATAAGCTAGTTTTTAGAGCGAGTGGGGAGGCGCATGATTTTACTGCCGTTATAAAGGGACAAGGGTTCCCCTTTTTCACCCATGCCTTCTCCTTCCTCTGCTCATTCACTCTCGAGCTCTAGCGCCCAAGCTTTCGCCTTCTCCGCCCAAAAAAGCATTCTGAACATGTCCGGATCTGGAGCAGGAGGCAAGTGGATGGCCTCCTCCGTCAAGGAGAAGGACATAAAGAAGCTCCAGGAGGCCGGATACTTAGCCAAGAAGGTCAACCATCGGCTTCCGGCCAAGGGATAAATTGTCCCTTTCCCAGAACCCCAAGAAAGGGTAGTGTTCATTTCTCACTTCGTCCGCGGGTTGGGATTTCCCCTCCACCCATTTGTCCGTGAACTGATGCATTATTACGAGCTGGACTTCCATGATCTGGCCCCCAACTCCATCCTCAACATATCAGCATTTATCATCGTGTGTGAGGCCTTTCTCTGCATCCCACCCCGTTTTGGGTTATGGCTGAAGACTTTCAATCTGAAGCCGAAGGTGGTGAGCGGTCAACAAGCAGAGTGTGGAGGCGCTATGGTGGGCAAGATGCCCAATGTTACCTGCCCCGAAGGCTCCTTCGTGGAGAAGGTAAAGGGGTGGCAGCCGGGGTGGTTCTACATCATCGAGCCGCACGACACCAACTGGGCGGCGGCCCCCGAATTCCGATCTGGAGTCCCAGTGCGGCTCACCTCCTGGCAAGAGAAGGGCCTGAGCTGGGGCTCTTCAGACAAGGTGTCCGGGCTCCAAACGTGCATCCAGAACATGATAAACAAGAGAATCAAGCTTGTCAACGTGGTACAAGTCATGCTCATTCGTCGGATCCTTCCGTGCCAACACCGGTCCTGCAATTTGTGGGAGTTCGATCCAGCCAAGCACCAGACGCTGCTAGAGCTCTTCGGCACAACACACGAAGATATCTGGAAAGTGCTTCTTAAGGCCGGAGAGACACCACAGCCCACGACCGAGGATCGTGGGCTTAGCTCAAAATGCCAGGCTAATCCGGTAAGTTTTTACATGTTTTTCAAGTTATGCCTTTTACAGGCATATTTGAGGCGGGAGTCTAAGCTTCCCCCTTGATTTATTCAGGCCTGGATAGAGATAGCGGAGCGGATTGTCTGCCCGGCTCCGCTGCCCAAAGGCCCAGAAACCCCACTTCTAACGAAGATGTTTTTTCCGGCACCTTACGAGGTGCCGGAGAAGAAGGCCAAGAAGAAGGCCTAGGGGACCAGAGATGGTCTCAGTCGCAAGGGCGCTTCGGACACAGTGTCTGAAGACGCCGAGGATCGCTCCTCCACCTCCAAAGACAACATGGAAGAGGAGGAGGAGGAGGAGGAAGAAATCCGTCCCCCCTATAGGGGGGAGAAAAAAGAGGGTGGCCCCCACTTATTCGGAGGCCAAGGCGTCCAAGAAGGGGAGAGCTTCTCCTCCGGATAGTCCCAGGATAGCTACCGACAGCAACCAGGAATGGGCGCCCAGGGTCAAGCCCTTGGATAAATCGTAAGTATCTGAACACAATAATGTATTCGGCCTTTTTACTGTATTATTTTTAACGTGCTGGGTCATGCACTTGCAGTCCGGCTCGGTTCAACATCGAGCTATCCTCCTCTTCGGAGGGATCGCTGGACCCGTCGGTGATGGATAGCAGGTCCCTTCCAACGGCCTCCTCCCCCAAGGCCGCGGTCAACACCGAAGTGTTGTCTCGAAGGATCCCGGGCCAGGGAGTGGCTCAGGAGGCTGTCCCGGTGGTGCCGGAGGGTGGAACCTCGCCCGCCGAAAATATGGGGGAGCAAGTCCCCACAGAGACTGGCGATGGGGGCTACTTTCAATCCGGCCCCCAGCCGAATACTATTCCGGAGATAATTGTGGCTCCGGAATCAGGCAAGCAACCCTTGAAGGAAGGGGGCGTGCCTGTTCCACGGGTGGCCTCCGTCCATCCAGAGGCGCCGGACAATTTGCTGGAAGTGCCGCGAGGCGCTTCCGTTGTGGAAGAAGACCGCACCCTCATGGGTGTGGTAATTGAGAGGATTCAGTCCACAAAAAGCAGACTGACCGAAGCGTGTATGAGCCTTCTAACAAGCTTTGAGGTAAGCCATGCGACTTTAAAAAGGAATGTCATAGTATAGGTAGTAGCCCCTGATGCTCTGTCCGGTGTTCAGAAAGAAAAACCGAATAGAGGATCAAATGAATTTTGCAGGAGACTAATTTAAAATGTTTATGTGAACAAACAGGCATCGCTGCTAGCTGCGTCCGCTCATACCGCGGAAGTCTCTGGACTGAAGCAGAATCTGGAGCGGGCTGAGGGAGAGCTCGGCCGCGTAAAGGAGCAGCTAAAAGAAAACGAAGGTATGCGTTGATTTGTATCAAAATTTAGATTTGGTGAATGTTTTGTTCTGACTTAAAGTGTCATTTATATTTATTAGGGGCCGTGACCGAAGTAACAACCCTCACAAAGGCGCTGCCTGAGGCCGAGGACAAGGCGGCCAAGGAGCGGGCCGCATGCAAAAAGCATGAAGCCTGGGTCAAGGAGGTCCAGCAAGAGCTCCAGAACGCAGTCGAAAGATGTGAGTCCTTAGAGCGTGATTTTAAGGAGCAAGAGTCCGAACTTGCGAAGGCCCGCCAGAGTGCACAAGATGCCCAAGTCGAAGCCCAGGGCGCCCTCCAGGAAATCCAGGCGGCCAAAAACATGGCGGCGGGTAAGGCTTTTATAATGCAGAGCAAATATGTGAGGGAAAGGTTCCTTTTACTGACCCAGATTTGGAGCTCTCCAGGGGCGTTTACGGATCTGCTGTGCAGTGTGTCAGAAACTGTAGAATTCTATCGAGCCGAAGAGGGAAGCTCTATAGAGAAGCTGTTCTGGTTGCAATACCTTGCGTCAGAACCTCCGGTGTCTTTTAGCGACCAGCTGAAGCAACTGGTCAAGCTACATAAAGCAGCCAAACTCGTCATGAAGGCTTTGATAATCCAGCTATGGCCTGTCGAAGCTATTCCTAGCAGCTACTTCGGACTCGTGAAGCGGCTAGTCAGTTCCTGTCCTCGGCTTGATGCCATTAAATAGTCTGTCTGCATTGAAGGTGCACGAATGGCCTTCGCTCGCGCAAAGACGCACTGGGCGAAGATGGATGCCACGAAGTTGATGACCGAAGGACCGCCCGAAGGCAAGGAGCACCACAAGCCCGAGTTGTATTATGATAGTGTCATGGAGGGGTCCCACCTTGTGGCAGAGCAATGTGCTAAGGATATCATATTCCCATGAATACACTCATGTTTATCCTGTCCTGTAATATAAAACAGTTCAGTTATGTAGTGCAAAGTTTTTTTAAAACTACACCTCCTGTGCAGCCGTTTTAATAAATCTGAGAAATGCCAGTCGTCGGCTTCTGCCCCCACATAGGTAGTACAGGGGTGTTCAGGATGAATCTAAACAGTCTTTATCCACGGTTTTGGTCCTTTAAGGAGGTGTTTAGCGCAACGAACCAGGCAATCGGACTATTCGGCTTTATCATTCTCACTTAGCCATAGGAGTTTGACGAGACAAACTTAGGCGTATCCCTTGGTGTTCGGAAGACCAAACTTGGGGCGCTATATACACTTAATCAGATAAAAACGGATTCATCGCATGATGCGGAAAAAATCACTAAAGATTTGTAACCTCTCGAAGAGCTGACCGGCTCTTGCCACATCGTGACAGTCAGTTTTCGGCTTTCTCTACTGAGGTGCTCATCTGGAATAACCAGGACATAATCGCAGTAGTTCTTCCTTTACTACCCTAGCCGATAGTGGAACATAGGGTAGCAAGCACAGGAGTCGGGCAACCCAACTATTGACCCAAGACATGATTTGGAGCCGATGCATATAATGCTACAATTCGGGGTGCCAAACTACCGTAAAAGTGTTCGGACTTTCTTGCCGTGTTATGGGGCGTAATAGAGCCCCTGGTGAATTAAGCCATACCAGAGTGTATGGGTGCAAATGATAACAATATATATAAAGAAAAGGACAAAATTAAGTAATAAGCTGATGCTGCAAATATGGAGCCGCAAATTATTTTCCATTGTAATTTAATTAGTACGCCAAGGCATACTTGTACAAATAGTGCCATAAGCAATAAGGCTATTTAACATGCCATGACCAAGGGCAGGCTGCATGCAGGTTTTAAGATAGGTATAACGATCGTTAGCAGAGACCACCTGTAAATTCCCTTGCACGTTTAAGCCTTTTTCCTTCTTGGTGTAGACGTCCCTTGATAGGTCCGATGATCAGGTTGTCCGAAAACGAGGCCAGAAGAAAGAAACTTGGAAAGAAAATAGAATAGTGAAATTATGCGAGTCCAGGAGTGGTTGAGCCATATTGTGAACCCTGGTCTAGTTGTGCCTCCGTATACGCCCATGGTATTTTGAGTGCGTAATTATGTACGCGGGGCACGAATGTCGCCGCTTGATTGAGGCTGGGACGGAGGCCGAATTGCCAGTAGAGCTCTAGACGGTTGGGCAGTCCTGCTGCAGAGTAGTTCGGACTCGCTTGACGGTGTCCAGGGGCTTTACTGCCGAATTGAGGTTCTACCTAAGAAGGCTACTCTGTACTTCTGCTGCAAGGGCCGCGGTGTGTTCCTCAGTATGGAGGGAGCGTTCCGTATTTCCGTTGACCGTTATGACACCGCGTGGTCCGGGCATCTTGAGCTTGAGATAGGCGTAGTGTGGCACCTCATTGAATCGAGCGAATGCGGTTCGTCAGAGCAGTGCGTGATAGCCGCTGCGGAAAGGGATGATATCAAAGATCAATTCTTTGCTTCGGAAGTTATCCGGGGATCCAAAGACCACTTCTAGTGTGATTGAGCCCGTGCAACAGGCCTCCACACCTGGTATGACACCTTTAAAGGTGTTTTTTGTGGGTTTGATCCTTAAGAAATTGATACCCATTTTGCGCACGGTATCCTGATAAAGCAGGTTCAGGCCGCTTCCACCGTCCATGAGGACTTGTATAAGGTGGAATCCATCGATGATAGGGTTGGGCACCAGTGCGGCTGAACCGCCATGACGGATGCTGGTCGGATGGTCCCTTCGATAAAAAGTGATCGAACAGGAGGACCATGGGTTGTATTTTGGGGCGACTGGCTCCATGGCGTAGATGTCCCTTAGCGCGCGCTTCCGCTCCCTTCTGGATATATGGTAGCATATATCATGTTCACCATTTTGACTTGGGGAGGAAACTTCTTCTGTGCCCTTGTATTCGGTGGCCGGGGCTCCTCGTCGTCATCGCTTTGCGACCCCTTTTCCTTATTTTTGGCATTTAACTTGTCATCCTGTTTAAAGACCCAACATTCTCTATTGGTATGATTGGCTGGTTTATCAGGGGTGCCGTGGATTTGACATGGACGATCGAGTATGCGGTCCAAACTGGACGGGCCCGGATTGTTTCTCTTAAATGACTTCTTCCGCTAACTGGACTTGGAGCCACTGAATCCGGCGTTGACGGCCGTGTCTTTGGCATGGTCGCCATTGTTTTGACACTTGTGTGTGTTGCACCGGGGCTTGCCGTTGTTGTCTCTGGCTTCAGAAGTGCCAGGTTTACTTGAGGTGCAGTTGCTACGAGCTAGCCAGCTATCCTCGCCCGCACAAAAGCGGGTCATAAGCGTCGTAAGGGCTACCCTGGACCGGCTTCTCTTGTCTGAGGTGTCGGGCAAGCCATTCATCATGGATGTTATGCTTAAAGGCCACTAGGGCTTCGGCATCCGGACAGTCGATGATCTAGTTCTTTTTAGTTAAGAACCGAGTCCAGAATTTCCTGGCTGACTCTCCGAGTTGTTGGATTATGTGACTTAAGTCATCATCATCCGGAGGTCGGACATAGGTGCCTTGGAAGTTGTCAAGGAATGTGTCTTCCAGGTTCTCCCAACTGCCAATAGAGTATTCGAGCAGACTGTTCAACTAGTGCCGAGCTGGTCCCTTGAGTTTTAGTGGGAGATACTTGATGGCATGGAGATCATCACCGCGGGACATATGAATGTGGAGAAGGAAGTCCTCAATCCATACCGCGGGATCTGTTGTCCCATCATATGATTCAATGTTAATAGGTTTAAACCCTTTTGGGAATTCTTGTTCCATTACTTCATCAGTGAAGCATAGGGGGTGTGCGGCGCCTCTGTGCCGGGCTACATCGTGACGCAACTCGGAGGAAGCTGGTCTGCAGTATTCGGTTCGGACAGGTTTGTATTTGTTATATCCGGTATGGTGGCCGTCGTCGTGTATTGGGGCGCACCCCCGCGATCCATAGGTCGATCTTGTCTGGCCTGTTCTATTCTCCAAGTCGTACCGCAGGTCATGTGTGTATCCCCAAGCAGTTGTGTTTCTATTTGTTCGGCGAGGTAGTGTGGGCTGGTGTTCGGGCTGAGTTGCCATTTTATCTCGGCCACGCGATGGTCGGTTAGCCGCATTATGCGCCGGTAGTGCTGGCTCTAGTGCCTCGTCATCGAATTAAGGTAGAAATTTGCGCTTCGGGTAACTTTTGTTTGGGCGTTCGAGTCCATATTCCTCGGCTGCTAGGACCTCAGTCCATCTATCAGTGAGGAGATCTTGATCAGCTTGAAGCTGCTGCTGCTGCTTTTTTAGGCTCTTTGCAGTGGCTATAAGCTGACACTTAAAGTGCTCCTACTCAACGGGATCCTCAGGCACGATAAATTCTTTCTCGCCGAGGCTCACCTCATCCTGGGAGAGAGGCATGTAAATACTATCCTCCGAGTCTTCATTCATGGCCTGTTCATCAGGGCTGGCTTGCCCGTCTTCCCATTCGGCCTGTTCGAAACTTGGCTGGGCGGGGTCATCATTGTCTGCGGCATCGTCCGGAGTGCTATTTTCTCTTGTGCCGACATTGCTGTTTTTCCCATGGCGTGGTTTAGAGCAGCACCACTGACGTCGGTGCTTCGGCTGCTTCTCAGGAGGTTTATGCTCAACTGGATCCTTTTTGTGATCGTCATTGGTTTCCTTGGGTGTGTCCACCATGTATATGTCGTATGAGGAGGTGGTTGTCCAGCGAACTGTGGGCGGTGGTTCTTGTTCTTCTCCGGCATCATCGTCCATACTGTCAATGTCTTCGGAGTCGAAATCAAGCATGTCGGTCAAGTCGTCGACAGTGGCTATCAAGTGGGTGGTGGGTGGGTAACGAAGTTCTTCGTCGTTCGCTTCCCACTCAAGCCGGACATAGTTCAGCGAGGAATCTCCTGACAAGGAGAGGGATTTCAACGAGTTTAACACATCACCCAGGGGTGAGTGTTGGAAGATGTCCGCAAAGCTAAACTCCAAGATCGGCGGTCAGTTAGATTCGATGGGCGCGGATACACGCAGTTCGGAGCCAATGGCCCGAGATGAGTCCGAGGTTCCGATGACACAGGCCTTGTTGGAGGTCAGATCTGTGTTCGGCTCTAGCACCATTGAGTCTGCGGTTTCCATGGCGGGGTGGAGCCTCCCGTCCTTGGATGACGTAATCTGCTCTGGATCTAGGGCCAGAACAGTTACAGGCGCTATCCCCTGAGCGTGATCCGATGACAGATTTAGGTCATGTTCATCGTGGCTGCAGGGTGCGGCTGTCATGGGTTCGAATCCGTCGAAGATCAAGTCTCCCCGGATGTCGGCGGTGTAGTTCAAGATTCCAAACCTAACCTGATGGCCAGGGGCATAGCTTTCGATCTACTCCAGATGGCCAAACGAGTTGGCCCGCAATGCGAAGCCACCGAATACGAAGATCTGCCTGGGAAGAAGGATCTCACCCTAGACTGCTTTGTTGATGATCGAATGAGCCATCAAGCCTTATGATGGCGACGCAGTGGAACTCTCAATGAAAGCACCAATGTCTGTTTCAAAACCGATGGATCTCAGGTAGGGGGTCCCAAACTGTGCATCTAAGGCTAATGGTAACAAGAGGCGGGGGACACAATGTTTACCCAGGTTCGGGCCCTCTCTATGGAGGCAATACCCTGTTGGAAATATGCCCTAGAGGCAATAATAAAAGGATTATTATTATATTTCCTTGTTCATGATAATTGTCTTTTATTCATGCTATAATTGTATTATCCGGAAATCGTAATACACGTGAGAATACATAGACCACAATACCTCCCTAGTAAGCCTCTAGTTGACTAGCTCGTTGGTCAACACATAGTCATGGTTTCCTGACTATGGACATTAGATGTCGTTGACAATGGGATCACATCATTAGGAGAATGATGTGATGGACAAGACCCAATCCTAAGCATAGCACAAGATCGTGTAGTTCGTTTTGCTAGAGCTTTTCCAATGTCAAGTATCTCTTCCTTAGACCATGAGATCGTGTAACTCCCGGATACCGTAGGAGTTCTTTGGGTGTACCAAACGTCACAACGTAACTGGGTGACTATAAAGGTGCACTATAGGTATCTCCGAAAGTGTCTGTTGGGTTGACACGGATCAAGACTATGATTTGTCACTCTGTATAATGGAGAGGTATCACTGGGCCCACTCGGTAGTACATCATCATAATGAGCTCAAAGTGACCAAGTGTCTGGTCACGGGATCATGCATTACGGTACGAGTAAAGTGACTTGCCGGTAACGAGATTGAACGAGGTATTGGGATACCAACGATCGAATCTCCGGCAAGTAACATACGGTCTAACAAAGGGAATAGTATACGGTGTTGCTTGAATCCTCGACATCATGGTTCATCCGATGAGATCATCGAGGAGTATGTGGGAGCCAACATGGGTATCCAGATCCCGCTGTTGGTTATTGACCGAAGAGCTGTCTCGGTCATGTCTGCATGTCTCCCGAACCCGTAGGGTCTACACACTTAAGGTTCGGTGACGCTAGGGTTGTAGGAATATGAGTATGCAGCAAACCAAATGTTGTTCGGAGTCCCGGATGGGATCCCGGACGTCACGAGGAGTTCCGGAATGGTCCGGAGGTAAAGAATTATATATAGGAAGTGCTGTTTCGGCCATCGGGAAAGTTTCGGGGTCACCGGTATTGTACCGGGACCACCGGAAGGGTCCCGGGGGTCCATCGGGTGGGGCCACCTATCCCGGAGGGCTCCTGGGCTGAAGTGGGAGGGGAACCAGCCCCTAGTGGGCTGGTGCACCCCTCCTGGGCCCGCCCTGCGCCTAGGGTTGGAAACCCTAGGTGGGGGGGGGGGGGGCGCACCACTTGCCTTGGGGGGCACTCCACCCCCTTGGCCGCCGCCCCCCTTGGGAGATTGCATCTCCTAGGGCCGGTGCCCCCCCTGGGGCCTATATAAAGGAGGGAAAGGGGGAGGGCAGTTGCACCGTGTGTCTTGGCGCCTCCCTCCCCCTGCTACACCTCGTCCTCCTCCTGCAGCAGCTTGGCGAAGCCCTGCCGGAGTTCTGCTGCATCCACCACCATGCCGTTGTGCTGCTGGATCATCATCAACCTATCCTTCCCCCTTGCTGGATCAAGAAGGAGGAGACGTCATCCGCTCCGTACGTGTGTTGAACGCGGAGGTGCTGTCCGTTCGGCACTTGGTCATCGGTGATTTGGATCACGGCGAGTACGACTCCATCATCACCGTTATCTTGAATGCTTCCGCACGCGATCTACAAGTGGTATGTAGATGCAATCTGTCTCCCATGACTTGTTGCTTAGATGAACTCATAGATGGATTTTTGTGAAACCGTAGGAAAATTTTTAATTTTCTGCAACGTTCCCCAACAGTGGCATCATGAGCTAAGTCTATGCGTAGTTCTCTATTGCACGAGAAGAACACAATTTTGTTGTGGGCGTAGATCTTGTCAACTTGCTTGCTGCTACTAGTCTTTTCTTGCTTCAGCGGTATTGTGGGATGAAGAGGCCCGGACCGACCTTACACGTACGCTTACGTGAGACAGGTTCCACCGACTGACATGCACTAGTTGCATAAGGTGGCTAGCGGGTGTCCGTCTCTCCCACTTTAGTTGGAGCGGATTCGACGAAAAGGGTCCTTATGAAGGGTAAATAGAAGTTGACAAAATCACGTTGTGGTTATTCGTAGGTAAGAAAACGTTCTTGCTAGAACCCAATTGCAACCACGTAAAAGATGCAACAACAATTAGAGGATGTCTAACTTGTTTTTGCAGCAATTGTCATGTGATGTGATATGGCCAGAAGTTGTGATGAATGATGAATGATATATTGTGATGTATGAGATCATGTTCTTGTAATAGGAATCATGACTTGCATTTCGATGAGTATGACAACCGGCAGGAGCCATAGGAGTTGTCTTTATTTTTGTATGACCTGCGTGTCATTGAAGAACGCCATGTAAATTACTTTACTTTATTGCTAAACGCGTTAGCCATAGAAGTAGAAGTAGTCGTTGGCGTGACAACTTCATGAAGACATGATGATGGAGATCATGATGATGGAGATCATGGTGTCATGCCGGTGACGAAGATGATCATGGAGCCCTGAAGATGGAGATCGAAGGAGCTATATGATATTGGCCATATCATGTCACTACTTTATATAATTGCATGTGATGTTTATTATGTATATGCATCTTGTTTACTTAGAATGACGGTAGTAAATAAGATGATCCCTTATAATAATTTCAAGAAAGTGTTCCCCCTAACTGTGCGCCGTTGCTAAAGTTCGTCGTTTGGAAGCACCACGTGATGATCGGGTGTGATAGATCCTTACGTTCACATACAACGGGTGTAAGATAGTTTTACACATGCAGAAACACTTAGGGTTAACTTGACGAGCCTAGCATGTACAGACATGGCCTCAGAACACAAGAGACCGAAAGGTCGAACATGAGTCATATGGAAGATACGATCAACATGGATATGTTCACCGATGATGACTAGTCCGTCTCACGTGATGATCGGACACGGCCTAGTCGACTCGGATCGTGTAACACTTAGATGACTAGAGGGATGTCAATCTGAGTGGGAGTTCATTAAATAATTTGATTAGATGAACTTAATTATCATGAACTTAGTCTAAAACCTTTGCAATTATGTCTTGTAGATCAAATGGCCAACGCTCATGTCAACATGAACTTCAACGCGTTCCTAGAGAAAACCAAGCTGAAAGATGATGGCAGCAACTATTCGGACTGGGTCCGGAACCTGAGGATCATCCTCATAGCAGCCAAGAAAGTTTATGTCCTAGATGCACCGCTAGGTGAAGCACCCATCCCAGAGAACCAAGACATTATGAACACTTGGCAATCACATGCTGATGATTACTCCCTCGTTCAGTGCGGCATGCTTTACATCTTAGAACCGGGGCTCCAAAAGCGTTTTGAGTGACACGGAGCATATGAGATGTTCGAGGAGCTGAAAATGGTTTTTCAAGCTCATGCCCGGGTCGAGAGATATGAAGTCTCCGACAAGTTCTATAGTTGTAAGATGGAGGAAAACAGTTCTGTCAGTGAGCACATACTCAAAATGTCTGGGTTGCACAACCGCTTGTCCTAGCTGGAGATCAACCTCCCGGACGAGGCGGTCATTGATAGAATCCTTTAGTCGCTCCCACCAAGCTACAAGAGCTTTGTGCTGAACTACAATATGCAAGGGATGGTGAAGACCATTCCTGAAGTATTTTCAATGCTAAAGTCAGCAGAGGTTGAAATCAAGAAAGAGCATCAAGTGTTGATGGTCAATAAGACCACTAAGTTCAAGAAGGGCAAGGGTAAGAAGAACTTCAAGAAGGACGGCAAAGATGTTGCCGCGCCCGGTAAGCCAGTTGCCGGGAAGAAGTCAAAGAATGGACCCAAGCCTGAGACTGAGTGCTTTTATTGCAAGGGGAAGGGTCACTGGAAGCGGAACTGCCCCAAATACTTAGCGGACAAGAACGCCGGCAACACTAAAGGTATATTTGATATACATGTAATTGATGTGTACCTTACCAGTACTCGTAGTAACTCCTGGGTATTTGATACCGGTGTCGTTGCTCATATTTGTAACTCACAGCAGGAGCTGCGAAATAAACGGAGACTGGCGAAGGACGAGGTGACGATGCGCATCGGGAATGGTTCCAAGGTCGATGTGATCGCCGTCTGCACGCTACCTCTACATTTACCTACGGGATTAGTTTTAAACCTCAATAATTGTTATTTAGTGCCAAGTTTGAGCATGAACATTGTATCTGGATCTCGTTTGATGCGAGATGGCTACTCATTTAAATTCGAGAATAATGGTTGTTCTATTTATATGAGAGATATGTTTTATGGTCATGCCCCGATGGTCAATGGTTTATTCTTAATGAATCTCGAACGTAATGTTACACATGTTCATAGTGTGAATACCAAAAGATGTAAAGTTGATAACGATAGTCCCACATACTTGTGGCACTGCCGCCTTGGTCACATTGGTGTCAAGCGCATGAAGAAGCTCCATGCTGATGGACTTTTAGAGTCTCTCGATTATGAATCATTTGACAAATGCGAACCATGCCTCATGGGCAAAATGACCAAGACTCCGTTCTCCGGAACAATGGAGCAAGCAACCAACTTATAGGAAATCATACATACTGATGTGTGTGGTCCAATGAGCGTTGAGGCTCGCGGAGGATATCGTTATGTTCTCACTCTCACTGATGACTTGAGTAGATATGGGTATGTCTACTTGATGAAACACAAGTCCGAGACCTTTGAAAAGTTCAAGGAATTTCAGAATGAGGTAGAGAATCAATGTGACTGAAAGATAAAGTTTCTACGATCAGATCGTGGAGGAGAATATTTAAGTCACGAATTTGGTACATACTTAAGAAAATGTGGAATCGTTTCACAACTCACGCCGCCTGGAACACCTCAGCGTAACGGTGTGTCCGAACGTCGTAATCGCACTCTATTGGATATGGTGCGATCTATGATGTCTCTTACCGATTTACCACTATCATTTTGGGAATACGCTCTAGAGACAGCTACATTCACTTTAAATAGGGCACCGTCTAAATCCGTTGAGACGACCCCGTATGAATTATGGTTTGGGAAGAAACCTAAGCTGTCGTTTCTAAAAGTTTGGGGATGCGATGCTTATGTCAAGAAACTCCAACCTGAAAAACTCGAACCCAAGTCGGAAAAATGCGTCTTCATAGGATACCCTAAGGAAACCATTGGGTATACCTTCTACCTTAGATCCGAAGGCAAGATCTTTGTTGCCAAGAACGGATCCTTTCTGGAAAAAGAGTTTCTCTCGATAGGAGTAAGTGGGAGGAAAGTAGAACTCGATGAAGTACTACCTCTTGAACCGGAAAGTAGTACAGCTCAGGAAAATGTTCCTATGGTGCCTACACCGACTGGAGAGGAAATTAATGATGATGATCAAGGTACTTCGGATCAAGTTGCTACTGAACTTCGTAGGTCCACAAGGACACGTTCCACAGCAGAGTGGTATGGCAACCCTGTCCTGGAAATCATGTTGTTAGACAACGGTGAACCTTCGAACTATGAAGAAGCGATGGCGAGCCCAGATTCCAACAAATGGCTAGAAGCCATGCAATCCGAGATAGAATCCATGTATGAAAACAAAGTATGGACTTTGACTGACTTGCCCGATTATCGACGAGCGATAGAAAACAAATGGATCTTTAAGAAGAAGACGGACGCGGATGGTAATGTCACCATCTATAAACCTCGACTTGTCGCTAAGGATTATCGGCAAGTTCAAGGGATTGACTGCGATGAGACTTTCTCTCCCGTAGCGAAGCTTAAGTCCGTCCGAATCATGTTAGCAATTGCCGCATACTATGATTATGAGATATGGCAGATGGACATCAAAACGGCATTCCTTAACGGTTGTCTTAAGGAAGAGCTGTATATGATGCAGCCGGAAGGTTTTGTCGATCCTAAGAATGCTAACAAAGTATGCAAGCTCCAGCGATCCATTTATGGGCTGGTGCAAGCATCTCGGAGTTGGAACATTCGCTTTGATGAGATGATCAAAGCGTTTGGGTTTATGCAGACTTATGGAGAAGTCTGCGTTTACAAGAAAGTGAGTGTGAACTTTGTAGCATTTCTCATATTATATGTAGATGACATACTTTTGATGGGAAATGATATAGAATTCTTGGACAGCATTAAGGCCTACTTGAATAAGTGTTTTTCAATGAAGGACCTTGGAGAAGCTGCTTACATATTAGGCATCAAGATCTATAGGGATAGATCGAGACGCCTCATAGGTCTTTCACAAAGCACATACCTTGATAAGATTTTGAAGAAGTTCAAAATGGATCAGTCCAAGAAAGGGTTCTTGCCTGTATTGCAAGGTGTGAGATTGAGCTCGACTCAATGCCCGACCACTGCAAAAGATAAAGAAGAGATGAGCGCCATCCCCTATGCCTCAGCCATAGGATCTATTATGTATGCCATGCTGTGTACCAGACCTGATGTAAACCTTGCCGTAAGTTTGGTAGGAAGGTACCAAAGTAATCCCGGCAAGGAACACTGTACAGCGGTCAAGAATATCCTGAAGTACCTGAAAAGGACAAAGGACATGTTTCTCGTTTATGGAGGTGACGAAGAGCTCGTCGTAAAGGGTTACGTCGACGCTAGCTTCACACAGATCTGGATGACTCTAAGTCACAAACCGGATACGTGTATATGTTGAATGGTGGGGCAGTAAGCTGGTGCAGCTGCAAGCAGAGCGTCGTGGCGGGATCTACATGTGAAGCGGAGTACATGGCAGCCTCGGAGGCAGTGCATGAAGCAATTTGGGTGAAGGAGTTCATCACCGACCTAGGAGTCATTCCCAATGCGTTGGGGCCTCTGTGACAACACTGGAGCTATTGCCCTTGCCAAGGAGCCCAAGTTTCACAAGAAGACCAGGCACATCAAGCGTCGTTTCAACTCCATCCATGAAAATGTTCAAGATGGAGACATAGATATTTGCAAAGTACATACGGATCTGAATGTCGCAGATCCGTTGACTAAACCTGTTCCGCGAGCAAAACATGATCAACACCAGAACTCTATGGGTGTTCGATTCATCACAATGTAACTAGATTATTGACTCTAGTGCAAGTGGGAGACTGTTGGAAATATGCCCTAGAGGCAATAATAAAAGGATTATTATTATATTTCCTTGTTCATGATAATTGTCTTTTTATTCATGCTATAATTGTATTATCCGGAAATCGTAATACACGTGTGAATACATAGACCACAATACGTCCCTAGTAAGCCTCTAGTTGACTAGCTCATTGGTCAAGAGATAGTGGTTTCCTAACTATGGACATTAGATGTTGTTAAAAACGGGATCACATCATTAGGAGAATGATGTGATGGACAAGACCCAATCCTAAGCATAGCACAAGATCGTGTAGTTCGTTTTAGAGCTTTTCCAATGTCAAGTATCTCTTCCTTAGACCATGAGATCATGTAACTCCCGGATACCTTAGGAGTGCTTTGGGTGTACCAAACGTCACAACGTAACTGGGTGACTATAAAGGTGCACTACATGTATCTCCGAAAGTGTCTGTTGGGTTGACACGGATCGAGACTGGGATTTGTCACTCCGTATAACAGAGAGGTATCACTGGGCCCACTCGGTAGTACATCATCATAATGAGCTCAAAGTGACCAAGTGTCTGGTCACGGGATCATGCATTACGGTACGAGTAAAGTGACTTGCCGGTAACGAGATTGAACGAGGTATTGGGATACCGACGATCGAATCTCGGGCAAGTAACATACCGTCTGACAAAGGGAATAGTATACAGGGTTACTTGAATCCTCGACATCGTGGTTCATCCGATGATATCATCACGGAGTATGTGGGAGCCAACATGGGTATCCAGATCCCGCTGTTGGTTATTGACCGGAGAGCCGTCTCGGTCATGTCTGCATGTCTCCCGAACCCGTAGGGTCTACACACTTAAGGTTCGGTGATGCTAGGGTTGTATGAATATGAGTATGCAGCAAACCAAATGTTGTTCGGAGTCCCGGATGGGATCCCGGACGTCACGAGGAGTTCCGGAATGGTCCGGAGGTAAAGAATTATATATAGGAAGTGCTGTTTCGGCCATCGGGAAAGTTTCGGGGTCACCCGGTATTGTACCGGGACCACCGGAAGGGTCCCGGGGGTCCACCGGGTGGGGCCACCTATCCCGGAGGGCTCCGTGGGCTGAAGTGGGAGGGGAACCAGCCCCTAGTGGGCTGGTGCGCCCCCCTGCCCCCCTGCGCCTAGGGTTGGAAACCTTAGGTGGGGGGGGGGCGCACCACTTGCCTTGGGGGGCAGTCCACCTCCCCTGGCCGCCGCCCCCCTTGGGAGATTGCATCTCCAAGGGCCGGCGCCCCCCTGGGGGCCTATATAAAGGAGGGCAAGGGGGAGGGCAGCCGCACCGTGTGTCTTGGCGCCTCCCTCCCCCTTCTACACCTCGTCCTCCTCCCGCAGCAGCTTGGCGAAGCCCTGCCGGAGTTCTGCTACATCCACCACCACGCCGTTGTGCTGCTGGATCATCATCAACCTCTCCTTCCCCCTTGCTGGATCATGAAGGAGGAGACGTCATCCGCTCCGTACGTGTGTTGAACGCAGAGGTGCTGTCCGTTCGGCACTTGGTCATCGGTGATTTGGATCACGGCGAGTACGATTCCATCATCACCGTTCTCTTGAACGCTTCCGCACGTGATCTACAAGTGGTATGTAGATGCAATCTCTCTCCCATGACTCGTTGCTTAGATGAACTCATAGATGGATCTTGGTGAAACCGTAGGAAAAAATTTAATTTTCTGCAACGTTCCCCAACATACCCTACTTCCTGCTTGATTGATCTTGATGAATATGAGTATTACAAGAGTTGATCTACCACGAGATCATAGAGGCTAAACCCTAGAGCTAGCCTATGATTATGATTGTTCTTGTCCTACGGACTAAACCCTCCGGTTTATATAGACACCGGAGGGGGCTAGGGTTACACAAAGTCGGTTACAGAGAAAGGAATCTACATATCCGAGTTGTCAAGCTTGCCTCCATGCAAAGGAGGGTCCAATCCGATCACGGGACGAAGTCTTCTATCTTGTATCTTCATAGCCCAACAGTCCGGCACATGCATATATAGTCCAGCTGTCCGAGGACCCCTTAATCGAAGACTCCCTCAATAACCCACAAGTGTAGGGGTTCGTTTGTACCCTTCTTTGATAAATAAGAGTGTCAAACCCAACGAGGAGCTAAAGGTGCAAAAAATATTCCCTCAAGTTCTATCGACCACCGATACAACTCTATGCACACTTGACGTTTGCTTTACCTTAAACAAGTATGAGAGTATTTTGCAAGAATAAAACTACGATTACTTTGCGAGAAGAGAACTACGGATAAATTGCAAGGTAGTAAAAGTGGATAGCTTTTGTCAACAAGAAAGTCATTTGTCTCTAGGAAATCGATAACAAGTACCGGTAATCATTCTTGTAATTTTATATGAGGGAGAGGCATGAGCTAACATAGTTTCTCTAATTGGATCATATGCACTTATGATTGGAACTCTAGGAAGAATCCACAACTACTAAAGATCATTAAGGTCGTGAAACCCAACCATAGCATTAAGTATCAAGTCCTCTTTACTCCCATACGCCATAGCCCACTTATCCGTGTTTAGGCTGCTGCCATCCCCTGCAACACTGACAATAAGCAAACCATGAACATATTGCAACACCCTACAACGGGGGCCCCTCATGTTTGCGCGAGAAGGAGGGCACTGTAGGACAGCACCGTAAATAAAATATACAATCATACCAACCAAGATCACGATTAATCCACAGGACAAAACCGATCTACTCAAACATCATAGGATAACCATAGATCGTTGGAAAAATAATATATGGAGTTGAGCACCATGTTTAAGTAGAGATTACAGCGGGGAGAAGGGGTGTTACACTGCTGCATAGAGGGGGAGAAAGTTGGTGTTGATGGTAGCAAGATTGTTGATGTAGATCGCCGTCGCGATCCTTGCCCTGGCGGCACTTCGGCGCCACCGGGAGAGAGGGGGAGAGAGCCCTCACGGTGTTCTGGACTAGGGGGTACTCACCATGTTGTCTCCCAATCAGTTAGATTGGGCCAAGGACCCCCATGGCCATATACTCATTGGCCACTTCGGACAGCTGCCGCTTATAAGGAAGATTCGACAAGACTTGGTGATCAAGACAAGGACTCCTCCCCACCGGCGTATTCGGCTAGGACTCTTGTTATCCTAGGCCTCTGGTACATTATACAAACCAGGGCCAGGCTAGTCGATAGACATACACAATCATAATCATAGGCTAGCTTCTAGGGTTAGCCTCTACGATCTCGTGGTAGATCCACTCTTGTAATACTCATATCATCAAGATCAATCAAGCAGGAAGTAGGGTATTACCTCCATAGAGAGGGCCTGAACCTGGGTAAATAACGTGTCCCCCAACTCCTGTTACCATTAGCCTTAGATGCACAGTTTGGGACCCCCTACCCGAGATCCGCCGGTTTTGACACTGACATTGGTGCTTTCATTGAGAGTTCCGCTGTGTGAGCGGCAAAGGATCAATGGCTCGACGACGGATCAATTGCGACGTCGGCTTCTTCATCACCGGCTCGACTGGTCACCTTGGCTTGACCGAGGACTGCACCCTACCTTCGACCGTCATGTTCGGATGAGGGCCTTCATCAAAAACGACTCCGATCTCTATGAATATCATGGAGGAATCATCCATGGAGCTCAGGGGCTCAACGTCAACATTGCCCTCGGGCGACCGTGCTGTTTTTCTAGACAGCGAAATTGTATCCGCCGCCACCGCCTCCTCGAGTGTCGTTTTAACGATTGCTTTGGTGGAATTGTGCGGAGTTAAGTCTACAATAACCCTAGAAAATTTTGTCGAGTTCCGATGGATAAATCACCGGCAATCTATGATATACCGGAGCCCTGTCAAATCTGGACGAGAATCCGAATGAGTTTGGAGCGTGGTGTCCAGCTCTAGCTCGGACATCCTTTGGAAGATCCAACCGTTGATTGGCTGCGCAATTCTTATATCTACCACCTGTCAAAATTTCAGCTCGATCCGACCGTCCAAACTCTGGGAACCTTCCGATTAGTGCATCACTATTCGGATATGTTTTCTGCACGTGAATGAATCCGACCTGAGTTCATCTTCTTTATGAACGGGATTTCGGACATCCTTTTTGAAGGAAGTTTTTGTCTAGGGTATTGTGTTTTATTATCAAACACATCCCACTGATATTAAAAATATTTTTTCCCAATATAATCTTCACCATCGCGCCGGTGTCAAACCAGCCCGACAACATTGCTCTACGGCGGCCGCCCTGCGCTAGACACATCATCGCTTTGTTGAGCCAAGCTCAACTCCTTCGGATCATCATCTCGGCAAGCCGAACAATACTTCGGCATCGCCAAGGATAAACCGTCACTAACACCGCCGTCCCTCGGATTGCACGGAGCGGGCACACCAGCATCACCGCACGGTCACTTCACCAAGCCAGCATTGACCACTTTACAAGTTGCGACCTGCATCGGCATGGCCGAACCGTTGCTTCATCGAGCCGATGTCCACCACGCTGAACTACTCCAACACCTCGGCTGACATGGCAGCTGCAAAATCTCCTCACCAACCTGCTCTATCTCCTCTCTGGGCCGGGGCCTTCGTCATCCCTTCATCAACTTACTTCGGAGACTTCGGCGTCACGGGCCGACCAACTTCATCACATTAGCTGGACCACGGGCTTTGCCTCGGCGAATCAACCTTTGCCAGCATCGCCATACCTTCGCTTCATCACCCATCAGGCAATAGGTGTGCGGATCAAGTCCCAATTTTGGGAGTAATCGTTTTTTAGATTGCTACAGCAGATAAATCAGGTGCTATTAATCCTAGCAATTTTTTCTTGTTTGGGTTTATTTTTCCCAAGGAATTATTACTCTACTTTGTTCCATCATCTATACATAGGTCTATCAAATGGTGTCCGCATTAATGATGGTCGCGTGATGGTTCAGTCAGTTTCCGTGCATAGTTCGGCGAACGCCATATCCGGAACTCGGACCGACCTATGAATTCGGGCTTTGTCATGCCTTCACTGCGTCACGCCGATGCCCTGCATCGACATCGGCTTCGGCGCCAGGCCACATCTCTTTAAATAAATTATTTTTGCGTAAAGCAATTATGCAAGG
>NC_041381.1:508298460-508302180 GCF_002162155.2 Triticum dicoccoides | reverse complement strand
CTTCTGCCGCCGACACAGCTCACCACCCTCGCCCCAATCCCCTCCCACGCTGCCGCCCTGAGCCTCCACCATCGCGCAACCCCACGCGCTCCTCCACCTTCTTCCCCGTCGGGGCCACCGCGCCACCAGAACAACCGCTCCCCCACCTTCTTCTCTGTCGGGGCCCCCGCGCCGCTAGAAACCCCGCTCCCGACCTTCTTCCTGGCACCGACGCCGCCAGATCTCCCACGCCCCGGCCACCGTGGCTCCAACCACCGTCTCCCCGCTCCGCCCCCTCCCCTGGCCACTAGCACTTCCTTCACGCAAAAAGGGCTGCCGAGCATCGCATCCGGCCGTGGGTTCGCGACGAGAACCCACCGGATCCGGCCTCCCAGATGGCTGCGGCCGTGGGGCGTCGAGGTCACCGTGGCCCTCTCCTCCCCAGATCCGGTGAGCCCCTCATGGCGCTCTCCTCCCCAGCTCGTGTGCCGACGGCGACATCCAGCGGGTCAGGGCAGACCTCATCCGGCTTCTTCCCTCGCCGGGGCCGCAGCTGGCCACACCTCCTGGTGCCCCTCGGGCTGGTCTCGCGCCGCCCCTGCCCAGCATCACCCATCCCCCACGCCCAGATCCGCCATTCGTCCTCGATCTGGATCAAGTCGACGACGAGCCCTCTCCTCG
The DNA here is from genome assembly GCF_002162155.2 of Triticum dicoccoides. Classification (NCBI taxonomy): domain Eukaryota; kingdom Viridiplantae; phylum Streptophyta; class Magnoliopsida; order Poales; family Poaceae; genus Triticum; species Triticum dicoccoides. The sequence goes on along the minus strand of NC_041381.1, from coordinate 508,301,520 downwards.
TGGCGGTCTCCAGCGAGACCCTCATCTGCGCCACCCGTAGGTACTCGGGTGCCACCCCACCACGTGCAGCTTGGTCGCGCCGCCGCCGCTGCCCTAGCGCTGCACCGCCCTGACCAGCGCCGTTGCCGCCACTCTAGCCTTATCTCGCGCTGCAACCCGCCCTCCTCCATGTTGACCCCTGGATCTGACGGCCGAGCCGCCACACGAGTCAAACAGGTGAGCCGCTCCTCCGCCCCGCAGTCTCCGATTGCCATTCTTGCAAATTGCAATATTCCTCCACCAGCGCTTTGCAGGCACCGCCGTGACCCTCTTCATTCCCTGATCCAACTTCCAAGGAGCAGCAGGGTGTCACCGATAGCCTCCTCATCTCCTCTTACTCGAGCTCGGGCCGACACCTAGCTCGACCACATGCCGGCGCTTCCCTCCCCTCCACACGTGCCTCCCTGCCAGCCCCGGACCTTACCTCGCCACCAACGGGCACAGCAACCCCCCTGGTATACAGCAACGGGTCCTCCCTGGCCCTGATGGCAGCGACAATGTCAACAATAGACCCCCTGTGCAGTTCACGCGATGCACCCCTGCGGTGTGGAGCTCATCTGCGTGTCGTTTGCTTCCCCCATCGCATGCGTGCAGTGCGGTTCGTATGGTGATGTAGCTCACCGCTTGGTGCTCCAGTGCAGTTAGACTGCCGGTGGTGTTCACCAATTTCGCCTCCCACACGACCTGCTCACTTCACACCAACGACGTGCACAAGCACCTCACTATCTAGACCAAGTGGAGTAGTGGACTGAAGTTCACAAAAAAATATGATTGAAGTTCCCAAAAAAGCCGTTAGAGAAAGTTGTTAAAAAAGTAAGGTGCTCGTGAAGTTTAGTTTATTATTTCCAGACAAAGTGTAGTTTACTTGGTCAACTTGCCTTGTTGATTCAGAATTTGGCTTCCTTCTTGTGTGTGCCAGTCGAAGAATTTATGTATGATATACCTTTTGTTCCAATCCGAGCTGACCGCTAGATTTGTGCTTCTTTGTCTTTGATTTCTGTTTGTTTTGCAGAAACCGATGAAAAGGATTCCTGGGCTAGTGCTCATCAGTCTTGGGTGACTAGGTGATCTCACTCCCCTATAAAATTTTCACCGTTTCCTACCTATGGCTATGGTAATTCCTCCATCAAACCACCTGACTTTAGGTTGCCCTGCCCACCATGCAGTTTTGCGCACATAGGAGTGTAGCTCGACCAACAGGACGTGCAATTTGGCCCATGGCGTCGACGGTTTTCCAGTGAACTCGCGTGTGCACGGGCAGTTCCCTTGGACTATGCACACACGGTCGTTTTTATGAGGGGTTCACTGTGTATGTTGGAGAGGTTCGCTCCTCCATGGGGGTCATCTTTTTAGGTAGTTCGCTTCCTGAATTGTTTTAACACTTTTTTGTTTTTGCTTAAATCCGGTCTAGTGTAGTTCGTTTGTTATGTTGGATATGTTCATTTTGATGAAAAAATAAAAGGTTGATGCAGCCCACTTCGAGGAGTCTTGTGGTTCACCTCATTCAATAAGGAAGAAACAGAGTGTCTTTATCAGATAGATGTGGCTTTGAAGCTCACTTCGTTGTCTCATGCAGTTTGTTATAATACTCCTCCGTGGTTTGCTCGGTAAATAGGAAAAATATATATCTCAAAGAAGCTCGCTTTTCATTATATGTAGTTCACTCGTTCAGTCCCTGCGGTCCACTCGCTCGGTCTACACACGTAAAATGAGTTTAGTAAAAACTCAAGCGGTTCACTTTTGGTAGTGACACGACCCGTTTACGGTAGTCTCGAGGTTCACTTTTCATAGTATTGCGGTTCACCAACGTTCGACATGAAGTGCACTACACCTCGTTTGCGAAAATTTACGTCCCACAAAAAAAACCATGCAGTGCACTTGCCCTTCTAATGAAGTGCGGTATTTCGTCTGAAGTAGTGCGTTCTTCTTTCCCCATTCGAGAAAAAAAATACTCGTCTCAAGTAGTGCATTCTTCTTTCCCCGTCCGAGAAAAAATACGTCTAAACAAAAAGAAACCATGCAGTGCACTTGCCCATCGAACGAAGTGCGGTATTTCGTCTGAAGTAGTGCATTCTTCTTTCCTCGTCCGAGAAAAAATATGTCTAAACAAAAAGAAACCATGCAGTGCACTTGCCCATCTGATGCAGTGCGGTATTTTGTCTCAAGCAATGCGTTCTTCTGTCCGATGCAGTACATATGACAATTTTGGTCTCGCGAAGAACAAAGTGTCGCTTTTCGATAAAATCGAAACTGCTCTTAAATCGTAAGGAATTAGAGAGAGTGTTCTACATGAAAAAGTTGCGTCTCGTCGATATCTTTACAACGGCGTATGATTTGAATTATTCAGACCAGCCGTTCGTAAAAATTTCGCGAAAAAACAGCCACTATCTCTCGACGTCAGCCGCACGATTTTTAAAATTAACTAAAAACCGTAAGAAATCTCAAAACAAAATCAGCATACGAAAGTTGCGCCTCGTCCGTAGCTTTCCAACGGCGTATCATACGCCTGATGGCGACAAACGGTTACAAAACTGGAGCGAAAACAGTACCGAAAATTTCAAAAAATTTGAAAAACAGAGTTCCGCGATTTAGTAAATTTGAAACTGCTCTTCAACCGTAACGAATTAGAGAAAATGATAGATATGAAAAAGATGTGCCTTGATGATATCTTTCCAACAGTGTATCATTTGCTTTGTTCCGACGAGCGGTTTAGAAGGAATCATGAAAAAACGCTCGCTGCCACTCGTCATGGGCCGCGCCATTTTCAAAACTACTCTTAAACCGTGTGGAATCTAGAAAAGTGTTCAACATGTCGAAGTTGCACCTAATCCATAGCTTTTCAACGGTATATTACACACCTCATTCCGATAAATGGTTAAAAACTAGAGTGAAATCAGTACCGAAAAAAACAACGCGTGAAGTTTTTTCCGACGAGAAGTTCACTCGTGTGAGTATTGCAGCACACTTCGTTCAAAGAATGACGTGCACTTGCATTCAGCGTGCAGTGCGGAAGTGCTATCA
>NC_041381.1:508293599-508298204 GCF_002162155.2 Triticum dicoccoides | reverse complement strand
TTTTATGTGTGCAGGTAATCAATTTTGGCTGCGTTACACGGTCACTACTCCGGAGTGCCAAACTCCTTGCTCGGACATCTCGGGCTTGGGGGCTGGGACCTCGGCCATGCCGAGGACCGCGAACCTTGTCGGATCTGTCACAGATCAACTGGCGTCTTCGTCCTGCCACAAGCCCGAATCGCGTCATCAACATCGAGCACATTAACCAACTAAGTCGCTTTTATGCTAAAAAAACTTTCAATTTTAAATTTTGTTCGGTTTGGCCAAGCATTATACTTGCAAAAAGTTGTTGGTGAAAAAATTCCTTGTCATCACTTTGTTTGTGACACACAAATTCAAATACCCCGTTTATTTGGGGGCTTCCTTTATGAAGCCTTTCCGCTTGCATATGATTATACTTGTATGGCTTCGTTCCTTGTTCATGTATTACGCCACAATATGCACCACATTGACTTAAGTGTTCCGCAAGCTGGGTTGCCTTGCTCCTGTGCTTACCCCTACGTTCCCGATTGTTTGGCTAGGGAGTAAAGGGAGCACCTCTGCGATTGTCACGACCGGGTGATCTGAGTTCGGACCTCAGACTGGGTGAAGCCGAAAGGTAGCGCTCTTATTGTTTTTAATCATGGTCGGCACACAATAGAACTCATGAGTACAAAAAATCTATTGCACAAGTCTCATAGTAACAATGAGCAACCGAAGAAAGGTATCAATGGGGGTACTTTTTTCTTCTAAGATGCTTCTTACACTTCATTAGTAATATAGCATAAGTTCCATGAGCGCGCTTTGTCTGTTACAGCCTTATCGCCTGATTGCCTGGTTATCAGAAACACCGTCGATATTCTTGACAGGTGGAGTACATAACACTTTTCGGCCCTTGACCGAAGAGGGAGAAGCTGGCGGTCGGTTAAGACACGTTTAAAGTTCGGGTGAACACAGATATGATATAAGTACTTCGGCACATACAAATCATTATACATAAAATTCTTTTACCAAATCTCTTGGGGGGCTCTTAAAATTTATATGAGCTGTTTTATAGTAAATGTGTTTTCTTCTTGGTTGTTGCAAAGTCTTTTTCTACCGCTCCTTTTTCGACTCGAGTGTATGGTCAATAGCCGGATTTACTTTTTTGAACTTTTTTGAACCAAGATGATCTATGACATCTCAGATATAATCCGGCACTGGAGCTCGGATGTAGTTCGGCGTTGGAGATCGGCTGTAACAATACTCTTCGGATATAATCCGACGCTGGAGCTCGGATACAGTTCGGCGTTGGAGCTTAGTTGTAACAATACTCTTCGGATACAGTCCGGCGGTGGAGCTCGGATACATTCCAGCATTGGAGCATGGAAGCGGTCCGGTGTTGTTGCTCATCCACAAAAGATACCTCGGATGCAAGAGGATACCGCCGCACGGGAACAACTTCAAACCCGAGGTGTGGCATAAAAATAGCAATGCATTGATAAAGGTCGGAAACTTAAAGGGGCTCCTCGAATACCCGACGTGTAAGCTCTTCGGATGCATTTCGGCGATCCTCAAGATCGAAGATAAGAAGATTTGTTGAACCAGTTTTCAAGACCGACGACCAAAGATGAAGAACAGTTTGGAAGAATCGAGGAGCGTCCCCAACTCGAAGACCGGTTCCGAGGGCTACTGACGGTGTCCTAGACTAGGGGGTACTCGCCATGTCGTCTCCCGATCAGTTAGATTGGGCCGAGGACCCCCATGGCCGTATACTCATGGGCCAGTTCGGACAGCTGCTACATACAAGGAAGATTCCACAAGACTTGGTGATCAAGACAAGGACTCCTCCCCACTGGCGTATTCGGCTAGGACTCTTGTTATCCTAGGCCTCTGGTACATTATATAAACCAGGGCTAGGCGAGTCGATAGACATACACAATCATAATCATAGGCTAGCTTCTAGGGTTAGCCTCTACGATCTCATGGTAGATCCACTCTTGTAATACTCATATCATCAAGATCAATCAAGTAGGAAGTAGGGTATTACCTCCATAGAGAGGGCCTGAACCTGGGTAAAGATCATGTCCCCCGCCTCCTGCCACCATTAGCCTTAGACGCACAATTCGGGACCCCCTACCTGAGATCCGCCGGTTTTGACACCGACAAGCGCCCCTCCTTCTTCTTCCTTGGCCTCCCTCTACATGGGAGGAGGGTTCCCCCTCTGGTCCATGGCCTCCATGGTGGTGGAGGGGCAGGTTCCCCTCCTAGATTGGATCTCCCTCTCTGTTCTCTTCTGTTTTGCGTTCCCCGGATCTGGCCCTTCATGGTTTCTTAAATTCCCGGAGATCCGTAACTCCGATTGCGCTGAAATTTTTACAATTTTTTTTCCATAAATTATCTTTCTTGCGCCAGAAGAAGGGCCCCAACCAGCCTTCAAGGAGGGCACAAGATACCTGGGCACGCCAGGGGGTGCCCGACACGCCCTAGTGGGTTGTGGTCACTATGGGCCCCTGTTTGCGTTGATTCCACCTTTCCAAAATCATAAATATTCCAAAATAATTCTCCGTAAATTTTTATCGCGTTTGGACTTCGTTTGATATGGATTTTATGTGAAACAAAAAACATGCAACAAACAGGAACTGTTACTGGGCACTGGATCAATAGTTTAGTCCAATAAATCATATAAAAATTGCCAAAAGTATGTGAAAGTTGTATAATATTGGCATGAAACAATCAAAAATTATAGATACGACAGAGACATATCAAGCATCACATAGGAAGCGAAAGAATATGGTAAAGGCTCTGATTAGGGAGGATGGTACAAAATTTACAGTCAATGAGGACATGAGGGAGATGGCAGCAGGTTTCTATGAGCAGCTATTCACTTCTGAAGGTTCGACCGGAGCTGAAGCTTTGTTGCAGAATATTGAGACACTAGTGACGACAGAATGAATGGGAGACTGACGGCACCGATCATAGACGAGGAGATTTCGGAGGAATTATTGGGCCCGACCAAATCGCCTGGTCCAGACAGACTGCCGGTGCTCTTCTATCAACGACACTGGCCATTGGTACGAGAAGACATATGTATGTCATTCAGGGCGTTTCTAAACGGTGTGGCAACTCTGGAGACTTTTAATGACATCATCATAGTGATGATTCCTAAGGTGAACGCACCAGAGCTACTAACTCAGTTTAGGCCCATAAGTCTATGCAGTGTGTTGTATAAGATAGCTATAAAGGTCCTTGCGAACAAATTGAAGGTTATTCTACCAATTCTTATTTCTGAGGAGCAGAGTTTCATTCCAGGCCGCCTCATTACGGACAATGTTTTAGTAGCATATGAATGTGTTCATGCCATCTGGACTAGAAAGAGGAAGAAATTTTTGTGTGCGGTGAAGCTGGATATGATGAAGGTTTATGATAGGGTGGAGTGGGTTTTCTTGGAGAGGATGATGTCTCAGTTTGGGTTTGATCCAGCATGGATAGCCATGATTGTGCACTGTGTCACGTCAGCTCGTTTCTTTGTCAACCTAAATGGGGCTGCTCCAGGCGCTTCACACCCTCACGTGGATTAAGACAGGGCGATCTGCTATCACCATACTTGTTCCTTTTTTGTGTAGAGGGGTTCTCTCCTTGTTGTGAAGAGTGCAAGAGGACAAGAGCATCAACGGTATCTCTTTTGGGGGCACTGACCCCCACGTCACACATTTGTTGTTTGCAGATGACAACATTGTATTCCTTGAAGGTTCAACCGAGAGTATGGATACCCTTAAGGAGATCTTGATGAGGTATGAGGAGGCCTCTGGTCAACGAGTGAATCTGCAAAAGTCCTCTATTTTCTTTGGCAAAGGGTGCAATGATGATATCAAAAATGAATTGAAACAGGCAGTGGGCATTGAGAGTGAGGTGTTGAGTGAGCGGTACCTTGGTCTGCCAACACTGGTTGGACGATCGAAAGACAATACTTTTAAGTATGTCACCGAAAGCTCCAAGGGCAAGGTGACGAGATGGAAGGGAAAGGGTTTGTCCAAGGCCGCTAGAGAAGTTCTTGTAAACTCGGGATTACAATCGACACCGACTTTTACCATGAGTTGCTTTCATCTCACAAAAAATATATGCCGGAACCTGACATCCATCTCTTCAAAATTCTGGTGGGGGGCAATGAACGGTGAAAGAAAGGTGCATTGGATTTCTTGGGAGAAGATGTGTGCTTCAAAGAAGGAGGGGGGCCCTGGTTTCAGAAATCTGGAGGGGTTCAACCTAGCGCTATTAGCTAAGCAAGAGTGGAGGATGCTCACTAATCCCTTCTCTCTCTGTGTTAGGGTGTTGAAAGCAAGATACTTTAAAGATGATACCATCTTGAGCGCCACCTACCCTTCCAATTTTTCATACACTTACAGAAGCATTCTGCATGGGAGGGAACTTGTTAGCAAGGGGCTAGTGTGGAGGGTCAGTGATGGCTCCAGGATCAAAACATATCATGACAACTTGATTCCGCAGCAAGGCAGTTTGAGACCACTGGGTCAACTATATGTACAAGAATTGACCAAGGTTGCCAATCTCCTGAACCATAATGGAACGGGTTGGGACCCACATAAACTTGTTGCTATGTTCTCAGAATCAAATGTTCATGACGTTATG
>NC_041381.1:508291213-508293278 GCF_002162155.2 Triticum dicoccoides | reverse complement strand
GACTACCCTACTTGGAATTACACAAAGAATGGCGTCTTTAATGTCAAATCGGCATATCATCTATGGATGTCAAAGAGGAAGGCGAGGACAGGCCAGCAGGAGTCTTCAAATTCGGTCCAAAGCCACAAGGGATATATGGTGTTGTGGGGTACAAGTGCCCCGCCGAAGGCGAAAATCCATATGTGGCGTATCATTAGAAATGGACTGGCTGTGGGATCGGAACTTCATCGGAGACGGATCAAACTGGATGTTTTTTGTGTCACATGCGACAGGGAAGAAACCATACTTCATCGTTTTTGGGCATGTCAGCATTCATCCCAATTCTGGAAGCTGTTGCGTTCAGAAAAAGGTATCGTGATGGCAACCCCGCCGTGTCAGATGGATACCCAAGGTGCACTGGCTCATTGTCTACTTGGCTGGTTCTCCGGAGCATCCGGGGAAGAGAAGGGAGCAATGATGCAAGCCACATATGGTCTCTGGCTAGCAAGAAATGAGACGAGGAAGGGGAAGAGAAATGACCCGCCACATGCGGTAATGGAGGTTGTGCATTCCCACATGCTTGAGTGGACCAACTCACACCTGCCAGAAGTGAGCATGCAAGAGCCCAAGGAAAACCAGAGATGGGCTTCACGGAAGGAGGGTTGGGTTAAAATTAACTCCGACAGAGCGGTGTCAAAAGTGGGCGACAAGGCAGGAGGTGGGGCGGTGATACATGACCACAATGGGGCTTTTTTGGCCGGTGTATGTCATGTTTTTCCACACATTATGGACTTGGAAGCAGCAGAAATCCTTGCATGAGTTCTGCAGGTAGTTGATGAAATTGGTGAAATATCCACCTAGAGTTGGATAGCTCGAAGGTGGTCCAGATGATCCAGCAAGAGGGCAGAAACTTCTCGGCAGTAGGCCCCTAGATTCATGACATAAAGCCAATGGTGGAGACGAAGCAAGGAGTCAAGGTATCTTGGGTACGACAAATAGCTAATGTCGTCACACATAAATTGGCGAGAGTAGGAGTAGGTGATGAATTATGTAAGGTTTGGTTGGGGTTCCTCCAGACTGTATCTTGGATGTAATCTAGGATGACATTCCGAGCTTCGTGGAGTTTTAAATAAAGCGGCGACATTAACCCTAAAAAAGATATATGTGATGTGCCTATGCTCAAGTCACTGCAAAATCATTGGCTCATATCTTATTTATGATGAATATCCAAGGGGCAACCCACACAACAATTTTAAAATGTTAAGATAAACCGAATTGCAGAAATTGGGTGTGGTTTTAAGTCATTGTGCCCCTTCCTCCACCATAACTATAGAGTGTTGATTTAATGAACATCTGCACCCATACACTAGCACGAAGGACAATGCCATACTAAAACATATAATTGTTAGGTAACGCGGCATGCAATTTCAAAAAAATCCTAAGCTCACGCAAGATCTATCTAGAAGATGCATAACAACGAGAGGGGAAGAGTGTGTCTACGTACCCTCATAGACCAAAAGTGGAAGCATTTGCAAATGCGGTTGATGTAGTCAAATTTCTTCTCGTTCCGACCGATCGAGTACCGGACGTACGACACCTCCGAGTTCTGCACATGTTCAGCTCGATGATGTCCCTCTAACTCTTGATCCAGCAGAGTGTCGAGGAAGTAGCTAAGTTCCGTCAACACAACTGCATGCTGACGGTGATGGTGAAGTTATCCGCGGAGGGCTTCGCCTAAGCACTATGAGAATATGATCGGAGGCATAAACTGTGGAGGGGGGCGCCGCACACGGCTAACAATCATTGATGTGTGTTCTAGGCGTCCCCTCCCCATGTATATATAGGTGGGATGGGGAGGGGAGCAGCCTTGGGGCGCCCAAGTAGGAGGAATCCTACTTGGGCTCTCTAGTCCAATTCCCCCCCCCCCTTTTCTTTTACCGGAAGGGGGAAAAGGGGAAGAGGGAAGGAGGAAGGAAGGGGGGAAACCCCCTCTTCTTATCCTATTTGGCCTCCTATCATAAAGGGGGGGGCACCTCTTGTGGGCTGGTGTTCTCCCCTCCTATGGCCCATATGGCCCATTATTCCC
>NC_041381.1:508282411-508290833 GCF_002162155.2 Triticum dicoccoides | reverse complement strand
AATACCTGATACTATCCGGAACACTCCCGGTGTCCGAATACTATCATCCTATATATCAATCTTTACCTCTTGACCATTTAGAGACTCCTCGTCATGTCCGTGGTCTCATCCGGGACTCCGAACAACATTTGGTCACCAAATCACATAACTCATATAATACAAAATCGTCATCGAACGTTAAGCGTGCGGACCCTATGGGTTCGAGAACTATGTAGACATGACTGAGACACCTCTCCAATCAATAACCAATAGCGGAACCTAGATGCTCATATTGGCTCCCACATATTCTATGAAGATCTTTATCGGTTGAACCGTTAAGATAACATATGTTATTCCCTTTGTCATTGGTATGTTAATTGCCCAAGATTCGTAAGTCGGTATCTTCATAGCTAGTTCAATCTCGTTACCATAAAGTTTCTTTACTGGTTACGTAATGCATCATCCTGCAACTAACTTATTAGTCACTTTGCTTGCAAGGCTTCTTATGATGTGCATTACCGAGAGAGCGCAGAGATACCTCTCCGATAATCGATTGACAAATCCTAATCTCGATCTATGCCAACCCAACAAACACCTTTGGAGATACCTGTAGAGCATCTTTATAATCACCTAGTTACATTGTGACATTTGATAGCACACTAGGTATTCCTCTGATATCCGGGAGTTGCATAATCTCATAGTCGGAGGAATATGTCCTTGACATGATGAAAGCAATAACAATAAAACTAAACAATTGTTATAGCTAACGAATGGGTCTTGTCCATCACATCATTCTTGTAATGATGTGATCCCGTTCATCAAAAGACAACACATGTCTATCCTTAGTAAACTTAACCATGTTTGATTAACGAGCTAGTCTAGTAGAGGCATACTAGGGACACGGTGTTTTGTCTATGTATCCACACATGTATCAAGTTTCCGGTTAATACAATTCTAGCATGAATAATTAAAATTTATCATGAATAAGGAAATATAAAATATCAACTTTATTATTGCCTCTAGGGCATATTTCCTTCAGTCTCCCACTTGCACTAGAGTCAATAATCTAGATTACATTGTAATGATTCTAACACCCATGGAGTCCTCGTGCTGATCATGTTTTTCTCGTGGAAGAGGCTTAGTCAATGGGCCTGCTACATTCAGATTCATATGTATTTTGCAAATATCTATGTCTCTCTCCTTTACTAGATAACAGATGGAGTTGAAGCATCTCTTGATGTGTTTGGTCTTTCTGTGAAATCTGGATTCCTTTGCTAAGGCAATTACTCTAGTATTGTCACAAAAGATTTTCATTGGACCCGATGCACTAGGTATTACACCTAGATTGGATATGAACTCCTTCATCCAGACTCCTTCATTTGCTGCTTCCGAAGCAGCTATGTACTCCGCTTCACATGTAGATCCCGCCACGACGCTCTGCTTGGAACTGCACCAACTGACAGCTCCACCATTCAATATAAATACGTATCCGGTTTGTGATTTAGAGTCATATGGATTAGTGTCAAAGCTAGCATCGATGTAACCATTTACGACGAGCTCTTTGTCACCTCTATAAACGAGAAACGTATCCTTAGTCCTTTTCAGGTACTTCAGGATGTTCTTGACCACTATCCAGTGACCCACTCCTGGATTACTTTGGTACCTCCCTACTAAACTTATATCAAGGCACACATTAGGTCTGGTACACAACATAGCATACATGATAGAACCTATGGCTGAGGCATAGGGAATGGCTTTCATTTTCTCTGTATCTTCTGCAGTAGTCGGGCATTGAGTCTGACTCAATTTCACGCCTTGTAACACAGGTAAGAACCCTTTATTTGACTGATCCATTTTGAACTTCTTCAAAACATAATCAAGGTATGTGCTTTGTGAAAGTCATATCAAGCTTCTTGATCTATCTCTATAGATCTTGATGCCTAATATATAAGCAGCTTCACCGAGGTCTTTCATTGAAAAACTTTTATTCAAGTATCCTTTTATGCTATCTAGAAATTCAATATCATTTCCAATCAACAATATGTCATCCACATATAATATTAGAAATGCTACAGAGCTCCCACTCACTTTCTTGTAAATACATGCTTCTCCGAAAGTTTGTATAAAACCATATGCTTTGATCACCTCATCAAAGCATATATTCCAACTAAGAGATGCTTGCACCAGTCCATAAATGGATCGCTGGAGCTTGCACATGTTGTTAGCACCTTTAGGATCGACAAAACCTTCTGGTTGCATTATATACAACTCTTCTTTAAGAAATCCATTAAGGAATGCAGTTTTGACATCCATTTGCCAGATTTCATAATCATAAAATGCGGCAATTGCTAACATGATTCAGACAGACTTAAGCATCGCTACGGGTGAGAAAGTCTCATCATAGTCAACTCCTTGAACTTGTCAAAAACCTTTTTGTGACAAGTCGAGCTTTATAGACAGTAACATTAACATCAGTGTTTGTCTTCTTCTTAAAGATCCATTTATTTTCTATGTGTCGCCAATCATCGGAAAAATCCACCAAAGTCCACACTTTGTTCTCATACATGGATCCTATCTCAGATTTCATGGGTGCAAGCCATTAGTTCATATATAGGTTCGTCATGGTCAAGTAACATGACTTCCAGAACAGGATTACCATACCACTCTAGTGCAGATTGTGCTCTGGTTGACCTACGAGGTTCAGTAGTAACTTGATCTGAAGTTTCATTATCATTATCATTAGCTTCCTCTCTAGTTGGTGTAGGCATCACGGGAACGGATTTCTCGGATGAGCTACTTTCCAAATTGAGAGAAGGTGCATTTACCTCATCAAGTTCTACTTTCCTCCCACTCACTTCTTTCGAGAGAAACTCCTTCTCTAGAAAGTTTCCATTCTTGGCAACAAAGATCTTGCCTTCAGATCTGTGGTAGAAGGTGTACCAATTGTTTCCTTAGGGTATCCTATGAAGACGCACTTCTCCTATTTGGATTCAAGCTTGTCAGGCTGAAGCCTTTTGACATAAGCATCGCATCCCCAAACTTTAAGAAACGACAAGTTAGGTTTATTGCCAAACCATAGTTCATACGGTGTCGTCTAAACGGATTTTGACGGTGCCCTGTTTAACGTGAATGCAGTCGTCTCTAATGCATAACCCCAAAATGATAGTGGTAAATCGGTAAGAGACATCATAGATCGCACCATATCTAATAAAGTACGATTATGATGTTCGGACACACCATTATGCCATGGTGTACCAGGTGGCGTGAGTTGTGAAACTATTCCACATTTTTTTAAATGAAGGCCAAACTTATAACTCTAATATTCACCTCCCCGATCAGATCGTAGAAACTTTATTTTCTTGTTACGATGATTCTCCAGTTCACTCTGAAATTCTTTGAACTTTTCAAATGTTTCAGACTTGTGTTTCATTAAGTAGATATACCCATATTTGCTCAAATCATCTGTGAAGGTCAGAAAGTAATGATACCCACCGCGAGCCTCAACACTCATTGGACCGCATACATCGGTATGTATTATTTCCAATAAGTCATTGGCTCGCTCCATTGTTCTGGAGAACGGAGTTTTAGTCAGCTTGCCCATGAGGCATGGTTTGCAGGTAATTCCAAAAGTACATGTGCATGGAGTTTCTTCATGGGCTTTACACTAATATGACCTAAACGGCAGTGCCACCAATATGTTGCACTATCGTCATCAACTTTGCATCTTTTGGCATCAATATTATGAATATGTGTATCACCACAGTCGAGATTCGACAGAAATAGACCACTCTTCAAGGGTGCATGACCATAAAAGATCTTACTCATATAAATATAGAACAACCATTATTCTCTGGTTTAAATGAATAATTGTCTCGCACTAAACAAGATTCAGATATAATGTTCATGCTCAACGCTTGCACCAAATAACAATTATTCATGTCTAAAACTAATCCCGAAGGTAGATGTAGAGGTAGCATGCCGACGACAATCACATCAACCTTGGAACCGTTCCCGAGGCACATCGTCACCTTGTCCTTAGCCAATCTTTGTTTAATCTGTAGTCCCTGTTTCGAGTTACAAATATGAGCAACCGAACCGGTATTAAATACCCAAGCACTACTACAAGCATTAGTAAGGTACACATCAATAACATGTATATCAAATATACCTTTGTTCACTTTGCTATCCTTCTTATCGACCAAATACTTAGGGCAGTTCCGCTTCCAATGACCAGTCCCTTTGTAGTAGAAGCACTGAGTTTCAAGCTTGGGTCTGGCTTTGGGCTTCTTCCTGGGAGTGGCAACTTGCTTGCCATTCTTCTTGAAGTTCCCCTTCTTTTCCTTGCCCTTTTTCTTGAAACTAGTGGTCTTGTTAACCATCAACACTTGATGCTCCTTGATTTCTACGTCCGCTGCTTTAAGCATTGCGAAGAGCTCGGGAATAGTCTTCTCCATCCCTTGCCTATTATAGTTCATCACGAAGCCTTTGTAGCTTGGTGGCAGTGATTGGAGAACTCAGTCAATGACACAATCATCTGGAAGATTAACTCCCAGCTGAGTCAAGTGATTATGATATCCAGACATTTTGAGTATGTGTTCACTGACAGGACTGTTCTCCTCCATCTTGCAACGATAGAACTTGTTGGAGACTTCATATCTCTCAACTCGGGCATTTGCTTGGAATATTAACTTCAACTCCTGGAACATCTCATATGGTCCATGACGTTCAAAACGTCTTTGAAGTCCCGATTCTAAGTCGTAAAGCATGGCACACTGAACTATTGAGTAGTCATCAGATCGAGCTTGCCATACGTTCATAACATCAGCATCTGCTCCTGAAGCAGGCCTTTCACCTAGCAATGCATCAAGGACATAATTCTTCTATGCAGCAATGAGGATAATCCTCAAGTTACGGACCCAGTCCGTGTAGTTGCTACCATCATATTTCAACTTAGCTTTCTCTAGGAATGCATTAAAATTCAAGGGAACGGTAGCACGGGCTAATGATCTACAACATAGATATGCAAAAAACTATCACGACTAAGTTCATGATAAATTAAGTTCAATTAACTATATTACTTAAGAACTCCCACTTAGATAGACATCCCTCAAGTCATCTAAATGATACGTGATTCAAATCAATTAAACCATGTCCGATCATCACGTGAGATGGAGTAGTCATCAATGGTGAACATCTCTATGTCGATCATATCTACTGTATGATTCACGTTCGACCTTTCGGTCTCCAGTGTTTCGAGGCCATGTCTGTATATGGTAGGCTCGTCAAGTTTAACCCGAGTATTCCGCATGTGCAAAACTGTCTTGCTCCCATTTTATGTTAACATAGAGCCTATCACACCCGATCATCACGTGGTGTCTCAGCACGAAGAACTGCCGCAATGGTGCATACTCGGGGAGAACACTTATACCTTGAAATTTAGTTAAGGGATCATCTTATAATGCTACCGCTGTACCAAGCAAAATAAGAAGCATAAAGATAAACATCACATGCAATCAAAATATGTGACATGATATGGCCATCATCAACTTGTGCTATTGATCTCCATCTCCAAAGCATCATCATGATCTCCATTGTCACCGACTCGACACCTTGATCTCCATCATAGTATCGTGGTCGTCTCGCCAACTATTGGTTCTACAACTATCGCTACCGCTTAATGATAAAGTAAAGCAATTACGTGGAGTTTGCATTTCATACAATAAAGCGACAACCATAAGGTTCCTTTCCAGTTGCTGATAACTTTTACAAAACATGATCATCTTATACAACAACGTATATCACATCATGTCTTGACCATATCACATCACAACATGCCCTGCAAAAACAAGTTAGACGTCCTCTACTTTGTTGTTGCAAGTTTTATGTGGCTGCTACAGGCTTCTAGCAAGAACCGTTCTTACCTACGGCACAAAACCACAACGGTTATTTATCAAGTTTGCTGTTTTAACCTTCAACAAGGACCGGCCGCGGTCAAATTTGATTGAACTAAAGTTGGAGAAACAGACGCCCGCCAGCCACCTTCATGCAAAACTTGTTGCATGTCTGTCGGTGGAACCGGTCTCATGAACGTGGTCATGTAAGGTTGGTCCGGGCCGCTTAATCCAACAATACCGACGAATCAAAATAAGACATTGGTGGTAAGCAGTATGATGATCATCGCCCACAACTCTTTGTGTTCTACTCATGCATATTATCTACGCATAGACCTGGCTCGGACGCCACTGTTAGGGAACGTAGCATGCTATTTCAAAAAAAATCCTACTCTCATGCAAGATCTATCTAGGAGATGCATAGCAACAAGAGGGGGAGAGTGTGTCTACGTACCCTCGTAGACCGAAAGTGGAAGCATTTGCCAACGCGGTTGATGTAGTCAAATTTCTTCTCGTTCTGACCGATCAAGTACCGAACGTACGACACCTCCGATTTCTGCACACGTTCAGCTCGATGATGTCTGTCAAACTCTTGATCCAGCAGAGTGTCGAGGAAGTAGATGAGTTCCATCAGCACAATGGTGTGGTGACAGTGATGGTGAAGTGATCCGCGTAGGGCTTCACCTAAGCACTACGAGAATATGACCAGAGGCGTAAACTGTGGAGGGGGGCGCCGCACACGGCTAACAATCGTTGGTGTGTGCTCTAGGCGCCCCCTCCCCATGTATATATAGGTGGGAGGGGGAGGGGAGCAGCCTTGGGGCGCCCAAGTAGGAGGAATCCTACTTGGGCACCCTAGTCCAATTCACCCTCCCCCTTTCCTTTTACCGGAAGGGGGAAAAAGGGAAGAGGGAAGGAGGAAGGAAAGGGGGGCTGAACCCCCTCTTCCTTCCCCTATTCGGCCTCCTACCATAAGGGGGGCGTGCCACCCCTTGTGGGCTGGTGTGCTCCCATCCTATGGCCCATATGGCCCATTATTCCCCCGGGGGGTTCCGGTAACCCCCCTCCCCCCCGGTAGTCCGATAAATACTCGATACTATCCGGAACACTTCCGGTGTCCGAATACTATCATCCTATATATCAATCTTTACCTCTCAGTCATTTTGATATTCCTCGTCATGTCCATGATCTCATCCGGGGCTCCGAACAACATTCGATCACTAAATCACATATCTCATTTAATAGAAAATCGTCATCGAATGTTAAGCGTGCGGACCCTACGGGTTTGAGAACTATGTAGACAAGATCGAGACACCTCTCCGGTCAATAACCAATAGCGGAACCTCTATGCTCATATTTGATCCCACATATTCTAGGAAGATATTTATCGGTCAAACCGTTACGACAACATACGATATTCCCTTTGTCATCGGTATGTTACTCGCGCGAGATTCGATCGTCGGTATCTTCATACCTAGTTCAATCTCGTTACCGGCAAGTCTCTTTACTCATTCTGTAATGCATCATCCTGCAACTAACTCATTAGTCACTTTGCTTGCAAGGCTTCTTATGATGTGCATTACCGAGAGGGCCCAGAGATACCTCTCTGATAATCAGAGTGACAAATCCTAATCTAGATCCATGCCAACCCAACAAATACCTTCGGAGATACCTGTAGAGCATATTTATAGTCACCCAGTTATGTTGTGACGTTTGATAGCACATAAGGTGTTCCTCTGATATCCGGGAATTGCATAATCTCATAGTTGTAGGAATATGTATTTGACATGAAGGCAATAGCAATAAAACTGAATGATCATTATGCTAAGCTAACGGATGGGTCTTGTCCATCACATCATTCTCTTAATGATGTGATCCCGTTAATCAAATGACAACACATGTGTATGGTTAGGAAACTTAACCATCTTTGATTAACAAGCTATTCTAGTAGAGGCATACTAGGGACACGGTGTTTTGTCTATGTATCCACACATGTATCAAGTTTCCGGTTAATACAATTCTAGCTTGAATAATAAACATTTATCATGAATAAGGAAATATAAAATAACAACTTTATTATGGCCTCTAGGGCATATTTCCTTCAATAATTCATACAAATCAAGTTAGATCGCCAATGCCATAAAGATAAGGAAAACTACTCAAACACTTCTACAACCCAACAAATCATAGGGTACTAATTCATTGCATCAAAACACTATGTCTTAGTGGGGGGTTGCAGTGATCTACAGATGGAGACACCTCTATATACAAGAAGAAGATGGCGGTGTAGGTGGCGGTAAAGGCGATGGAGGTGATGGCGGTGGCCCCTATGGCATTATGCACTGCTTGAAGAGAGGGGGAATCCCTCCTCCCTGGTATTCTTCTTTCTTGTCCCTCTCCCAATGAGGAGAAAGGTCGCTTCTCCTTGTAACGGGTTTGGCAGCTCAAGGGAAATGAAATGGGAGTTTATAAAGGTGAGTTTGTCTAGAACTTAAGTTTGGGTAGTAGATTTTTAGTCTGAATCCCATGTTTGAGGTGTAGTGGGAATTTGG
>NC_041381.1:508274325-508282212 GCF_002162155.2 Triticum dicoccoides | reverse complement strand
TAGGAAAGAGATACATGGGAATTGGCATGTTAATTTCACTTTACCCCTTCCTTCCTCAACTCCCTTGCTCCCTAATCAAATAATAAAATATATGTGTTGCACCCCTTAAACTCACATTCCCTATCACTAATTACCTCCAAACAAACATGCCCTTGGAGTATATTTATGCATTTTTAATGAATACGGATTAAATTGTTCCAAACACATGAAAATTGTTAGTAGTAAAAACAAAAAGTAGTAACTCTTTTGTCTAATTAAAATGCCACGTTCTTGCGTTGTTCGATGAGATGCGCATGGTTTGCCTCCCATCATACGTCGCTCGCCGAGTAGCCACCGATGGTGGCGTGTTCGACTGGGGGAAGGGGCTCCCATTGCACGCTTATGACTTGAGGGAAAACAATAAAGCAAGATCATATGAGAAGATGAATGAAATGAGCATGGGCAAGAGGATGAGATGGAGGAGCACAACGAGTAGTGTAGAGGAGCAGGAGTGAGCGAGCTTGGCGACGAGAAAGAAGGCAGCCTTTGCCAACAGCGATCGCATGGGCTCGCTGGCGATGTGCTTTTTCCTAGACTCCACTAGTTGCTGCCCCACTGCCATCCTGTAGAACTCATGCGTGGCCCATAGTCAGTGGAATTCGATGATGTTTCGTTGCCATGGAGAGAGTGATGACATGGATGATGACGGGGCACCTTGTGGCGCCACCGAAGTTGTGGGCAAGGAGGAGCTTCAGAAGTTTTTTTAGGAAATACAACCATGGCTCACTTTATTGATTTGGCAAAATAGTTATTTTATTCTCTATGGCATCCACAAGGAAATCTGAAGGCTCATCAACCCAATTACAGGAAATTTTATTATCATAAGAAAAAATTGCTATCGTATGTGCTACCATATAGCCTCCCAGACGCAATGTACAAAATGTACCAAACCCCACCCATGATGAAACATTATGCATAAATTGTTGTCGCCTCGTTAGATATCCTCTCCTATCCTACACATGCATTTCACCTCAATTGAATCGAGTCCAATGTGTATAGAGTTAAATCCCAGACTGTTTGCAATTATCAGGCCATGCTTCATTGCTATAGATTATGCAGTGTGTGCATCGGTAACGCGAGGAATTTGAGAGCACAAAGTAGCAAGAAAGACAACATACACCACAAAAAAAGACACATCCGTGACATTTTAGGCCGAACATTTTTTTTCCTGTCATACTTATGACACTTCTATGATGATAATTATGACAAAACCCGGTATCATCATAGATCTGGTGGGCTCCTAGTTCTTTGACAAAAAATCATGATAGAAAATGGGCTTTTCATCCTGGGCGGGCCGGAGACGCACCTGCATGACATTCTTTGGGGCGTCCATGACAGAAAAAATCATTGTAGAAGCAAGGGCGAGGAAAATTTCAGGGACTTCTCGGTTACGTTGGGTGGTCGGGGCCGAGCGATGCATGGAGGTTTGCACGTTTCTCTTGTACACGTACGCGTGTGTGTGTGAGGCGTTGCACTCTAACTAAACCCGAGCAAGGCGTTAGCTCTAACTAAACCCGAGCAATTGCACTAGCTACGTTACCGAACCCCGATCGATCCCTTGTTGTTAACTGAACCCAAGTGATTCCTTCGCTACTACTGCTAACTGAAGCCGATCGAACCAGTTGTCTCTTGATGAACAGCGAACGTCGGAGTTGGTTGAATGAGTCGAGACATACGTGGTTGGGGTTGAATGAACAGTTCCCGGTGGGGGTTGGATGAACAGGATCCCGTGGTATTAAAGGTCGTTGTTGCTGGACGAACAGGACCCTGATCAAGGAGGTGGGGGTGGATGAACAGTAGCTAGTGGAGGGAGCCCGTGGAGGGCAAGTTGAACAGGACCCCGTAGAGGGCTGGTTGAACAGGACCCCGTGGAGGGCTGGTTTAACAGTAGCCGGTAGAGGCTGGATGAATAGGACCCCGTGGGGGTCTGGATGAACAGTTGTCGGTGGAGGCTGGAGGAAGTAGATGGTGGATGAACAGTAGCAGATGGAGGCTGGAGGAAGTCGACAGTGGATGAACAATAGCCCCGTGGAGTCCCGTTTTGCGGTACGCCACACCCCTCCCGATGAACAGGACCCCCGTTTCGACCGTAGGAGGTCGAAGAGAAGTCTGTTTCCTCCGTTTTGCGGTATGCCACACCCCTCCCGATCAACATGACCCCGTTTCGACCATAGGAGGTTGAAGAGAAGTCTGTTTCCTCTATTTTGCGGTACGCCACACCCCTCCCGGTGAACAGGATTCCGTTTCGACCGTAGGCGGTCGAACAGAAGGCCGTTTCCTCCATTTTGCAATATGCCAGGCCTCGTTTCGGCTGTTCCATCCAAGCCAGTTGGCTCCTAGTGAACACACGATGCATTCCGACCCAGTCTGTTGCCTCCCGATGAATAGGACGCACTACTGGAATCAGCTTCTTTGTCGTCCGCCATGGCATACGGCAAAGGCATAGATCCCGGACGGCAAACATCTTTGTCGTCCTCCAGCAGACTGCAAACTGTCCGTCTGAATAGGTGCCAGCAAAGGCCTTCTTTGCCGTCCGCTTCCATGAAATGGACGGCAAACGATTGTGTCATCCGCCCTCTGAGGCCAGCATACGGCAAAGACTACAGACGGCAGTGGGGTGGCGTCAGAGCCATTAGAGTGTTAACGACGCTCTTTGTCGTCCGCTAGCAGACGGCAAAGAGCTCAATTAGGCCAGCACTAGGAAGCTGCCACGTGTCCAGCTATGCCGTCTGCCAGCGGACGGCAAAGATTCAAAGGTCTTTGCCGTCCACAAGCAGACGGCATAGCTGACCAAATAGGCAGCCAGTGTTCCGAGTGTCTACAGGAAGCTACCACGTGCACTCTTTGCCGTCTGCTAGCGGACAACAAATAGCTTTGCCGTCCGCTAGCAGACGACAAAGAGGCTATATATCCCCTCTTTACATTTATATCCATTTAAATTCACTGGAATTCACACACAGATATACATATTTTTTTCACAGGCACATCAGACATATGATCTATGCAACACATATATAGCTCCATCCATGACAACATATATACATACATAAGGAACATAGTATCATCCATACATCTTACACTACTATCACAATATTCATCCAACACATTGTTCCATGCATCCATATAACAAGTTCCATATTATTCTTCAATAAAAACAAAAATAAGAACAGAGAGACAAGCACTCCATCCATGCAAGCTTCCATATAGTGAATTAAATCTGCAAAATGGGAAACAAGAAAGTTAGAAGAAAAAGAGGAAGAAAACTAGAAGAAGAAGAAGAAGAAGAAGAAGAAGAAGAAGAAGAAGAAGAAGAAGAAGAAGGAGAAGGAGAAGAAGGAGAAGAAGACTAGAAGAAGGAGAAGAAGACTAGAAGAAGAAGAAGAACTTCTTCTTCTTCTTCTTCTTCTTTTCTTCCTATTCCTTCTTTTCTTCCTCTTCCTTGATTTTCTTCATCTTGTTATGTCATTTGTGGACTAAATAGGCTAAATTATGTCATAAATGGACTAAATAGGCTAAATAAGAAGAAAAATGCCATTTTTGAGCTAACGTAGCAAATTATGCCATTTTTGACCTAACTAAGCTTATTGTGTCATTTTAGAGGACAACAAGCTAAGTATATGACATTTATGAGGTTAGCAAGGTTATGATGTCATTTACGAATAAAAACAAGAGGAGGAAAAGAAGAAGAAGAAGAAGAAGAAGAAGAAGAAAAGAAGAAGAAGAAGAAGAAGAAGAAGAAGAAGAACAAGAACAAGAAGAAGAAGAAGAAGAAGAAGAAGAAGAAGAAGAAGAAGAAGTTCTTCTTCTTCTTCTTCTTTTCTTTCTATTCCTTCTTTCCTTCCTCTTCCTTGATTTTCTTCATCTTATTATGTCATTTGTGGACTAAATAAGCTAAATTATGTCATAAATGGACTAAACAAGCTAAATAAGAAGAAAAATACCGTTATCATGGAGGTGTAGGAATGGTCGGGGCTGCGCCATTGTTGGCAGACGGAGGTGAAGGACCAGTCGGGGTTCTGGCATTGGTAGACGTGAAAGGATTGGTCGATGCTTGTCGGGAGCCATGCTGAACGAAAGATCATCTCCAATAATGTCTCGTTAGCATGATGCAAACTGAAATATGAATAGTGGTAACTAAGGACCATTCAAATCAAACTCACCGTGCCCGCCGGAGCAATCTGGGGCATCGGCGGAGCGGCCTGACCGCTTTTCTCACACATGGTCTGCACATTTGGTTCTCACGAGTCAATCATATTAGTTAGTAATGCGAACATTACATGCATGATTGGGCTAATATGCACAAGAAATGTACCACGATGAGCTCGTATAAAGCCCGGTGATATGCATCGTTCCGGTTCCTCTCCTCCTCCAACAGCTTAGCCGTCCTCCTCCCTCTCCCTCTCCCTCTCCGCCGCCTCCCTTTTTGCCTCCTCCAAAAGTGCCTGGGTCTTCAATCTCTCTTTCTCAACCGCTGCCTGCAACACAACACTCATCCTTAGCATTGTAATCATCGACGGACGCACACACAATGTAATGGAGGAAAGGTCAGAGAGTCCGTATAACTAACCGCCACGGCGAGCTCCACGGGCCGTGCACGAGGCGTTATCTTAGGATCAGAGCTACTCAGGCGCTTCTTGATCTGCGGGAGAGTCTTAGGACAACGTAGCAGTCCATCACCAATGGCTTGAGCGCCATGGGACCTCCCACCACCAGATATCATCACCAGCTCTGTATCAAAAGGATCCTGGCTCGGGTTAATGTCCTCCCCTTTCCTCATCTTCCTCTTGTCTCTGTACTTCACAAGCTTGTGGTGGGAGGAGATGTTGGTGAAGTTCTCTGGATGATCTAGGTCAGACTCCGTGAATGCTTGGCCTTCTTATACGGGGCCATATGGGCCATGCCATAGAGGTCGAATAGAGTAGGCACATGCTTCTTGTGGTACTGCGACTGAGAGAGAGGAACAAAATATTAGTTAATTAGGGTTCAAGCTAGCATTAAGAATGATATTACTATGTAAATAGGTCATTTTGGAGCTAAGAAAGGTTATTATGTCATTTTCAAGGAAAATAAGATAAGTATAGGTCATTTTGGAGCTAAGAAATATTATTATGCCATTTTTGACCAAAGTATGCTAATTATGTCATTATTGAGCTATCCAAGGTAGTTATGCTAATTTTTAGCTAACTCTAACATATTTAGGCATTCTATAGAGCTATCTAAGGTTATTATGTCATTTTCGAGGAAAATAAGCTAAGTTTAGGTCATTTTGGAGCTAAGAAAGATTAGTATGCCATTTTTGACCAAAGTATGCTAATTATGTCATTATTGAGCTATCCAAGGTAGTTATGCTGATTTTTAGCTAACTAAAACATATTTAGGCACTCTATAGAGCAATCTAAGGTTATTATGTCATTTTAGAGCTAATTATGTCATGAATGAACTAGATAAGATTAGTTTAGGTTGTTATTGAGCTATCGAAGGTAGTTATGCCATTTTTAACTAACTAAAGCATATTAAGTCATTTTATAGAGCTATCTAAAGGTTATTATGTCATTTTAGAGCTAAATATGTCATAAATGAACTATCCAAGGTAGTTATGCCTTTTTTTAACTAACTAAACATATTAAGTCATTTTGGAAAGGATAAATGCTACGATGAAGAATGAAATTGCATGAATCATGTAGCAAACCACATACCCAGTTATCCCCGTACTCAAACAAGTTGGAGCTCCCTTGATGGTGTGGCACACGTTCCATTTGGTCGCGCTTATCCTTGGCCCTTTGGTGTTCGAGCCACCATTCGGGAGAGCACCATGCATCCACCAACGCCTCCCAATAGTCCATCTTTTTTTTGACTATTTAATGCAAGGCAACAGCCTCACAGTCCTTTATTAATAACTAAAAAAGAAGAATAGTTACAAGTTTACAAATTTACATGAAAAGAGAAAAGATACTTACAAGAAAAGGGTCTAAGAAAGGTTATCTATCCAAGACAGTAAACTATCTTTATACTTACATCTAATCCTATGAGACAAAAGAGAAATGCCATGGATAAAGTTCCTTCTCCAAGCTCTAAAAGAAGGTTGCTCATTTCTGAAGATCTTATGATTCCTTTGTGTCCAAATATTCCAAGTAGCAGTGAAGACAACCTCAGTGAAGAAAGGATGAACGAAATCCCTCTTAACTGTTTGAGCCATCTCGTATGTGGTTTGGTTCGGTTGAACAGACCAAGAAATCCCAAGATAGTTCCAAACCCTTTGGCTAAAATTGCAAGCACCCAACAGTCCATCTTATCGACACACCATCTCGGGGGCACCTAAGTGAGTCAAGAGAAATTTCAGCGCTACGAATCAAATCAAGAAAACTAAGTTCAAGGCCTTAACTAATAGGTATAATTACCGACAAGTACTTCTCCCTACTCAGAAACTTGC
This sequence comes from Triticum dicoccoides, assembly GCF_002162155.2. NCBI lineage: Eukaryota > Viridiplantae > Streptophyta > Magnoliopsida > Poales > Poaceae > Triticum > Triticum dicoccoides. Next base: position 508,275,743 of record NC_041381.1, on the reverse strand, counting down.
TGCGACACTTCTTCTTGGCCCTCCTAATACCCCGTGAGGCATAGTAGTCTCGAACAGCCTGCACCCGAGCCTCATGCCGTAAGTTTTGAAGTAGGTGCTTGCACTCGGCTTAGACAACCATAGCCACAGCCTCCTGTTCTACCTCTGAAACCCTGTAGAAGGTCTACAATCAAAGAAGACAACAATGATTAGTACAATCACTAGGTAGGTAGTGTTCATTTTTAATTCTCTAAAGGAGAAATTACCCAAAACCGACGGAACACAATGTCGGCCATCGTCTTGCACGCGACACCAGCGACCATCTCCCCTGGAGGGGCCGGGGCAACAGTGTACAACTCCCAGCTCAATGCTAGCTGTGGAACCTGACCTCACCGGGCATCATGACCCACCCAGGGAAGTGCTGCCGGCAAAGCGTGCCAAGGACCTGGTTGGGCTTGCGGACACCACGGTCACGGGGGTATACCCAGCCCCTGCAGTATGACAAGGCAAACACATTAGATATTAATTTGAAGGAACATGAAGGCAAAAGGTTAAAAAAAAGTAAAGGCACTTACTTCAACCCTTTAGGCGCAATCAACCACCTCTGGTCGGGGGTCGTCGGCATGGGTGGGAGATTTGTACCGCCAGGCTTGTAGACCTTCTTGCCCTTCTCAACCATCTCGTCCTCGCTATAGCTATCATCTGAAAAGGTGTCCTTGCTACCATCATCCGGGCCACTAGCCTCCGGAGTCTCGTGGGAAGAAGACAGCGGGACCGGAGACTCGTGGGAAGAAGACGGCGGGGTCGGAGTCTTCTGGGACGAAGACCCCGTGACCGAAGTCTTCTAGTACGAAGACCCCATGACCGGAGTCTTTTGGGACGAAGACTCTAGGACCGGACTCACGTGGGCCGAAGGATCGACGACCCGAGTCTGGTGGGGCGAAGGATCAACAACTGGAGGCTCATGGACCGGAGTCCGAGATGGGTCCACGTCAGACGGAGCAGTCCTGTGGTCGGGTGAATCAACTAAGGGTGGCGGCAAGGAAGGCGTAGTAGCCTTCCTACCTCTCCCACTGCCACGTCCACCTCTACCGGCAGCCTTCTTCGTCCTCCCCTGACCTCTCCCAGCCGAAGTAGAAGCGCCCGCCGGAGTTGTCTGCATACTATCTAGCAGCGCTCTCCGGAGGAGCACAGGTGCAATAATGGAACCACCCCTCCCAGTAGCGCTCGCAGGAGGCTCGGGGTGCTCTGGACCCTTGCCCACCATCCTGTCAACACCTGCAATGACAAGAAGTAAACGAAATTAGTACAACATAAACAAATTGGATACCTGACATGACCATAATAATATGCATATAATTTAAGTGTATCATCATCATGAACATAATAAAAATACACCCGATCAACACAAATATATATGATGTTTTTGTATCATCATC
>NC_041381.1:508198080-508272740 GCF_002162155.2 Triticum dicoccoides | reverse complement strand
CGGGGTGTGGTGGAGGTCACGGCACCGCAGGGGAGGGGTGCATGGGCGGCACCGCAGGGGAGGGGTGCGGGGCGGCGGGGCGGCCGGCTATGGCAGACGGGGTCGGCGGCGGCGGCGCAGTTGTGGGTGGGGAACGAGAGCGAGAGAGAGTGGAGAGAAGCGATAGAGGAAGGTGCGGGATGACCATTAATTTAACCCGCCTCTTTGCCGTCCGCTTGCGGACGGCAAAGAGGTGGGGCCGATGGGCTTGTGTTGGTTACACAATAGCTGGACCCACCAACCTCTTTTTCAGTCCGCTAGCGGACGACATAGTTTCTTTGCCATCAGCCAGCGGACGGCAAAGAGTTGGCTGATGGCAAACACCTTGTTTGCCATCAGCCACTTCTTTGCCGTCCGTTTTCTTCTCGCTGATGGCAAAGATCTTCTTTGCCGTCCGCCAGCAGATGGCAAAGAGATGGCAGACGGCAAATAAGCTAATTCCAGTAGTGACGCGTTCCGACCCAGTCACTTGGCTCCCGGCGAACATGATGTTGTTTCCTCCATTCCGACCCAGCCGGTTAGCTGAAGATGAACCGGACAACATCGCTGCCGTCTGTTGCCTCTCCATGTACACAAGCACTGGTCATCTGTATGCACGAGTACGCGTTTCGAGAACCCGCTCATATGTACGTACGTGTCCATGTTTTTTGGCGTGTGGCTGTATGTACGTGTACACAGTTTAGATGGGACAGCCCGAACTACTATGTGGGGTGCTGATGACCCACAAGTGTAAGGGATCTATCATAGTCCTTTCGATAAATAAGAGTGTCGAACCCAACAAGGAGCAGAAGGAAATGATAAGCGGTTTTCAGTAAGGTTTTCTCTGCAAGCACTGAAATAGTAGGTGATAGATAGTTTTGTGATAGGACAAATAGTAACGTGCAAAAAGTAAATAAAGCAAATAAAGTGCAGCAAGGTGTCCCAATCCTTTATGTAGCAAAGGATAAGCCTGGACAAATTCTAATAATGAGGAAAGAGCTCCCGGGGACACATTGGGAATTATCGTCAAGCTAGTTTTCATCACGTTCATATGATTCGCGTACGGTACTTCAATAATTTGATATGTGGGTGGACCGGCACTTGGGTACTGCCCTAACTTGTACAAGCATCCCACTTATGATTAACCCCTATTGCAAGCATACACAACTACAAAAAGGAGTATTAAGGTAAACCTAACCACATCATTAGACATATGGGTCCATATCAACCCCTAAGAAGCAATGCATAAACTAGGGTTTAAGCTTCTGTCACTCTAGCAACCCATCATCTACTTATTACTTCCCTATGCCTTCCTCTAGGCCCAAATAATGGTGAAGTGTCATGTAGTCGACGTTCACATGACACCACTAGAGGAAAGACAACATACATCTCATCAAAATATCGAACGAATACCAAATTCACATGACTACTAATAGCAAGACTTCACCCATGTCCTTAGGAACAAACGTAACTACTCACAAAGCATATTCATGTTCATAATCAGAGGAGTAATAATATGCATAAAGGATCTGAACATATGATCTTCCACCAAGTAAACCAATTAGCATCAACTACAAGGAGTAATCAACACTACTAGCAACCCACAGGTACCAATTTGTGGTTTTGATACAAGATTGGATACAAGAGATGAACTAGGGTTTTGAGAGGAGATGGTGTTGGTGAAGATGTTGATGGAGATTGACCCCCTCCCGATGAGAGGATCGTTGGTGATGACGTTGGTTATGATTTCCCCCTCTCGGAGGGAAGTGTCCCCGGCAGAACAGCTCCGCCAGAGCCCCAAAGTCCTATTTCTGAATCATGTGTTGAGGTCAAGATATTCCATTCCTACCATATGAATCTTGATCTCTAGCCTTCGCCAAGTTGCTTTCCACTCAAATCTTCTTTCCACCAGATCCAAATCCTATGAGAGAGAGTTGAGTGTTGGGGAGACTATCATTTGAAGCACAAGAGCAAGGAGATCATCATCAACGCACCATTTGTTACTTCTTGGAGAGTGGTGTCTCCTAGATTGGCTAGGTGTCACTTGGGAGCCTCCGACAAGATTGTGGAATTGAACCAAGGAGTTTGTAAGGGCAAGGAGATCGCCTACTTCGTGAAGATCTACCGCTAGTGAGGCAAGTCCTTCGTGGGCGACGGCCATGCTGGGATAGACAAGGTTGCTTCTTCGTGGACCCTTCTTGGGTGGAGCCCTCCGTGGACTCGCGCAACTGTTACCCTTCGTGGATTGAAGTCTCCATCAACGTGGATGTACGATAGCTCCACCTATCGGAACCACGCCAAAAACATCTGTGTCTCCAATTGCGTTTGAATCCTCCAAAACCCTTCCCTTTACATTCTTGCAAGTTGCATGCTTTACTTTCCGCTGCTCATATACTCTTTGCATGCTTGCTTGCTATATGTTGTGAATGTTAAAGTTGTGCCTAAACTCCACTTAAACTTAAAGAAGTTAAAAACTGCAACTTTGGTACTTAGTGTCTAATCACCCCCCTCTAGACACCTCTTCTCAAGGTCCTACACAAAGCATATTCATGTTCATAATCAGAGGAGTAATAATATGCATAAAGGATCTGAACATATGATCTTCCACCAAGTAAACCAATTAGCATCAACTACAAGGAGAAATCAACACTACTAGCAACCCACAGGTACCAATTTGTGGTTTTGATACAAGATTGGATACAAGAGATGAACTAGGGTTTTGAGAGGAGATGGTGCTGGTGAAGATGTTGATGGAGATTGACCCCCTCCCGATGAGAGGATCATTGGTGATGACGTTGGTGATGATTTCCCCCTCTTGGAGGGAAGTGTCCCCGGCAGAACAGCTCCGCCAGAGCCCTAGATTGATTCCGCCAAGGTTCCGCCTCGTGGCGGTGGAGTTTCGTCCCATAAGCTTGCCCCCGAATTTTTCCAGGGTAAAAGTGATGATATAGCAGAAGATGGACGCCGGAGGCCCACCAGGGGCCCAGGAGATAGGGGCGCGCCCCCTGTCTCCTGGACAGGGTGTGGGCCCCCTGGCCTATTTCTTTCGCTCATAAATTCTTAATAAATCCAAAAAGTTGTTTCGTGGAGTTTCAGGACTTTTGGAGTTGTGCAGAATAGGTTTCCAATGTTTGCCCCTTTTTCCAGCAAGAATTCCAGCTGCCGGCATTCCCCCTCTTCATGGTAAACCTTGTAAAATAAGATAGAATAGCCATAAATATTGAGATATAAAGTGTAATGACAGCCCATAATGCAATAAATATTGATATAAAAGCATGATGCAAAATGGACGTATCAACTCCCCCAAGCTTAGACCTCGCTTGTCCTCAAGGGGAAACCGAAATCGAAAAATATGTCCACATGTTTAGAGATAGAGGTGTCGATAAAAATAAAATACGGACATGGGGGCATCATGATCATTCTAATAACAGCAACATATGTGGATTTTGTCATCTCATTTCTTATTCTCAAGTAATTAGCAATTCACAATGTCAAGTATGGTTCATAAACTTCATTGGGAACTAACAAACTATAATCTCAGTCATTGAAGCAATTGCAATTTATTGTAACATCAGAAAGAGTCAATAATAGAGCTTTTCAACAAGCTCACATACTCAACTATCTCATAGTCTCCCATAATTGCTAACACTCACGCAATACTTGTGGTTATAGAGTTTCAGCCGGACACTGAGAAAGATAGGGGCTTATTGTGTTGCCTCCCAACGTATTCACCTTTAGGTGATGTCAACAATAATAGTCTATGCCAACTTACATCCAATTGTATATATGTATCATGATCTTTCAAACACGAGGAGCTTGCCAAAGGATAAAATGAAAAAGTGGAAAGGTGAGGATCACCTTGACTCAAGCATAAAGCAAGAACATAAAATAAAAGATAGGCCCTTCACAGAGGGAAGCAGAGGTTGTCATGCGTGTTTAGGGTTGATGCACGAAATCTTAATGCAAAAGAACGTCACTTTTTATTGCCCCTTGTATATGGACCTTTATTATGCAATCCGTCGCTTTTATTACTTCCACAACAAGTTCGTACAAAGCTTATTTTCTCTGCACTAATAAGTCATACATATTTAGAGAGCAATTTTTATTGCTTACACCGATGACAACTTACTTGAAGGATCTTGCTCAATCCATAGGTAGGTATGTTGGACTCTCATGACAAAACTGGGTTTGAGGATATTTGGAAGCACAAGTAGTATCTCTACTTGGTGCAAGGAATTTTGGCTAGCAAGAGGGGGAAAGGCAAGCTCAACATGTTTGGAAGGTCAATGACAATATACTTTAACTAAGATGTCGGAAACCATAAACCATTACGTTGTCCTCCTTGTCCAACATCAACTCTTTTAGCATGTCATACTTAATGAGTGCTTCACAATCATAAAAGATGTCCAAGATAATATATCTATATGTGAACCCCTCTTTCCTTATCACTTCCTATTAATTGCAACGATGACCAAGGCTACGTTCATCAACTCTCAACAATTTTTATGCCTCATACTTTCTATGTGTGAAGTTATCACTATCCATAAGATCAATATGAACTCTTTTGTTCTCTCTACTTTCTCAAGATCATAGCAACATAGAAAAGCCCTTGACTCAACACTAATCTTTATTATAGATAGCACACGGACTCGCTTACATAAAGAGATCACAATGCAAAACTCAAAACTACTTGATATCAAAACTTCAATTTACTAGATCAAGATACTACTAAAAGGATCGAACTAAATAAAGCGGTAAATATAGGAGTGTGATGGTGATACGATACTAGGGCACCTCCCTCAAGCTTGGCGGTTACCAAGGGGAGTGCCCATACCCATGTAATTATTTCCTCAGAGGTGATGGAGGTGGTGATGATGACGGTGGATAATCACACATCGAGCATAAAAGCTCCTCCAACTTGCGGATAATGCCCTTGAGCCCAGCAATATGATCCTTCAACAAAATATTCTCCTGTGTGAGATACTTGTTTGTATGCAGGCTAACTCAATCATCTTGAAAGCTTCAATCTCTGTTGGAGTGAAAAGGTTAGGTAAATGGTGAGGGATGTCTTCTTCTTTCACCACCGGAGCTTGAACCTCCATGGCCTTCTTGATCCCTTCACCCTTGTTGATCTCTTCTGGTTCCTCTCTTTTCAACTCTATCTTCAATAGCCAGGCATCGTTGTCTTCGTTGTTGTAGGAGGGAGAAGTCATGGTGCTCTAAATCTGCAACAGGAACAACTCGAAACAAAAACAGAGGATATTTGCGTGATACAGTAGTCAAAACCTTTGGGAGTATATATAATGAATTTTTACCGACCAAAATATGTAACATGCAAGAAAACGGAGTCCGGAGGCACACGAGGTGCCCACGAGACAGGGGGAACGCCCTACAGGGGGGGGGGCGCGGCCTCCTCTCTCGTGGGAGCTTCGTGTCCCTTTCGGACTACTTCTTTCTTCCTAAAATTCTTAAATAATCCAAAACTGATAAAAATTGCCATTAGAGTTGTTTTGGAGTCGGTATACTTACCATACCACGTACCTATGCCTTTTCGGAGTTTGGAACGTTCTGGAAATTGTCTCTTATGTATTCCTCTGGGGTTATGGTTTCAATAATATTAGTTTCAACATTGATAGGATTACCTGAAATATAATGCTTGATTCTTTGATCATTAACCACCCTCGGATTTGTGCCTTCGAAGTTGTTAATTTTTATAGCACTGGAACGATAGACTTCCTCGATAACGTAGGGACCTTCCCATTTTGAGAGAAGTTTTCCTGCAAAAAATCTTAAACGAGAGTTGAATAATAACACATAATCTCCTACGTTAAACTCACGCTTTTGTATCCTCTTATCATGCCAGTGTTTGACTTTTTCTTTGAAGAGCTTGGCATTCTCATATGCTTGGGTTCTCCATTCATCAAGTGAGCTAATATCAAACAACCTCTTCTCACCGGCAAGTTTGAAGTCATAATTGAGCTCTTAATAGCCCAATATGCTTTATGTTCAAGTTCAAGAGGTAAATGACATGCTTTTCCATAAACCATTTTATATGGAGACATGCCCATAGGATTTTTGTATGCCGTTCTATAGGCCCATAATGCATCATCGAGTTTTTTGGACCAATTCTTTCTAGATCTATTCATAGTCTTTTGCAAAATTAATTTGAGCTCTCTATTGCTCAACTCTACTTGACCACTAGACTGTGGGTGATAAGGAGATGTGATTCTATGATTAACATCATACTTAGCAAGCATCTTACGGAAAGCACCATGAATAAAGTGTGAACCACCATCAGTCATAAGATATCTGGGGACTCCGAACCTCGGAAAAATAACTTCTTTAAGCATTTTAATAGAAGTGTTATGATCAGCGCTACTAGTTGGAATAGCTTCTACCCACTTAGTAATGTAATCAACAGCAACTAAAATATGTGTATAACCATTGGAGGCAGGAAAAGGTCCCATATAATCAAAGCCCCAAACATCAAATGGTTCAATAACAAGAGAATAATTCATAGGCATTTCTTGACGTCTACTAATGTTACCTATTCTTTGACATTCATCACAAGATAAGACAAACTTACGAGCATCTTTGAAGAGAGCAGGCCAATAAAAACCAGATTGTAGTATCTTGTGTGCAGTTCTATCTCCCGCGTGGTGTCCTCCATAAGATTCAGAGTGACAGTTGCGTAGGATTTGTTCCTGTTCATGCTCAGGCACACAACGTCTAATAATACCATCTACTCCTTCTTTATAAAGGTGTGGATCATCCCAGAAGTAAAGTCTTAAATCGTAAAAGAACTTTTTCTTTTGCTGGTATGTGAAACTAGGCGGTATATATTTAGCAACAATGTAATTAGCATAATCAGCATACCAAGGAGCAGTACGAGAAGCATTGACAACCGCTAATTGTTCATCAGGAAAACTATCATTAATAGGCAGTGGGTCATCAAGAACATTCTCTAACCTAGAAAGGTTGTCTGCAACGTGGTTCTCAGCTCCCTTTCTATCAATAATATGCAAGTCAAATTCTTGGAGCAAGAGAACCCATCTAATGAGTCTAGGCTTAGCATCTTTCTTTTCCATGAGATATTTAATAGCAGCATGATCAGTGTGAATAGTAACTTTGGAATCAACAATATAAGGTCGAAACTTATCACATGCAAACACAACTGCTAAGAACTCTTTTTCAGTAGTAGCATAATTTCTCTGGGCAGTATCAAGAGTCTTACTAGCATACTGTATAACATTCAATTTCTTATCAACTCTTTGCCCTAAAACAGCACCTACAGCATAGTCACTAGCATCGCACATAATTTCAAAAGGTAAATTCCAATCAGGTGGCTGAACAATAGGTGCAGTGATCAAAGCTTTCTTAAGTGTTTCAAATGCTTCTACACAATCATCATCAAAGACAAAAGGAATGCAATAAATTAGTCAGAGGCCTAGAGATTTTAGAAAAGTCCTTAATGAACCTCCTATAAAAGCCGACATGACCAAGAAAACTTCTTATACCTTTTATGTCCTTGGGGCATGGCATTTTTTCAATAGCATCAACTTTGGCTTTATCAACTTCAACACATCTCTTGGAGATCTTGTGCCCCAAGACAATGCCTTCATTAACCATAAAGTGACACTTTTCCCAATTCAGGACGAGACTAGTGTCTTCGCATCTCTGCAAAACTCGATCAAGGTTGCTCAAACAATCATCAAAAGAGGATCCATAGACGGAGAAGTCATCCATGAATACCTCACAAATCTTTTCACAAAAATCATAAAATATAGCCATCATGCATCTTTGAAAGGTAGCAGGTGCATTACATAAACCAAAAGGCATACGTCTATAAGCAAAAGTACCAAAAGGGCAAGTAAAAGTAGTTTTAGATTGATCCTGCACGGACACATGTATTTGAGAGAAGCCAGAATAACCATCTAGAAAGCAAAAATGTGTGTGTTTGGATAGCCTTTCTAGCATTTGATCAATAAAAGGTAAAGGGTAATGATCTTTCTTAGTAGCTTTATTTAACTTACGAAAATCAATTACCATCCTATAGCTTGTAATAATTCTTTACGCGATCAATTCATCTTTATCATTAGGAACAACGGTAATACCTCCCTTAGGGACACAATGGACAGGGCTTACCCATTCACTATCAGCAACGGGATAAATAGTACCTGCCTCAAGGAGTTTTCGAATCTCCTTTCTTACCACTTCCTTCATTTTGGGGTTTAATCGACTTTGAGGATCTCTAACTGGTTTGGCATCTTTCTCCACTGAAATTTTGTGTTGACATAATGTGGGACTAATGCCCTTAAGATCATCCAGAGTATATCCAATAGCAGCTCGGTGCTTCTTCGGAGTTTTCAATAATCTTTCTTCTTCTTTCTCTGAAAGGTTAGCACTAATAATATTAGGATATATTTCTTTTTCATCAAGATAAGCATACTTGAGATTATCAGGTAAGGGTTTGAGTTCGAACATGGGATCACCCTTGGGTGGAGGGGGATCCCCAAGAATTTCAACGGGAAAGTTATGTTTTAGCATAGGTTCTTGTTTAAGGAACACATCGCCTATATCTTCCCTTTCCTTCATAAACATATCATTTTCATGGTCTAACAAATATTGTTCTAACGGATCAGTTGGGGGAACAACAATGGAAGCAAGACCAATAATTTCATCCTTACTAGGTGGTTCCCTTTCACGAGGTTGTCTACTAAACTTAGCGAAATTAAACTCATGAGACATACCATCTATGCCAACAGTGACAATATTCTTTTCACAATTAATCTTAGCACTAGCAGTATTCAAGAAAGGTCTACCAAAAATAATAGGACAAAAATTATCTTGTGGGGAAGCAAAAACAAGGAAATCTGCAGGGTATTTAATCTTTCCACACAAGACTTCAACATCTCTAACAATCCCAATAGGTTTGATGGTGTCCCTATTAGCAAGCTTAATAGTAACATAAATGTCTTCTAATTCAACAGGTGCAATATCATGCATAATTTCTTTATAAAGATCATAAGGTATCGCATTAGCACTAGAACCCATATCACATAATCCATGATAATAATGATCTCCTATTTTAACAGAAATAACAGGCGTGCCTACAACAGGTCTACGGGTCTTAGTATCGGGTCTAGCAATATTAGCAGTTTCACCCACGAAAGAGATAGCATGCCCATCTAAGTCTTCATCCAAGAGATCTTTAATCATAGACAGGTTCGACATTAATTTGCTCAGGAGGTGTATAAGTCCTAGTATTACTCTTACGAACAACAGTCGAAGCTTTAACATGATCTTTTATCCTAACAGGAAAAGGAGGTTTTTTGACATAAGCAGTAGGAATAATAGGATCACTATATGTAATAGTATTTTCTTCGACTGTAATAGGTGCAACCACTTTCACTTCAACAGGAGGATTATATTTAAACCACTTATCTTTAGGGAGATCAATATGAGTAGCAAAAATTTCACAAAAAGTAGCTACTATCTCAGAGTCAAGTCCATATTAGAGCTAAATCCATGGAAAGCATTGGTATCCATAAAAGATTTAACACAATCGAACTTGGGTTTCATACCTGACTCCTTACCATCGTCGGAACCCCAATCTTCAGAGTTGCGTTTAATTCTTTCCAATAAGTCCCATTTGAAATCAATAGTCTTCAGCATATAGGAACCAGCACAGGAAGTATCGAGCAGGTTGCGATTATCAAGAGAAAGCCGAGCATAAAAATTCTGAATAATCATTTCCCGAGAGAGCTCATGATTGGGGCATGAATATAACATGGATTTAAGCCTCCCCCAAGCTTGAGCAATGCTTTCTCCTCCGCGAGGCTAGAAATTATATATGTAATTATGATCACGATGAACAAGATGCATAGGGTAGAACTTCTGGTGAAATTTCAACTTCAGTCGCTTATAATTCCAAAATCTCGTATCAGCACATAGCCTATACCATGTCATCGCATCGCCCTTCAAAGATAAAGGGAAGACCTTCCTTTTGACAACATCATCGGGGATACATGCAAGCTTAAATAATCCATAAACTTCATCCACAAAGATAAGGTGTAAGTCGGGATGCAAAGTTCCGTCTCCTGCAAAAGGATTAGCTAGCAGTTTTTCTATCATACCCGAAGGAATCTCAAAGTGAATATTTTCATAAGGTTCAGTAGGTTGAGGAGCATCTCTTTGCTCTTCTGGTTGGGGTGAAGATACCCCAAACAAGCCCCTCAAAGGATTAGTTTCCATAGTGACAAGTAACAGAAAATTTCAGCACACTATATAAATGGTTCCTTACCAAGTTCCACTCACCAAAAGCGCTACACTCCCCGGCAACGACGGCATAAAAGAGTCTTGATGACCCACAACTGTAGGGTATCTATCGTAGTCCTTTCGATAAGTAAGAGTGTCGAACCCAACGAGGAGTAGAAGTAAATGATAAGCGGTTTTCAGTAAGGTTTCCTCTGCAAGCACTGAAATAATAGGTGATAGATAGTTTTGTGATAGGACAAATAGTAACGAGCAAAAAGTAAATAAAGTAAATAAAGTGCAGCAAGGTGGCCCAATCCTTTATGTAGCAAAGGATAAGCCTGGACAAATTCTAATAATGAGGAAAGAGCTCCCGAGGACACATCGGGAATTATCGTCAAGCTAGTTTTCATCACGTTCATATGATTCACGTTCGGTACTTTGATAATTTGATATGTGGGTGGACCAGCACTTGGGTACTGCCCTAACTTGGACAAGCATCCGACTTATGATTAACCCCTATTGCAAGCATCCGCAACTACAAAAAGGAGTATTAAGGTAAACCTAACCACAGCATTAGACATATGGGTCCATATCAACCCCTAACGAAGCAACGCCTAAACTAGGGTTTAAGCTTCTGTCACTCTAGCAACCCATCATCTACTTATTACATCCCTATGGCTTCCTCTAGGCCCAAATAATGGTGAAGTGTCATGTAGTCGACGTTCACATGAAACCACTAGAGGAAAGACAACATACATCTCATCAAAATATCGAACGAATACCAAATTCACATGACTACTAATAGCAAGACTACACCCATGTCCTCAGGAACAAACGTAACTACTCACAAAGTGAAAGCACAAGTGCTCCCTAGGTGGTTTTGGTAATTAATGACAACATATCTCTTGTTGGACTAACATTTTTATCTAGTATGTTTCAGATAAGTTCAACAATGGAGTGGCATGGACTAAAGGATGTGGGAACTCCTTCAAGATGCTAAGGACAAAGGATTGGCTAAAGCTTCAAGCTCAAGACTCTTCATTTTACATTTTAGTGATCCAAGATCACATTGAGTCTATAGGAAAAGCCAATGCTATCAAGAAGGGATGAGGTGTTGCTTAATGAGTTTCTTGCTCCACAGTGCTTAATGATATGCTCCAAAACCCTCAACTACTTTCTCACATCCTCATTTGACCTAAACCTAAAGCCAAAATCGGTCACACCGATTCTTTCTATCCGGCGCCACCGAGTTCAAATGTCATAGCCACTGCCACAAACCCTAGGCAAATCGGTCTCACCGATAGGGATCTCGGTCTCACCGAGATGGGATTGTAATCTCTCTGTGTGTGTCCATTATCAAAATTGGTCTCACCGAGTTTGTTTAATCGGTACTACCGAGATTACAATGCAAACTCTTTGGTTAACTTATTACCAAGATCGGTCTCACCGAGTTTGAGTAATCGGTCCCACTGAGTTTGCCTGACCAACTCTCTGGTTAGCTAATTACCAAAATCGGTCTCACCGAGTTTGTGTAATTGGTCTCACCAAGATTACATTATGCCCTAACCCTAACCATATCGGTCCTACCGAGTTGCATTTTGGTCCCACCGAAAATCCTAACGGTCACTAGGTTTACTAAATCGGTCTGAGCGAGTTTGTTGATTCGGTCTCACCGAGATTGGTAAATTGTGTGTAAGGGTTAGATTTTGTGTGGAGGCTATATATACCCCTCCACCTCCTCTTCATTCATGGAGAGAGCCATCAGAACAAACCTACACTTCCAGTATCCTATTTCTGAGAGAGAACTACCTACTCACGTGTTGAGGTCAAGATATTCCATTCCTACCATATGAATCTTGATCTCTAGCCTTCCCCAAGTTGCTTTCCACTCAAATCTTCTTTCCACCAGATCCAAATCCTATGAGAGAGAGTTGAGTGTTGGGGAGACTATCATTTGAAGCACAGGGGGAATGACTGTTGAGTCAAAAAGCTGAGTGAGAAGGAAGCAAAGGATCGGTTGTGGCGGGATACGAAGTGCTCTGCTAAGCCAATACGAATGTTTACATACGAACCCACGCCAATACATACGAGTAGTAGGGGTATGGAAATTCTCATCAATTAAAGGTTAGGGTTCGGTTTCCGGTTGACTTTTTGAATCCTATCCTCAAGAGCAATGAGTTCATCATCAATGCACCATTTGTTACTTCTTGGAGAGTGGTGTCTCCTAGATTGGCTAGGTGTCACTTGGAAGCCTCCGACAAGATTGTGGAGTTGAACTAAGGAGTTTTTAAGGGCAAGGAGATCGCCTACTTCGTGAAGATCTACCGCTAGTGAGGCAAGTCCTTCGTGGGCGACGGCCATGCTGGGATAGACAAGGTTGCTTCTTCGTGGACCCTTCTTGGGTGGAGCCCTCCGTGGACTCGCACAACCGTTACCCTTCGTGGGTTGAAGTCTCCATCAACGTGGATGTACGATAGCACCACCTATCGGAACCACGCCAAAAACATCCGTGTCTCCAATTGCGTTTGAATCCTCCAAAACCCTTCCCTTTACATTCTTGCAAGTTGCATGCTTTACTTTCCGCTGCTCATATACTCTTTGCATGCTTGCTTGCTATATGTTGTGAATGTTAAAGTTATGCCTAAACTCCACTTAAACTTAAAGAAGTTAAAAACTGCAACTTTGGTACTTAGTGTCTAATCACCCCCTCTAGACACCTCTTCTCAAGGTCCTACAAGTGGTATCAGAGCATTGGTCTCCATTGCCTTGGTTTAATCACCATTGGAGGAAGATGGATGAGTCTACTTTGGGGAGTCTTAGTCATAGAGTGCCTATTCTTGATGGAGAGTACTTTCATGAGTGGAAAAATGAGATGGTTGTAATTCTCAATCAATATAATTTGAACAAGTACAATGCTAGTCCTTGTGCACCTTATGTTGATCCTATGCATCCTACCCTTGATGAGTCTATTGACATGATTAGGAATGTTAGAACTATTAATCTTATCACTAGAGGCTTGCCTAGAAACTTGGTTGGAAAACTGCCTACTCTTGAGTGTGCCTACACTATATGGAAATTTCTTGAGGAACAATTTCTTGATTATTCTTTGAAAAATCTTGATGAAATTCTTCATAAGTCTATTGCTTTGAGTAAGATGAATACTAGTGATCCTATGTTTGGTGATCGTCTATTTGAACTTACAAACCTTATGCGTGCCAAAGGAAATGTAGGAATTATTAGCGATATCATTTCCGAAGCTACTAGAATTAATAGAGGAGATTATTGTCAAACTCATACTAATGAATCACTCTCACTAGGAATTGATCCACCACATGACGATGTTGAACATGGATACTATGATGAAGATGTTGATGATGACTTTGATATTGATGATGCAATGAGACATTTTGGTCTTATGGCAAATCTTTGGGGATATATGGCAGGAGGAAAGGAATGGGTTCTTGATAGTGGATGTACCGATCACATGACGGGAGATAAAGACATGTTTCGCGAGCTTGCTGAAAATGATAGTCCTCGAAAGTATGTCACTTTCGGTGACAACTCAAAGGGTAAGGTGGTTGGCCTCGGTAAGGTGGCCATCTCACATGATAACTCCATTCAGAATGTTATGCTCGTTGAGTCTCTTGGCTACAACTTACTTTCAGTATCTAGACTTGCTGATTTCGGTTTCAATGTCCTATTTACTGAAGTAGATTGCCAAGTGTTTCATCGAGACAATCATAAAATGGTCTTTACCGGTATACGTAGAGGTGATCTATACATAGTTGATTTCACTAAAAAGGCTCAACCTAAAACTTGCTTCATTGCTAAATCCTCAAAAGGTTGGTTATGGCATAGACGACTAGGTCACGTTGGCATGAGAAACCTTGACAAGCTTATTAAAGGAAATCATATCCTTGGTGTTAACGATGTCATATTTGATAAGGATAGACTCTGCAGTGCTTGTCAAGCAGGTAAACAGGTTGGAGGAAGGCATCCCGTGAAGAACATCATGACCACAAGGAGGCCACTCGAGCTACTTCACATGGATCTTTTTGGTCCCAACTCTTACAAGAGTCTCGGTGGAAATTCTTTTGGTCTAGTTATAGTTGATGATTTTTCAAGATTTACGTGGGTGTTCTTTCTCGATGATAAATCGCAGGTCCAAAAGATCTTCAAAAACTTCGCTAGGAAGGCCCAAAATCAATTTGAAGTGAAGATCAAGAAGGTTCGCAATGACAACGGAACGGAGTTCAAGAACACAAATGTGGACACCTTTCTTGACAAAGAAGGGATTTCACACGAGTTCTCGGCTACGTACACACCTCAACAAAATGGAGTTGTTGAGAGGAAGAACCGAACGCTCATCAAAGTGGCAAGAACGATGCTTGATGAGTACAAGACATTGAAGCACTTTTGGGCAGAAGCGGTTGAGACAGCTTGTCATGTAACAAATCGCTTGTATCTTCACAAGCTACTCGGCAAGATGGCATACGAGCTCCTCAACGGTAACAAACGCCAAGTTGGATACTTTCGAGTATTCGGCTCAAAGTGCTACATTCTTGATAAGCATCGTTGTTCTAAATTTGCTCCTAAGTCTCATGAAGGTTTCCTACTAGCTTATGGCTCAAACTCTCACACTTATCGTGTCTACAACAATTTCACTCGAAAGGTTGAAGAGACGGTAGATGTGAAGTTTGATGAATCTAACGGCTCGCAAGTAGAGCAATTTCCAATTGATGTAGGAGACAAAGATCCTTCGGAAGCAATCCAAGACTTATCTATTGGCAAGGTCCATCCAACGGAGGTGAAGGAGAGTACATCGTCCGTCCAAGTGGAAGCTTCTACATCATGACAAGGTGAACCAAGAATTGATACGGAAGCATCCACAAGTGGGACACACCAAGATGAAGAAAACGAGGAAGTGCATCAAGCTGAACATCAACAACCTCCTTCTCCACCACGACAAGAGTACGACAACGCCAACAATGAAGAAGGCCAAGAAGAAGAACAAGATGAAGAAGAAGTTCAACCAAGATCCAAGCAAAAGCTTTCACGAGTTTGAGCAAGAATTTCTAAAGACCATCCCGTCGAGCAAATCTACAATGATATTCAAACCGGGAGAATCACTCGCTCTAAAACTCGTTTAGCTAACTTTTGTGAAAACTATTCTTTCATCTCTAGCATTGAACCTATGAAGGTCGAAGAAGCATTGGAAGATCCGGATTGGATAAATGCTATGCATGAAGAGCTACACAACTTCGAGAGGAACCAAGTTTGGACATTGGTTGAGAAGCCCGACAACAACCACAACATCATCGGTACCAAATGGGTGTTTCGTAACAAGCAAGATGAAGATGGACAAGTAGTTCGCAACAAAGCACGTATCGTCGCCCAAGGCTACACAGAAGTCAAAGGAATGGACTATGGTGAGACTTATGCTCCCGTTGCTAGACATGAGTCCATTCGCATCTTACTTGCCTATGCTAATCACCATGATATCACCTTGTAACAAATGGACATTAAAAGTGCTTTTCTAAATGGTGAAATAGAGGAGGAAGTTTATGTTAAACAACCTCTCGGCTTTATCAATCCTAAGAAACCAAATCATGTTTACAAACTTCGCAAAGCCCTTTATGGTCTTAAACAAGCTCCTAGAGCATGGTATAAATGCTTGACCAAGTTCCTTATAGAAAAAGGCTTTGAAATTGGGAAGATTGATTCTACTCTTTTTACTAAAAGGGATAATGGAGAACTCTTTGTATGCCAAATTTATGTTGATGATATTATATTTGGTTCAACTAACCCTCATTTTAGTGAAAAGTTTGGGAAGCTTATGTCGGAGAAGTTTGAGATGTCTATGATGAGTGAACCCAAATTCTTTCTTGGGTTGCAAATCAAGCAAACTAAGGAAGGTACTTTTGTCTCTCAAACAAAGTACACTAATGATTTTTTCAAGAAATTCAATATGCAAGAATGCAAAGGTATGCCTACACCCATGCCTACTAGTGGACATCTTGACTTGACCAAAGATGATGAACCGGTTGATCAAAAGGTTTATCGCTCTATGATTGGATCATTGTTATATCTATGTGCTTCACGTCCTGATATTATTCTAAGTGTGTGCATGTGTGCACGATATCAAGCTGTTCCTAAAGAATGTCATCTTAAGGCCATGAAAAGGATAGTGAGACACTTAATCCATACACCAAATTTTGGCATTTGGTATCCCAAGAGGGCCTCTTTCGATCTTGTTGGCTACTCCGACTCAGACTATGCCGGAGACAAGGTTGATAGAAAGTCCACTTCGGGTACTTGTCAATTTCTTGGTAGATCTCTTGTGTCTTGGTCCTCCAAGAAACAAAACTCGGTATCCTTATCCACAGCCGAAGCGGAATACATTGCCGGTGGTTCATGTTGTGCTCAATTACTTTGGATGACCCAAACTCTTAAAGATTATGGGATATATGTGAAACATGTTCCATTGCTTTGTGACAATGAAAGTGCTATCAAAATTGGTCATAATCCTGTGCAACATTCTCGAACTAAGCATATTGAAGTTCGTCATCATTTCATTCGAGATCATGTTGCTAAGGGTGACATTGATCTTAAGCATGTTCGCACCGAAAATCAATTAGCGGATATATACAATAAACCTCTTGATGAGAAAGTGTTTTGCAGGTTGAGAGGAGAATTGAACATCATTGATGCTTCAAACTTGGAGTAGAAACTCTATTGGATACATGCAAGACATGAGCTTATGACTAATCCTTGATATTTCTCTTATGATGAACATGTTATATCTTGGACATATTTGCATCTTGCATGTTATCTAACCCATGTAGGTACTTGGTTGGATCAAATTCCATGAGATTGTAACCTACTCACATCTTGAGCAATCTCTACATCACCAAGTCTCTATACAAAGGCGGTTGAAGACAAGGAAGCACGAAACCATTCAAACATATCCTTTGACAAATTCCATGTTGAGCTTCATGATTGTCATTTTTGGATACACAAGTGCTCTTCCTTGCAAGAACTAACCCATGTAGGTAGATGGACTCAAATTTCAAGTGGTGCTCCCAACTCTTGGCTACATCAACCTAGAGCAACCCACACAAGTTCAACTACATGATCAACACCACCAACCAAGGTATGTTATTCCATCTTAGAGAAGCTTTACTCTGAGTCATCAGCTAAAGCAACTCGACAAGATGTGAATACATCAAGATTCTTAAACGAAAAATGGTAATCCCATTTTGAGCTTAAACGATGAGTATGACCTATGATCAAGTAATCTCACTTGACTCCTAAGTCAGTATACTCTAACATAGGTGACTTTGTCGCCGACCATCTCTAGATGAAGTTCTCTTGTGTTCTTATCTGTGTTTTTGCATCTGTCTCATGCATATTTTTTTCTTTTTTTAACACAAAAAAAAACTTCATCTAGATTTCTTTCTTTTCTGTTTGTTCAGCATTTTCTGCATCCAATTCATTGCATATCATTTAGTAAATTCCAAGCAAATCTTTGTGAGATCCTACTAGTCTAGTGAGCTGAGGTGACAAGTGTTTTCTCTGTGATGAACTTGGCTCCACGATTAGTTATTTTCGGTCCAACCGAATTCTTTCGGTACAACCGAAGCATCCCACTCGGTGCCACCGATTTTCCCACAGGAAAAACAGTTTGCCACTAATTCTGTGTTTCTTCTGATCCAGCTCCACTCAATGAATCTTGTCCTCTACAAGCATCACAATTTTATCCAGTGCTTTGTGTTGTGATTCCAGGACCAAACCCATTCACAAACAATTCCAGAAAACCCTTCTTGGAAATTGATGTCAAAGGGGGAGAGAGAGATCACATTAAAGCTTATCACTTAGAGAGATCACATCCAAGCTCATCTCTTCCACAGGGGGAGAGAAAGAGATCTCCAGGGGGAGAGAATACTCAAGTAGAAAGTATTTCTCAAGGATCCCAGATGCTCGGTGTTCAAGAGGAGAGATTTCACATGTCTTATTGAGGGGGAAAGACATGTTCATATATGCTTATTTACATTAGCTTGCATTAGCTCTGTTCATTTATATCTTTCAGCTCTGATTTTCTGTTCCCTATCTTCTCCCAGTATCACATGCTAGATTCAGGGGGAGCAAGACATCTAAGGGAAAGAAATCATTTAAATTCATTGCATATCTTTACTCTTGGGGACATGACTAATCCAATGTGGTACTTAGTACTCACTCTCTACATGTCATCCCAGTCTTGGTATTCTTGTGGTTTCTTCTGTTTGCTCTGGCTAGTAGATGTACCTGTGTTATCTAACCTTGTTTATGCAGGTTCATTCCATCCTAAGCCAACTCAAGACTACAAGGTAAGTATATGCATCACAATCATGTGTATGAGGAATTCTTGTTGATGTACATACTGTTTGCAAGAAGGACTCATGAGCATGAAGATATTTTCTTTAATATTCTTTGCTCTGATGCATATGGCCAAGATACATGTAACTCATTGCCTACTCTATCATGGTTATGCTCTCACATGCTTCTATATTCCATATTCACATGTTTGCATACATGTAGGGGGAGCCTATGCTTGTTACATGTCTTTCCAAAGCTTTACTTGCTATTCTTTATATCCTTATCTAAAGCTTTGATGTATGTTGTCATCAATTACCAAAAAGGGGGAGATTGAAAGCACAAGTGCTCCCTAGGTGGTTTTGGTAATTAATGACAACATATCTCTTGTTGGACTAACACTTTTATCTAGTATGTTTCAGATAAGTTCAACAATGGAGTGGCATGGACTAAAGGATGTGGGAACTCCTTCAAGATGCTAAGGACAAAGGATTGGCTAAAGCTTCAAGCTCAAGACTCTTCATTTTACATTTTAGTGATCCAAGATCACATTGAGTCTATAGGAAAAGCCAATACTATCAAGAAGGGATGAGGTGTTGCTTAATGAGTTTCTTGCTCCATGGTGCTTAGTGATATGCTCCAAAACCCTCAACTACTTTCTCACATCCTCATTTAACCTAAACCTAAAGCCAAAATCGGTCACACCGATTCTTTCTATCCGGCGCCACCGAGTTCAAATGTCATAGCCACTGCCACAAACCCTAGGCAAATCGGTCTCACCGATAGGGATCTCGGTCTCACCGAGATGGGATTGTAATCTCTCTGTGTGTGTCCATTATCAAAATTGGTCTCACCGAGTTTGTTTAATCGGTACTACCGAGATTACAATGCAAACTCTTTGGTTAACTTATTACCAAGATCGGTCTCACCGAGTTTGAGTAATCGGTCCCACTGAGTTTGCCTGACCAACTCTCTGGTTAGCTAATTACCAAAATCGGTCTCACCGAGTTTGTGTAATTGGTCTCACCAAGATTACTTTATGCCCTAACCCTAACCATATCGGTCCTACCGAGTTGCATTTTGGTCCCACCGAAAATCCTAACGGTCACTAGGTTTACTAAATCGGTCTGAGTGAGTTTGTTGATTCGGTCTCACCGAGATTGGTAAATTGTGTGTAAGGGTTAGATTTTGTGTGGAGGCTATATATACCCCTCCACCTCCTCTTCATTCGTGGAGAGAGCCATCAGAACAAACCTACACTTCCAGTATCCTATTTCTGAGAGAGAACTACCTACTCACGTGTTGAGGTCAAGATATTCCATCCCTACAATATGAATCCTGATCTCTAGCCTTCCCCAAGTTGCTTTCCACTCAAATCTTCTTTCCACCAGATCCAAATCCTATGAGAGAGAGTTGAGTGTTGGGAAGACTATCATTTGAAGCACAAGAGCAAGGAGTTCATCATCAACGCACCATTTGTTACTTCTTGGAGAGTGGTGTCTCCTAGATTGGCTAGGTGTCACTTGGGAGCCTCCGACAAGATTGTGGAGTTGAACCAAGGAGTTTGTAAGGGCAAGGAGATCACCTACTTTGTGAAGATCTACCGCTAGTGAGGCAAGTCCTTCGTGGGCGACGGCCATGGTGGGATAGACAAGGTTGCTTCTTCGTGGACCCTTCTTGGGTGGAGCCATCCGTGGACTCGTGCAACCGTTACCCTTCGTGGGTTGAAGTCTCCATCAACGTGGATGTACGATAGCACCACCTATCGGAACCATGCCAAAAACATCCGTGTCTCCAATTGCGTTTGAATCCTCCAAAACCCTTCCCGTTACATTCTTGCAAGTTGCATGCTTTACTTTCCGCTGCACATATACTCTTTGCATGCTTGCTTGCTATATGTTGTGAATGTTAAAGTTGTGCCTAAACTCCACATAAACTTAAAGAAGTTAAAAATTGTAACTTTGGTACTTAGTGTCTAATCACCCCCCCCCCTCTAGACACCTCTTCTCAAGGTCCTACACAAAGCATATTCATGTTCATAATCAGAGGAGTAATAATATGCATAAAGGATCTGAACATATGATCTTCCACCAATTAAACCAATTAGCATCAACTACAAGGAGTAATCAACACTACTAGCAACCCACAAGTACCAATTTGTGGTTTTGATACAAGATTGGGTACAAGAGATGAACTAGGGTTTTGAGAGGAGATGGTGCTGGAAGATGTTGATGGAGATTGACCCCCTCCCGATGAGAGGATCATTGGTGATGACGTTGGTGATGATTTCCCCCTCTTGGAGGGAAGTGTCCCGGTAGAACAGCTCCGCCAGAGCCCTAGATTGATTCCGCCAATGTCCCGCCTCGTGGCGGCGGAGTTTCGTCCCATAAGCTTGCCCCTGAATTTTTCCAGGGTAAAAGTGATGATATAGCAGAAGATGGATGCCGGAGGCCCACCAGGGGGCCCAGGAGATAGGGGGCGCGCCCCCTGTCTCCTGGACAGGGTGTGGGCCCCCTGGCCTATTTCTTTCGCTCATAAATTCTTAATAAATCCAAAAAGTTGTTTCGTGGAGTTTCAGGACTTTTGGAGTTGTGCAGAATAGGTTTCCAACATTTGCTCCTTTTCCAGCCAGAATTCCAGCTGCCGGCATTCCCCCTCTTCATGGTAAACCTTGGAAAATAAGGGAGAATAGCCATAAATATTGAGATATAAAGTGTAATGACAGCCCATAATGCAATAAATATTGATATAAAAGCATGATGCAAAATGGACGTATCAGGTGCTCTACTATGACATGTGTCGCTACTTACTCGGCCATGGTTCATTGTTGCAGAGCGACTGATCGACCAATATGTGCGTACACGTTCGCGACAAGACAGACAACGCTACGTACGCTTCGACCGGGTGGGTCCCAGCTACTAGGGAGGATAAGGATGCACTTCCTTGCATGTGAAGATATAGCTGCCGGGTCCCAGCTGTCAAGAGGGTCATTTTTTTCCTGTAATAAGGACGCACTTCCTTGCGTGTGAAGATGTAGCTGGTGGGTCCCAGCTGTCAGGGGGAGAAACCATTATTTTTTAGGGTAAAAAGGATGAAGTTGCATGCATGCGTCCATGGGCGTGGTGCGTCCCCACTGTCAGCCTCTCACATACAGTCATCTTACGATGACTCTCGTTTGTTGACCTTGTTGACCACACCATGCCGAGTGCACCAAGGCCGATGGATGATGGTGAGGCCCCAGACTGGAACGACCCAGAGATGGGAAAGATGCGGTAGTGGATTCGTAGATGGAGAGGAGTGGGAAACTTGACTGGTTTGGGTGCGTGGCAGCACTGCCGCCCACGGGCGACAGGAGCAAGAATAGAGGTTGAAGAAGCAGCACGGCTGTTGGATTAAAATTCAACGGTCCAGCTGTTAGAATGATTTGTTGATTAAGTTGACAAAGCCCTGCATACGCATCAGCTTAGTAGGCCCACAAGTCAGCCACCAAATCTGCCGGGTCCCAGCTGTCATCGGGAGGAATAGTTTTTTTTCGCATAACAAGGAGGCATTTTCCTTCCGTGCGAAGATACAACCGGTGGGCCCAGCTATTAGGGGGAGAAAACATTTTTTCAGCTTAATAAGGAGGATCTTTCCTTGCTGCGACCATGGACCTCGTGGGTCCCAGCTGTCAGGCTCTCCACATACAGTCCTCTTACGATGAATCTCATTTGTTAACCACGCCGTGCCAAGCGCAGTGAGGCAGTGGACGACGGCGAGGCCCCGGCTGGGAACGACCCAACGATGGGAAGATGTGGCAGTGGAGTCGCAGATTGAGAGGAGTACAAGGGTTATAACTGGTTCTGGTGTGGCGTGGGGCTGCACTTGGTGGAGAATAACAGGAGGTGTGGAGGGGTGGAAGGATAGCCTAGCCAGCGATGGGGTAGCGCTTCGCAGTGATGCAAGCTAAGTAGAGCCGCTAGCCGCTGGAGGTCGGAACAGGCGGTCCCGGCGATGCTGGAGGAAGAAGATGAGAGATTGAAGGTGCATGCCAGCCGTTGCATATAAATCCAATGGTTGTGGATGTCAGAATCATTTGTTTACTAAGTTGGCAATGCCTTGCGTAGGCTTGGACCTATTGGCCTGCATATCAGCCTGCAAAAATGTGGCATATATTTAACCCATATTTTCTAGAATTTACAGTCCATTTGCTGGGCTGGGTGAACAAATAATTTTGTGTCAATGCAGCCCATTTAATATTTTCTAAGAAATCCCAGCCCATATGCACTTTCTTGAAATACACAAATTAGCTGGCCTTGTTCTATATATAATGTTAGGTTAGAAGGAGCAATTACTATCAAAAAATAAACCGAAGCGACACATTTTTTATATATAAAATTAACAAATTAGCGAGTTATTGCTCAAAAAAAAATGAGTGCGTTATTATTACATTGGTCTTTAAAATCTTCGCAAGCTTTTATACGCAATCACTAGGATTTCCCTTGCCTGTGAGTCAAAAACAACTAGGATTTTCCTTGCCAACTTCTGTTAAACATTTACTTTTATAAGTTAATAAGACGTGGGATGTTTTTATAATGTATATATAAGTCTCTATTAAATATACGATAATAGTAATAATATAAATATATATAATGTGGTTAGAAGGGAAAACATAAATTGGACACAACATTATTATTCTTAAATATAGATAAATAGAATAGAAATCTGCATTTTTTTATTAAAATAATACATTTACGCTGGGAGGCCCATAGGTTGGTACGTACATGATGGACCTCAAAAAATAATTTGAAACCACTGTCTTGGTATGTCGTGGGCTACGCATGTTAAAAAGTAAAACCTAGGCCTAGCTGATACTTGTTCGCCCTCTGGAAAAAATGGTACCAACTAGATCCCCGATACCCCTTTCCTGCAACAACAAAAAAAAAGATCCCCGATACCCCTGGAAAAAAGCTCCTCGATGACATCATTGGAAATTTATTTCGTTTATTGATTATAGGTTGACAAACCCATGGGCCCCAACGTCAGTATACAATTAGGAGGAAGTTTTTTTTCTAGTGAGGCACTTGCTTGCGTACGGCTTGGACCTGATGGGTCCCCACTGTCAGTCTCTCAGCGTACAGTCCTCTCCCGATTCCTCTCGTTTGTTGAGCATGTTAACAACGGCATACGGCGGCGCCACGGCGAGTGCACATGGACCGGAAAGAACCACAGCCAGGGAAGACACCTTCATTCTTTCGAACATACCGCACTAACCCGGTGGCTGCAGCCCTCTCACCCAAAAGTTGTACTGCCCGAGTTCGATTCCAACTGGCGCAGTTGAAAAATGTCTAACACTTGCGAAAAAATTGTCCCTAGTTTACCCAATTTTTCGCACACTCAACATTGTCTTGCCATTTTGAAAATAGCATATTTTTTTACTTTGCGTCATATGAAGATTTGCTATATGGAATGTTGATCAGCATGATGTTAACTTGTTGTTAGTTCCATTTTTTACCATGAATAAAAATCCAGCATTCTGTTATCCATGTTTGAAAAGTGCCTGTTGATTTAAATGTGCTACCTCTGAAACATGCAATTTCTTATCTGAAAATCACTTGGACAAGCAGCCATCAGCGGTGTTGGATTTGATGCAGCGCTTCTTCAATCCCCCGGCAGCTCAAGGGTGAAATAAACTTCCGTCCCGTGTTGCCGGTTGGGGAATGGAGCAAATTGGATTAAAGAGGGGGACGGCAGCGCGACTGAAGAAGCACATCAGACGCGATTATTTTTCTCAGTGGCTGGCTCTCGATGGCGTTTTTTACTTGCCTCTGCACCATACAACTTGCATTTTTAGCTACCCAGTCCGTGGTGGACCAGCAACCCATTTGCTGGGCGGGCCAGGCTACAGAAAGCAGCACTCGATTTTTCATCAAGCTCCAAAAACAACGCAGTACTATGTTAGTTTTGAGGCCGAAAACATTACGATAGGTGATGTGGACATAGCTATCATAAAAATGTCTACAAATATTATACAATATATTTGTCAGGTAATTTCTATTGATAATTGTATGATATTATATTTTATTATCATGGACAAAAATACTACACCTTTTTATTTCTCATGTAGAATCGTTGAAGGCATTTTTAAAATAAAGATGAAGATGAGAGTTGGTGCCATGATCATTCTACGCACACACGTACATCCTAGAAGGTGCATGCAATCAAGCCAGTCAGGCAATGGGGCTCACACGTGCATGCAATCAAGGTGCTGCCATGCTCTCACACGTATATGCTTCGGGAGAAGAAATATGCTTTGGGCGAAGAATTACTTGCGGCAAGCACATACACAACCCAGATGAGGACCGATGGGCCATCCCTGCTGTTGTTACCGTGCGGGGCCCATAGGCCTAGGTGGATAGCGAACACCAACAAGATAGATGGCCGGCTACGCATCTACGTCCTGTTGAAGAGATCCACACGCGTGTATACCCGCACCGCCGTACACTTTCAATAAATAGCTAGTCTAGGTTAGATTTAGACCCGGGTTTTGTTTAGAGAAGTTTAGCTATTGCTATTTTTATTGGTCTTCGCTCGTAGCGGCTAGTGCGACCGTCAAGACATCCTATCGGAACCTCAGTTTGTGAGATTTATTCATCTAGCATATCCGCAATTTTTAGATTGTTTGGCTATTATTTTCTTGCATGTTCTTCGATTTGCTTGCAAGAAAAATCCTTCGTGGATAGGTCGATCGATCCGTTGCCTCGTTCGATAACGCCGTGGAGTTGGTTCAGCGATTGCCGTGGATATCAGTCGTGTATGGTTCTCCCTGTACGGTTGGTAGCCAGATCGTGAGGTTCAAGTCCCACAAAAATTGTAGTTATCCTATCTCATCAAAAAATCGGGTCCCGAGTTCATATCAAGTGGTATCAGCTTTCAGGTTCATCGGTGAGAGATTTACAGTTTTATTAGATTAGATTTTTTTTCATCTTTTAATAAAAAAAGGCAAAAACAATAGATTAGTTCATCCGCTGGACCTATCTTGTTAGCCTCTAGCAATTTTTTGCATCTAGTATTTGTGTAGCTGAATTTTTGTTACATTCATCTAATACTAGTGCTGGTCTAGATTAGTCCGAGAAAAAATTATCTGCTAGATCAAACCTTGTTTTTGTCCACAAAATTTTTCGCCGCAAAATCGTTCGTGATTTGCAAAAGTAAACGAAAGACAAATCTTGTCGTCCGCCGCTATGTTCCGTTTCGCACACGCGCCTGCCCTAGCTGTACCTGCACCACATGTCCCATCTGCCTTAAAAAAATTGTTCTGTGCTGCCGAGCGCACGTCCCAGCTTCCGGCCGCTAGCCAGGGAGCGTGACCCCATCACTTCAACCATCAGCACTTCATTAGATCCACCGCTAGTAGCACACGTCCATCACTGTGAGTTGGACCTAATTGCTTTCACAGTAGTACACAAGTTTCAATGAGTGTTCTAGTACTGCTTGATTTCTTGCTAGTACCGGCTTGACAAAAAAGCAAAAAAAGGAAGAAAAAGAAAGTAAAAAAGAAACAGAGAAAAAAAAGAGAAAGAAAAGAAAGTAAAAAAATTCGGGCCGGCTCATCTCTTTTGGACTACTTTGTTTGCTACTCCGAACGTTATTTTTGCTGCTACTTGCTCACAACTTTGTCTATCATCTATTTTCGAGTGTTGCCATACACTGTGTTTATACCTCACTTATATCTAGCTATTTAGAGCTATCATACTTTCATTGCTTTTCATTCATTTGATTCAGTATCTAGGCTTAGATTGTTTTCTCTCTTACTAGTCGATTGCCAGCACTAGTTAGGAGTTTGAGCAATTATTCAACTTGCATTGCTTTTTGCTAAATTGTGCCACTGATATTCTGAGTTGAGAAACCTTTGCCAAGCTACACTTTTTCCTACCAATAAGTACAGGTCCCGACACTACTGATTCCTGGTTATTGCTCTATCCAATCTTCATCGGTCGTTTGAAGCCAACACCAACACGCCGATCACCACCTGTTGCATTGGTAAGAACAAGTAAGAATTTGATACTAAGCTTGAGTGTGAAAGATTTTTCTTCACCACGTCCTACTAGTTGATAGGGATTATACACTGTGTGTTTTTTCTCTTTCGCTAATAATGGCACAGGATCAACCCACACTTTAGGGCCTCACCGCGGATGTGAAAGTCACCAGCGAGCGGCTCGCCCAACTTGAGGGTGCTCAGATTGTGTCAGAAGAGAGGCTCAAGGTCATTGAGGATGCACAAGGTGTTGCCAACACACAACTACAGGACATCTTGTTACGTTTGGACGAGCTGCGAACTACACCCTCCGTCAACAATAACGCTGTTCCTCACAATTCCACGGGTGTTATCGCTACTTCGCGAGCTCGACGTGTGCCCATGGGTCATCCACAGCACCCCGCTACTGCCACCGATGCTGCCACCATAAACCAGCACCCACAAATTCCTCCTCGCGTCCATGAGAGACATGGGGACAACTACGAGGATTATTCTGGTGACACCAAAGACGACCAAATGGTCAACCACCACAATGACCGTGCTCATTGACAACTACGTTTCAACCGTCACGGTATGGCACGAGTTCAACCCAGGTATGATGTTAGAGATTATGAACACTCTAGTGCCAAAATAAATTTACTATGCCTGCTTTCAATGGTAAATATAATCCAGATGTTTATCTTGACTGGGAACTTTCTGTTGAACAAAAATTTGCATGTCATGATATTCCTGAGAACCAAAGAGTTAGGGCAGCCACTAGTGAATTTACAAACTTTGCTTCCATGTGGTGGAGTGAATATTGTCGTATTAATGCAAATAATATACCTTCTACTTGGGATGCTTTAAAACGAGCTATGCGACAACGTTATGTTCCTTCATATTATGCTCGTGACAAACTGAATGAATTGCAACGTTTAAAACAAGGTAGTAGTTCTGTAGAGGATTATTATCAAGAACTATAAACTGGCTTAGTGCGTTGTGGATTAGTTGAAACTGATGATGCTATGATGGCTAGATTTTTAGGTGGTTTTAATCATGATATTCAGGATATCTTGGACTATAAGGAGTACAACTCTATTACTCGTTTGTTTCATTTTGCTTGTAAAGCTGAAAGGGAAGTACAGGGACGACACAACAAGGGACGAGGTAACTTTTCTGCAGGTCGTCGCTCATCATGGACACCCTCTCCTACTGTTCCATCCACTACTGAGTCTACACCACCTATCTTGAACAATGGTGCACACCCATCAAGTTCAAAATCAGCTCCACAATCATCCGAGGCTTCGAAAGCAATGTCTATAGCATCCACCACTTCATCTGGACGCACAAGGGACATGAAGTGTCATATATGCAAAGGTGGCGGGCACTTGATGAAGGATTGCCCAAATAAATGTACTTTCATTGTGCGAGAAGATGGTGAGTACTCCTCCGCTAGTGATTTAGATGAAGATACACATGCTATGCTTGCCACTAATAATGTAGGTGACACTAAGGAGAATGAGACGGAGGCGATACATGTTAATGCTGCGATGGCAGACCAATACCCAAGCCTTGTCACCATGCGAGTACTTAGTGCCCAAGTGGGCATACTGAGATGCCTCAACGCCATAATCTTTTTCAAACTAAGTTTGTTGTCAAAGGGCATTCCGTTCGTGTGATCATTGATGGTGGAAGCTGCAACAATTTGGCGAGTATGGAGATGGTAGAGAAGCTTTCCCTCACCACTACGAGACATCCCCATCCATATTACACCCAATGGTTCAACGACTGTGGTAAGTTGAAGGTAACACGTCGTGTGCGAGTACAATTTACACTTGGTTCATATCATGATTATGTTGACTGTGATGTTGTACCTATGCAAGCTTGTTCTTTATTGTTAGGTCGACCTTGGCAATATGATAATAGTGTTACCCATCATGGTAGAACAAATTCGTATAGTCTCATATTTGAAGGAAAAACCATTAACTTGCTTCCTATGACCCCCGATGAAATTATAAATGACGAGAAGGCTAAATCAATGGATCATACTACGCATAGTATGCTTGCTATCAATTCTCAAATTTTTCGATTGAGTGTTTCAACTTATGATATGGACATACCGGGCGGTCAGAAGGTTCATTTGTGTCCCCGTAATTTATATATTGACTCTGTGTGGGATATATATCATGATATAGGTCCTATTACAAATATATCATGCCCTCATGAGCTAACGCCTTTGGAATGGCCTATATACGTTGGATGCATTTTTGCTTTGCTCTATGGTGTGTTCCAGAAATATGAAAGCCGAGGACGACTTTGTTTTCAAGGAAGGGAGGATGATGTGGACATAGCTATCATAAAAATGTCTACAAATATTATACAATATATTTGTCAGGCAATTTCTATTGATAATTGTATGATATTATATTTTCTTATCATGGACAAAAATACTACACCTTTTTATTTCTCATGTAGAATCGTTTAAGGCATTTTTAAAATAAAGATGAAGATGAGAGTTGGTGCCATGGTCATTCTATGCACACATGTACATCCTAGAAGGTGCATGCAATCAAGCCAGTCAGGCAATGGGGCTCACACGTGCATGCAATCAAGGTGCTTCTGTGCTCTCACACGTATATGCTTCGGGAGAAGAATTACTTGCGGCAAGCACATACACAACCCAGATGAGGACCGATGGGCCATCCCTGGTGTTGTTACCGTGCGGGGCCCATAGGCCTAGGTGGACAGTGAACACCAACAAGATTGATGGCCGGCTATGCATCTACGTCCTGTCCAAGAGATCCACACTGTATACCCGCACCGCCGTACACTTTCAATAAATAGCTAGTCTAGGTTAGATTTAGACTCGGGTTTTGTTTAGAGAAGTTTAGCTTTGCTACTTTTATTAGTCTTTGCTCGTAGCGGCTAGTGCGACCGTCGAGACATCCTATCGGAACCCCAATTTGTGAGATTTATTCATCTAGC
Source organism: Triticum dicoccoides (assembly GCF_002162155.2). NCBI lineage: Eukaryota > Viridiplantae > Streptophyta > Magnoliopsida > Poales > Poaceae > Triticum > Triticum dicoccoides. The sequence goes on along the minus strand of NC_041381.1, from coordinate 508,243,132 downwards.
ATATCCGCAATTTTTAGATTGCTTGGCTATTATTTTCTTGCATGTTCTTCGATTTTCTTGCAGGAAAATTCCTTCATGGATAGGTCGATCGCGCCGTTGGCTCGGTCGATAACGCCATGGAGTTGGTTCAGCGATTGTCGTGGATATCAGTCGTGTACGGTTCTCCCTATACGGTTGGTAGCCGGATCATGAGGGTCAAGTCCCAGAAAAATCGTAGTTATCCTCTCTCATCGAAAGATCGGGTCCCCAATTCACATCAGCAGGGGTTGAGCGGGGGAGGGGGAAGATAGAGCAAAAAGATAAAAAAGAGCTGATGTGCCGTTGCTACCCTAACAAGCAGGTGCAATTCTTGTCGGGAAGGTGTGCCATTGACACCCACACGTCACAAATCCCATAGTAGACATACTAACAAGTTCACACACAAGTACAACAGAAAAGATAAACATTCGTATCAAACTCAGGTTCACAGGACACGTTCATATTCATATCCAACATTCACAATCAACAACTCAAAAGATTCATATATACACAAGTCCAGCATGTCTATGCATCCAAATGATTTATAGATCACAAGACAATATTCATAGATAGTTCACAAAAAGATTCAGATATATGCATGTTCAGTATGTTTATGCATCCAAATGATTGAGATCATAGCGAATATCATCCATGGACAAACTTTAATTACCTAGGGTACAGACTGCTAAATGGTGTTCAGTCCGAGGTACTTCTTGCTAAATTAATGCTTGTACGAGTAAACTTTCAAGTACTTAAGAGGTAGCACAGACAATCTGAACTTTACCTGTAGGTTTATCCTTGAGATAGTGGCCTCGATGCCAAGGGGCGAGGAAGGTTTGAGCAACTTGGCCATTACTTTCATCCAACTTGTTTACTGGCTCATCTTGGTCTTGTTGCTCGTCAAAATTCTACATTGCAGACAAGAACGGAAGCGGTCGATAAAATGAACCACCCAAATTTTTTGTGCAGTTCAACTGAAATGGAGCATCCCTGGCATGCATAGTGATTAAGTGCCAGATGAATATACGCGTCAACCAACTTGTCTAGAATCTTTAGACTCCATGCCATATAGTTCGCTACCATATGTGTTGTTAACCAAAAGGCAGAAGTTGGGACCAAATACTGGATTGCGATTTTCTAGGCTATGAGCCAAGCAATATTTTTGGCGTTCACTCCTAATACTTGGAGTTTGATAATTGGTTGACGCCGGTTGATACTCGAATGAATATACGCACTTCTTCTTGTCAACATCGATGCTTGTCTGAGTGAACTTTGGAGTACATAGCAGCAGCATAAGTATCTGTCCATCAGATCTTTTTGTGCAGTTCTACTGAAATCGCCCAATGTAATGATTTGCCTCGAGTTCAGGCTCCAAGCTACTCCTTTATGAAATCGGCAAATAGTAGCACAATACCAAATTACCAATACATATGATAAGCACAATAATCAGGATAAAGACCGATACCAACCTGTGTGAGGTAGCATATCAATTACTATTTCCATTGACTGGAAGCCGAGATAAGCGACTGGTAGGAAAGGAAGGAAGCAAGCAAGCCCAGACAAAGCACCGACAGGAAGGGAAGCAAGCGGCCGAGGCAATGAAGCACCCAAAGTTTTTGTGCAGTTCCACCAAAATCGAGCATCACTATTGGCACATATATTGAGAGAGTGAGATTAATGTAATAGTGGGACTAGTTGATGAAACACACACTAACAAATAGAAGCACCCTCATTATCTTAATGGGTAAAGTTAGCAACATAGTAGTCTTGCATAAAGAGAGGTATTACTTTATGTAATCAGTGCCAATTAGCTCAACACTCAAAGCATTGCCTTGTATCATGGGTTGTAAAACTTTAACGTGCAAAGATAAAGGTGTTTCTCATGACAGTAGCAACATAGTAGCATGATACATATATAGGCACAACAAACTAATATGGCTGAAGGCCTTAGGCCGGTACCAACCTGAGAACAAAAGATTATTCAAGTAGTCCCAGAAGATATAATAAAGCACTCACTGGAATCACTCAATAGTATATATTTTTGTGCACTTCAAATGTATGGTGGAAATAACCTTTTTACCAGTGGTGAGATTATATCGAAAGATTATCAAGAACTTCCAGCAGAGTTAAAGCACTGGCTGGGATACAGTTCATTGTATTCTCTTGTGCAGTTCCACTAAAATGTACGATTGGCACAACATGATCCCTGTTTGCACAAGTAGGAATAAGGTGAAACCTTCATTAGCTTAGTGAGAAAGGATATGAAGACAATAGCATTATTATGTCATGACACTACCAAGATTCCCTTCCTGCTCCACCACATGATTCACCTCCACAGACACAGATATACAAGTACATGATTCAGCATAGGGTGCTACTAAAGATTTGTTTAACTCCGACAAGAAAATTAGGCAGCAATAAATTAGTGCTACTTAAGTACTCCTGATTAATTAAGTGACCTTGCAGGAGAGACAACAGAAGTGGAAGGTCTCCCTGGAGGATTGTCTCACATGTAAGGGAGACATTGCCGGAGCCCTTAAATGGCCTCGACTGAGGCCTCGGCTTCAGCAAGATCACCTTGGCACTATTGATCGTGTAGAGCTGGGTCACACATGCATCCAGAATCCGGTTAATTAGTATGATGTGTCGTTAAGCCAAGTACTACTCTGTTGCATTTCTCTATCTATCTCTACTCTATTATCTATTACTCTTTACTCTTACAAAAACAGAGTTGGTGATCTTGCTGTTAAGTGCATATCGATGTTATGTGCAACAAACGAGCATCTTGCTAGTCTTCCTAGTAAATTAAGACTAGTAGCAACACAACAATACAATACCACTAGCAAGATGTCAAGATAACATAGGGCGGTACCATCGAGTGATCTTCTTCATTTCCTCCTTCTTATTCTTCTTCTTCCACTTCATGCTCTGTTTCTCTTTCTCCTCGCCAGTTACTGAAACCAAGAACATGATTGGCCTTGTATTTCAGAATTGGTTTTGTCAATGAGGGAATACAAGTGTACTACTCCCTCCATTCCTAAATATAAGTCTTTGTAGAGATTCCGCTATGAACCAAATACATATGTATATAGATGCATTTTAGAGTGTAGATTCACTCATTTTGCTCCGTATGTAGTCCATAGTGGAATCTCTACAAAGACTTATATTTAGGAACGGAGGGAGTAGTAAACAATAACATTATTTTCTCATGGCAGTCCAAAATAGAGATGAACACATGCATTAAATATCATTCTTACCTAATGGAAGGTTATGGTGCCAATTTGGATGATGAAGATTGGAACATAGATATCCCTTTGTGTAGTTCCACTGAAATGAACCAATGTTTCCATTCTGACATTCCAGTTAAACAACACAAAAGTCACTTCTTTTAAGAAGTGGTTTGTGCAGTGCACCAAAAGGTCCCAATAGCAATGAGGTGAAATGGATATCCATGTTTGCACAAGAAGCAACATAGGAAACAGTCAGAGTCTCAAACAATTACTGGCAATTTTTTTGGCTAAACTTGTCATGGCTTATAAGAGTGGCATGGCTTCATTTTACCGGGGGCATTAGATTAAGAACAGCTAAATATTTGCTATAAGGGCATGGGACAGTGGGTGCACCAGTAGTCCAGCACCATGTACCTAAACCGAGGCATAAAGTGGTGATTCAGAGTTTGTTGCCCCGAGAAACAAACATCCAAGAAACATATGTGGGTTGGTCCCATTTTTGTTCACTCTAGCCACCTACTCCTATGTGTGGATAGCAAATCTAGTCTTGCTCATACCACTTTGTAAAGCGTTTTCCCTATATTTCCCTTTTCGACCAAGAGACGGGTTGGATGACCAGTATGTACTACTTTCACCCACTTTCCTTCATATTTGTACCAAGTCTGATGTACATACTAAATTGCCCCCCCCCCTTATTTTTTGTTTGAACCAAGTACAAGATTCGACTCCATGGAGTAGCTTTACCTCTAACAATAGGAAAAAAATTAGGTGACGTTGGACCATCCGATCAAAAGGGGCTGAGAGGTAGAAAATGATGCACATGCAGCGACGTAGCAAGCTGGGGAAGTAGAGTTAGGCCAGTTTCGAAGGAAGATATACCTGAAGGTTGTCAGGATGCGGATAGGTGAGCGGCAGGAGGCCGGATCCTCCCACACTAGGGCAGCGACGAAGGGATTGGAGGACCTCCCGCGCCGGCGCTCCGCCAAAGATAACAGTGCGGCCGGCAGTGGGTCTCCTCCCTCGCTATCGACGATGGCCTAAACGCTGCCCCTCCTCCCCTCTCTGGCAGAGGGGGATACATCCGGATCTATGACTAGCGGTGAGGATAGAAAGACAGTGTTTACCACCGCTATCTTCTTTAGATCTGGAGAGGACGAGAGTGTGTGAATAGAGCAACCCTAGCAAGCAAGCGCGGAGGCTCCGGCTTATATATACATAGAGTGGGGTAGTTTTATTTTTTCACTCCATCAAAACAATCGTTTAAAATTGTGTACGTGCCAAGTCACCATTTTTGTGAGTTGTTGATTGTTTTTTGAGATAGCTACCCGCTTATTCCAATTGGTGTTACGGTGTGCCAGGTCGCACTTTGTATCGTTCAAGTCTAGTACTAGACCCTCCATTAAGTGAACAACCACCGTCTCGTAAAATATGTGAACAAGCCCACGACTAAAATTATCGGAAACATGGGCTACCCAAACATGCGTTATTATTTATATTTTCTATGTGGGAGTATCCTCAAAACAAAATGTGAGAGTACAATCTTTATTGGGCCCCTTGGTAATTTGTGCTAAATTTTGTCCAAAGATTTAACTGACAAAACGTTAGTGCGTGTTAACAAAAATTATAACCTTTGGTTCGTATTTGACCATAGTTTTCAATGATGTAATTGTTTGTGACATGCATGAACATTTTGTTAGTTAAATTTATAGTCAAAATTTGGCACAGATTTATCATAGGGACCAATAAACTAGGACGGAGTAATGTATATGACTAGCCGCTCTATCTACATGCGGGACATCAAAGCATCCGGGCCCGCATGCCATCCACCAAATCATAGCGAGGTGCTACAGTCGAGACTCACCGGTCACACCGGTGTGGCCGTCATGACCCATGATATCACAAAACCCACACCTTTACCAGCACTGGTAAAGTGGCCTCAAAGTTGGACTGGACGAAGCAACCATCATTTCACAGGAATGGTAGTTGAAGCCCTTTCTCCCCTTGAAGAAAACCTCACTCCAGGCTACTCACTTCTCCATTTTTCTTCTGTATCGACGAAGGAAAGGTAGGCAAATCAGTGATGCTACTATATTTTCATTCCAAGAATATTGTTTTTGCCAAGCACCGACCAATTCTCACAGCTTATTCTTTTCACGTTTTCATTGCGATTGTGGTTTCCTTTTGATTGATTTTTGTTTCTCAGTTTATTGATGGATCCTGGAGCACTAGGCAAAGAGTTGCCGGCGGACAACCCACTCGAGGCAGAGATCTCCAGGAAGCAAGCACCGACCAACGAGTTGGCCATGTCGGCGGGCCAACCCATGGAGACGAAGAACTCCAAGAAACAAGCACTAGCCAAAGAGTTGACGACGTTGCCGGTTGAACTCCTCAAAGAAAGCTAGAAGAACAGCAAGGGCCACATCCTGCCTACCCCAGAAACACTAATGGCCACCTATGAGAGTCTCAAGGCCGAGTTTTGAGGAGATAGTCGCCATTGAGAAGCAGTATTTCCCTGGCAAGGTGATGGCCCCGGGAGGGGTGGGATCCCCCCTGAGCTGCACAAGGTAAAAAAATGGCTTACCATAGTTGTGGTTTTTGATTATTTGCAATGTGCTTACTAATATGTTAGGGTTGTGCAGGTGCCGGTGGACGTCCTTGATGATTCTGATGTCGCAATCCATCCTGTGGACAATGCCCCAGAGATCGTTTTTGATGTCGCGGTCCGTCCTGTGGACGTCACCCCGGAGATCGATTCCGACACTGATGCCCATCTTGTGGACATCACCCCAGAGATCGATTCCGATGTCGCGGTCTGTCCTGTGGACATCGCCCCGGAGATCGATTCCGACGTCGCTGTCCGTCATATGGACATCACCCTAGAGATCAATACCGATGTCGCGGTCCGTCCTATGGACATCGCCCCAGAGATCGATTCCCATGCCGCTGTCCATGCTGTGGTCATTGCCCAAGAGATCGATGACAAGAAATAGTTGGTCGCACTAATCCTTAAAGGTAGTTTGCATTGTGTTTAATTACCAGAACAATGCATGTTATCAAATGATCTTAGGGCTAGTGCACTATCTTGTGTGGGCGGTACTTGCTACTTTTTTTATAGTGAATCATCTGAAACCTCTCCGAGTTATGGAAACGGATGTATCCTCACCAACTTTTGATGTAATATATGGCATGCTTACATGTAAGTTTTAACTCTTTATATCATATTAGCAGGGTTTGTTTGATGATTCTTGGTGTTAGTAGGCTAGCTACTGTGCGAGCTATAGTACTTGCAAAACACTCACCAAAGAGAAACGTTGGGGCTAATGAGCTCGTGGTACGCTTATAGGTGTGATCCATCATCGATTGGCCAATAGCCGAAGCTCCTAAAATTGTGGGCTTAGCGATCGATCAAACAATAGTCCACAAGTATACATTAATTCACATCAAACTCAAAGAGTTGGTTCACGTATACATTCAGGCCCCATTTAGTTCATAGGGTAGAAAAATTGTAGCAATAGGAAAGTCATAGGAAACGGGATGACATGTATCTTAAATCCTATGAGTAGGAATAGGAAAGGAGATGCCCTTTGATTCACATCATAGGATGTTTCCATTGAGTCTAGGCTAATGTTTATTTTCATATGAAATGTGGAGGATAGGAATAATTCCTCCATAGGAATATGATTCCATTCCTATAAACCAAAAGGCTCTACAAAAAAATTTCCTATAGAAATCATATCCTATGAAATTCATACAAGATTCCTCTAAACCAAAGGAGGCCTCACATTAATAGCCAGCAAAATTGGCACATACTTGTAACATGCGTGAATGTGTAATTTTTTTGTTGGAAGCGTGAATGTGTAGTGACGTCGTACTTTGGGAGTGGCTGCCGGGAGTGTGTACGCGTGCTAAAGGGGTTGTGGGATGGAGAGAGATCTAGAGAGAGAGAGAGAAAGGCCCTCTTTCCACTCCTAATCGTTAGATTGACAAAGGATATTTTTTTAGAACATAAAATCATAGCAGTATAGAGATATACAAATCCTAGGCGGGCTAGTTTGGCCTAGTGGGTTTCGGTGATATGACGTGCTACAGTGTCGTCCAGTCTTCGCGTGTGGTAGCAGTATTGCGGGTACAGTAAGTTTTCTTGAAGAAGTGGAATTCAACGAAGTCATGATGGTTCCTTCGTCCAACCAACTTACAGTGGGAAAGGTTGGGCCTGCGCTACGACGGGGGTGGACCAAGATAATTCTCTGCATGGCAGGTGGACCAGGATGGTCGACGTCCCACATGTCCGCGAATGAAAGTATTCTTTCCGATATCGAGGACGAGCAACTAGTATTCATTGTTTATTTTTTATGAAAGCTATTGTCTCCATTGTTACGACGGAGGAGTGTGAAACACAGCAGCCTAGTGAACTTGGCATGGGCACAACTCCCCCCTTCCTCATGTACCATAGTGTTGACTATAAGGTTGGCTATAAGTTTACAACTTTTTCTCACTTTCTCTATATCTGTTTCCTCTTAGATGTTTTTACCTTCTTTTTTTAGACACAATTGTTTTTTATACCTCTTTTTTTAGAATTAGTTTTTTTATACCTAGGAGCACCTGTTGAGACGGGCTCTTACAGAGCCCTCTCCTTGACTTTGTCAATTCCTCTCTCTCCTCCATGTAAGCGGGCTTATAGCCCAGTATTGTACTACCTACTTGCTATGAATGCGAGCAGCTGGCGTCTGAAGGGGGAGCGCACGCGAGATGGGTGAGGGGTTTTCTGGGTTAGCCAGGGCGGTCAGAAGCGGGCTAGGAAGCGGTCCGGACTCCCGCATGGCCCACCTCACATTATCACCATATTTCTTGGAGTCCGTGCGCAGCGGGCAGGCGATCTCTCCTCCCTCCCCCGTCTCTCTCTTCTCAGCCGACGCCCGCCGAGCAATTAGATTTTGGCTATCAACGGTTTATTCAATTGCAGTCACACATGTCAGTGAGAATGCAAGAAAACGTGTGTCCCCTCTGGTGAGCGGCGTGCGAGCCGGACTTTCAAGGGTGCGACGTGAATGCAATAGGCGTGCTTTAAGTGTGCCGCCTTTTCCGTTTGAACTTGCAAAGCGTAACATTTTCGTGCGATCGATCGATATAATCCAGAACAAAATGACGAGGGTGGGGCTTCCCCGCGTTAAGCGGGCTAGTTTGAGTGGTATGACGTGCTACAATGCAAACAAAGCAAATTTCAAATTAACCGGATGAAATTCATTACATTTCAAGAACTTTCCCTATAAACTGGATGAAATTCATTACATATTTCGCACAAACCATACTAAAACCTACTGTAAACATAATCTAAACGATCGCCGGCGCCCGACCACCATGTCCGGGCATGAACCCCGAGAAATGATGCTTTGGGTATTGCCTTTGCCTCCTCCTCATTCGCCTCGGATTTGTACAGCTCTGCCTTGATAACCTCCTCCTCCGGAGCACATGGTTATGAAGATTTCCGCCTCCACGTCGCCGTCAAGCGGCTAATCGGCCACCGATGTTTACCCCACCAAGCTTGGCGTCAACTAAGTGGAGGAGCGGTGGCCTTCCTGGGACCAGGGCAGCAGTGACCTGCCATGTACTACTCTTCCTCGCCGCCGGCTGTGCCCACGCACGCGCGCCGGCTTCGTGGTTGTGGCGGCGGAGGGCAGCCAGGGGGAGCCGGTGATGTCCTTCGTGTGCTCCTGCGACAGTATGTCCAAGAGAGCTTTGGAGCGCGCTCGGAGCGGAGCCGCCGATGTCCTTCGTCTGCTCCTGCGACTGTATGTCCAAGAGAGCTTTGGAGCACCAGGAGGCCATGGTTGGAGTGGTGCCGATAGAAGGAGAGGAACCGTAGGAGAATGACTATGGATCTTTGGCTATGGCTGAGACCTGGGGCTGAAGTTAATATAGCGGGTGAATGGCAATGAGCCGCGACAGACGGATGGACGGCTGGCGCCGGAGTAGGTTCGCCAGCAGCCGCATGTCATTAATGTGGGCGTCGAATGGACGGATAGCCGTGGTGTCATTAACACGGAGCAGTCGCTTGCACCGGGATGTTGTGCGGGTGGCGCTCTCTCGGCCGTCGCGCTGCTGCAATGCCGGCGCCAGTGAGAGGTCGCATCGGACATGAATGCGGCATTGACGTTCTGGATCCACGGTGACCGTTTCTAGCGGGAAGCGCGCGCTAGCGGTGGAAGGGGTTTCGGTAGGCCAGAGCGGTCAGACACTAGCATGTTGGTAAAATGTGAACTCATGGATGACAAGCCTTTGAAGTGTATGCAGCACGTATAGACAACCAGGTGTCCATGCAACCGCTCTTGTCGTCAGCTAGCCTTTGACGACCACGATTAGACACCACACAACCATGCATAACTTACAAATAATGGATGAATCGGTCGAACACACACTCGTGTGCAGTGGCACTATGATCGATCGATCACCATACATATATAGGTACCATAGTACACTCTCTAGCTAGGTTGTTTTATAGATTGTCGTTGTGATGGATGATATACATGAGCAAGGCACCGAGTCACATTGTCGCGTCGTGTGCAGAGCCATGGCTAATGTCGAGCAGCTCGGGGCCAAAGAACGAGTATGATGTTGGTGTTGAGCCAGGTGAATACATGCTCGGTGTTCGCGGAGGCCGCCTGCAAACGTCTTTTTTTTGCGAGACCGTCGGGGCACGCAGGTGACGGGCTCGTTGTTTGTGTTGCACCATGAGCAGGACTTTGATTGAGAGGGTGACGTGCATGCATTAGCATTGTTTGACAGCGTGAGCATGAGTGTCTGCACGCGTACATGCTACTTGCGTCTATGGACAGTGTGCGCTAATGTGTGCATCATGTATAAAAAATGGTTTGTGCATTTAATGCAAAGTACTTCATTTTCATTTGGCTGGCGAGTTTGCCTTGCAGCGACGAGTCCGTGGTTTGATTCCTCACATATGCATAATTTTGGTTTTTATTTCTTTCTGCACTGACAGGTAGGCCCGCATAGATAGATAGATACAGAACACGAGCTGATGAGGCGCATGCGGACTGTTTGACTGGTCAACTAGACAAATACGGAGCTATACGCTGAGCCTATGACCATATAATCACCATATCCTGTATACAATAATCAAAGTGAGCTATCGAGACAAGTTCGATGACCGCCAATGCATTTTACTCCGTAATAAATTACCAGGATTGAAGAGGAATCCAAATTTCCTTCGTCTTCTGTCCTTGAGCTCTTGACAAACCAATGCACTATATACGGTTGTCCAGCCACTCTGCCCTAGAGCTCTCATCAAGCGTCGTTCATGCCACCGCACCACACACTAACCGGTAAGCAAGCGATGGCATCCCACCGCACCGAGTTGCTCGCCGCCCATGACCACACACAAAATGGAAGGGAAGCGATGGCATCCCGCCGTGCCGAGTTCATCGCCGCTCACGACCTCACAACTACATGGGCGGACTTTGAAGCTGCCAAGGCCGAATGGGCGGTAGAGCAAGAGGCGGACAAAGCCGCATAGAGGGAGCGGAAAAGGCAGAAAGCACTCAAGAAAAGAGAGGCCCGACGCGCAATAAAGAAGAGGACACACGCGCTGCTGCGGAGAGCTCGGCGGAGATCCAAGCACGGTGGGGTGTCACCGACAAAGCCAGGAAGGAGAATGACGATGTCTCGCCAGCATGTGAGAAGTAGTAGTACTAGTAGTAGTGTGTGTGTCTGTGTCGCCTGTACGTTTGTTCAATTAATTATGAGCAGGTACCAGTACTAGTTACTATTGTAGTTTTTGGAGCAAATTACAAGTACATTAGCCTAGACTCAATGGAAATATTCCTATCCTATGCATCAAATGGCATCTCTTTCTCTATAGGAATTGAGATGCATGTCATCTCACTTCCTATGATTTTCATATTCCTATAAAATTCCTATCCTATAAACCAAATGAGGCCTTTGCTGGAGTACAATACTACTGTAGCTAGTAGTACTGCTGGTACAGTAGTTTTCTTCAAGAAGCGGAATTCAACGAAGTCCGAGTAACTTCACAGTGCGAAAGGTTGGGCCTGTGATTTGACGGCTCATTAGTCATTATTACTGTGGTGCGACGACCGGGGTGACTCTCCCTTGGAGTTCTGCGTGCATGGCAAGTGGACCAGGATGGTCGACATCCCACATGTTGGCGAACGGAAGTATCCTTTCTGATATCGAGGAGCAAGGAAACCGCGTGGTATAGTATCACTGCTGAGTTATATTTATTTATTATTTTTCATGAAAGCTAGCGTTTGAACTCTTACGACAAAGGTGTGCCAAACACGGCATGTGCTGGATGTCCTACACGTCAGCGAAAGGAGTGGGACATGAACAGTGTGGTAGAGCATCTCCACTTCTTCCACTTCTAGGTCGGATACCACACGTAGTACTAGTGGTATGAACGATAGAAAGTGCGACCCGGAGAGAAAGACACGCCTAGTTGGAAGGTCTCGGGCAAAACTACTCAATCATTGCACTCAGTTTCCTAAGGAATTGTGGTAGAAAACATTACTTGCAATGCATGCATGCGTGACCGATATAAATAACCAATAAAAAACTAGTACATACACGCAACGATTTAATGGACATTGTAATCTCAACATGGGATGGGGAGCTCTAAATTTGAATTTGAAACTTATAAAACGAAAAATTTCAAAATAAATGAACTAGAAGAGAGGGAGTATACCGTAGGACATCGCATATGAAACAAGTCCCCTGGTTTGTCACCGCGAAGATGCGGTTGGAAAGGTGCACAGCGTCTTTGTACTCATACGGCAACAAATCGGCTGTAGACAACATGGTCGACCTTTGACCGCCATGTGCAGGGTTCGTGAAAGCAATCGCGATGTCAAACACCATGATGAGACTATAATTTTGGTTGGCGGAAGACCTTATCGGGGCTTCGAGGATTGCTACTGCTTCAATCTCACTGTGGTTCCATCGTACCAATTCAGGTGATGGCCCGTTGCATGGCTGGTCCCAATGTTGGACAAAGGTTCTACGGGAACGGTGTCACCATTGTAAATGTTGTGTAAATTGATGTTGGTACCCTCCCGTACATATGCAAGCCAATCTCCACTAGCACCAAGCCTAACCTATGAAATAGTGGGCAACGGGGGAATTAGGAAATGGATACAGAAGTAGTATTTAGAATGCATTTACTGCGTGATCAAACTCATCACTTACCTGCTCATCGGACAAAATCTAAGTGCCCATCAACGTTGGCATCTCAAGGGGCATAAACTTGCAACTACGGCCACGCCGCACTGGAGAGACCCCCAAGGAAACATCCTCGTGCGTTGCACGTAAGATCAAGATGCATTTCTATGAGTAGTTTATCTTGTGAGAGAAAAGGATAAACGAGGGAAGGCCTTATTTGCAAATGTGGAGAGGGGTGTGGGTATCTTTTTGCAAAATTGCCATAGTTTCCTTCCTATCCATCAGATATAAATTGGATGGCCTATATTGCAGGGTGGTAGTCACACCATCATCACCAACTCTGTTTTTCATGAGTAGAGATAAAAAAAGAAGAGTAGTAGAAGTAGTAGAAGAAGAGTAGAGATAGAGATTAGGGAGCTGGCGGGCGGTTCGTTGTACGACACATTCACGTCCATCCACTAGCCCGGAATTAAAGCATGCACGACATTTACAGCGACTGGGATTATTTGTCTTCCGGGCGCATGGACCAGCGTGGACTAGCGGACCTGGTCGCCCTTTTTCGAGTACGCCTTCGACAAGCACGTGCGTGACATGCGTGCATGCAAATCTGGCATGACCAAACCGTGCGAAGCGGAGCGGTAGGCTGTCGAATTGCAGCCTGCATGTTGCAGCCATGTCATCCACGCGCAACCTAAAGGCCAATTCATACTCCGCTGGACTATACTGTACAACTATGCATTGGTTGGCACGAATGTTCCTTGGAGCTCGTGTTGCAACTAGCGTACTCCACAACCCGCTTCCCTTCTCCTTCCTCTTCCACCGCTCGCGCACGTCAGCGGGAAGCGACCGGTCAACCCTTACATAGGAGTGCTAGCACAAAAAAATGCATGCATGTCCACTAAAATTTCCTTTCTCTTGTCTTTGTGAAATAAATGTGGCGTGAAACTCAAAGCCATTTAAGTGTGAGTATAATGCAAATCATCGTCCTCCTCCGGCTCCGCTTCGCCCACATCTTCGTCCTCCTGTTCCGGCCCCGCATTGTCTTTCTCCTCCTCCGGCTCCCCGTGCTGCTCCGCCTCCAACGCTTCCTTGTCCGGCTCCGACTAGTCCGGACTCCGGAGACAGGCCAGCTGTGATCCGGGCATCGCGCCGCCTCCAGATTAAAGCGCCGCTCTGGCGGGAGTATGGCGTATGTCGTTACCTTCGGCCGGGCCATGGCTATCGGGCGACGGCGACTAGAGAAGAGGTGGCGGGAGGGGAATGAATGCAGCTACTGTTTGGGTTCGCGGTCCGGCTTAAATAAATGTGCCCCATCACGTGTACCCGCGGGTGCACAAATTGTAATAGACGGTTTTGCTTAGGGGGTGTCACGTAACTCGTATGTGTGTGAGATTCTGAGAGAGAGAGTGCGTGTGTGTGGCTCTACTCTTCGGACATGTAGTTGCATCGGGATATAAGTATAATGGTATTACACTTTAGCTAGTGATTTACGTGGCCATGTTAACATGGTTGGGTAAAAAAATGTCACTTCCTGCTCGTGATTTGCATTATATAATTATGAGAAGTTTGCTAACTACTAAAGTAAAGTGGAATTTGTCCATGTTATACAAGTAAATTAAGGTGTTTGTTTATCATACGGGTAAGATTGGAGGAAGGGTGGTAGGAACAAATTCTCAACCTAGAGCATGTGTGTGTGAGATGGAGTCTTTGTGTGTGGGGGGTGCATGTGTGTGTGTGTGGGCGCGCGCGCATGATCGGGATAAAAGAAAGAAGAAATAAGTCATAAGATCAAAGACATGGGAGAGACGGATAGGTATGACAATATGCATGCATGTGAGAGTGGAGGGAAGAAGGCCCGATAATTGAGCATGTGTTTTTGTATTTAAGAGATAGTGGCGTGGGCTGGAGCATGCATCTATGGCGAGCAGAGGGAGCAGGGCAAAATGATTGTGCAAAAGAGATCAACCTATAGATGCATGTATGGGGAGACAGATATAGTGTGCGTGATAGGAATCAAGAGTGCGTGCGAGAAAGAAATGTTGACGTAGAAACTACATATAGATAGAGAGATAGAGATCCTAGCTAGAGGGACATCGGCTAGTTTGTGTGTTAGAGATGACCGCCGAGTGGTTCAGAGGGTGAAGTTATGTGTGTGTGAGAGAGAAAGATAAAAAGAGGGCGCATGACTGCATGTAGAGAGAAACATATATAGTGTGTGTGATAGGAAGCAAGAGTGAGGGAGAGAAAAGAAGGTTGATGGAGAAACAGATAAATAGAAATATAAAGATGCTAGCTAGTGTGTGTTAGAGATAAGAGTCGAGTGGATCAGAAGGCTGAGTTATGTATGTGGGTGTGAGAGAGATAGAGAGAGGGTGCATGTGAGTCATATACAAACAAATATGAGATAGAAATGAGATCCTGTCAGACAAAATTTTGTGTTTGCGAGAGAGAAAGATATTTCACAACCAGAGTGATAGCTAGAGAGACATATCAGGGGACGCAAAATATCTCTAGGGAGAGAGAGTGTGTGTGAGCGACATACAAGAGAATGTGGAGAGATTTGAGACCCGGGGAGACAAAGTTTGTATTTGTGTGTGAGAAAGAGAAAATTAAGAGGAAGCAGAGTCATACCTTCTCATACCTAAGGAGCGCAAAGCATCTCTGTGTGAGAGGGGGTGTGCGAGTGGCACACAGGGGAATAGTAGAGAGAAATGAGACCCCGGGAGACGAAGTTTGTGTTTGTGTGAGAGAAAGAGATTTCACAGGGAGAGTCATAGTTAGAGACACATACCAGGGAGCGAGGTATACTTAGAGAGAGATAGAGTGAAGGTCGAGGGAGAGAGTACCATCAGTGTGTTATGAAGATAAAAGATCTATGTCAACATACAAGTAGGACGAGAGATACCCGAGAGACGATGAAGGCGTATAGGTCTAGAGATATATATAAGCATGAGTGATAGCTATATGAGACGAATATCTAGATTAAAGGGGATTCAAATATTTAAACTAGAGACCACGACATCGATAATATCATAACAAAAATTGGTTTGTCAAACATGCATATTCATTTGAATTTGGGGACACGTGTAATGTTATATAGTTTATCAATATTAGTGATCCATATATTCTTTGAATAGAGACAATGCATGGTTTATATGCAATTAATGTCTAAACGGGATTACACTATATGTTGCGTGTGTGAAACGCATTATACATGTTTGAGAAGTAAAAAAAATAGAACCACATGAAACACACATTAATTGGAGACAGTTAGCGAGTAATGCATATATTGGGTTTCAACATAAAGTGGTTTCAAATATTTTAAAATGCAAATTAAGATGGATCCAGCCTTATGAATCTGAGATCATGTCATTTTAAAACCATATTTATGTATAAAGGGTGTTGTGCTTTTGAAAGTATATATAAAAAATGATGTATATAGATTTGTATTCGAATATAAAATGGATCCTACCCGGAAAAAATGCAAACTGGATTCGAATTGAGTTGGCACGGTAAACGTGCACTCTTTCTCAGCAAAAATTTGAACGAAGCGGGGAAAGTCGCGGTAACCGCCCGAAACCAAAATCTACGAGATGGAAATTACTGCCTATCCCTGACACACAAAACCTATCTGCTTGATTTCTATAGGTTTTGATAGGGGTAGGCTTGTAATTTCACACAAACATGACATAACCACCTCCGCCTCTCACCTTCCCAGATTCATACATGGTGGGCGCCAAAACACAGTTTCTCCTCGGAAGAAATCGCCTCTGACCTCCCTCCCCGATTCATACATGGTGAGCGCCAAAACAAACTCTCATCGGCCGAAATCTCAGTCGGCAAATATTCGGTGTATGCGAGATTACCGTCCTATCCCCAACCGACTATTATTGTTGTGATGTAGGAAATTTTGAACGGGGGCTAAGTTTGTAAATTTCCTCGCATTTGAGACAAGCGCACCCTGAAGACATGGTTCCCCCCTTCCTCTCTCCCTCCATTTCCCCATTCGTCCCCTGTGGGCGCCAAAAACACCCTTTCCATGGCAGTCTCCTCCGCCCGCCACCCCATCCACCGCCGTCCTCCTCCACCGTGCTGGAGCTGATACCCCAACGCCATCATCCATTACAAGAGATCGACCTCTCTCATCCACGGCTTCAGACCAGGATCCTTGAATCGTGTCCTCTCGCTTCATCCGCGGCGTCGTCCTCCTTGTCGAGGCCGCTCGTACGACCATCTCGTCCACCGCACCGAGATATTTCTCTCTCCACCACTGTCTGCCCTCCTAGATATGCTTCCACGCTGCCGACAGCCATTGCTATCGCAGCACCCTCAACACCTTAGCAGATGCTTACACAGCACCACACCAGAGGCGGTACTCTTTCGTATCTGCTCAAGTTATTTATGATAGCAAGAAAATAGATCGCCACTGCTTTACTGTGATTTCTTGTCCATCACTTAGAATCTTACTTGTTAGTTGAAAGCAAACATTGGTTGTGAAGTTGCCTTTGTCTGGTTTGCACCTTCAGATCCGCCATGGCATGCTCAACACTATACTTGCAATGCTTATGGTTTTCCCCTTTTATATTCCACACTAGTTAAATGACAGTAGACTAAATTTCAAAATTGGGTTAGTCGGTTTTTGAGAGCTCGCCGGAGTTCGTCGGAGGGAAGGAAGGGGCTCGGGTGGGGACGGTGGTTGTTTGGGGCAGTGGCCTGGCGGTGGTGGGGCCTCGCCGAACGAAGAAAACTCGATGCAGGTGGGGGCGGGGTGGGGTGGGGGTGGCGGCAGAACACAGGCGGTAGGGGCGGTTCTTGGGAGGGCGGGGGGTCGGGGCCGGTGGTTCGGTCAGCGGCCCGTGCGGTGTTCTGTAGGGGAAGAATCAGAGATGAGGAAGAAGGAGGGTTAGGAGACGTAGGATCTTCATCCAACCGCCTGAAATGGTCGACTGACCCAAATGACGAAAGTCACGCCACTTGCATGCAGACATTCCTTTATATTCAGTACCATCATCATAGCTGCTTAGCACCGCTCCTCAATCCATCAAGCTAAACAACGTGCCACTCATAATTCCAAACTTGTTGCTCAAATACTAATCGGATATGATGCTGATATTACTAAAATAGATAACATTTAATTGGTCAGCTAATGTTCCTACTTTACTTCCGAAAAGCACGTGCAACACATATAAAGAGACATCAGGGAGTTGCATTCTTAATGCGCTCTGGTTCATCATGTGTGGGCACTGCGCAACGAACATTTTATATTATCTAAAATCTGCTTGCTCTTGTTTAGCATGTTCCTCTTCTGTTCTTCTTTAATAAGCACTCTCTCCGTTCCTAAATACAAGTCTTTGTATAGATTCCACCATAGACTACATATGGAGCAAAATGAGGGAATCAACACTCTAAAATGTATCTGTATACATCTGTATGTGATCCATAGTGGAAATCTCTTGGAATGGAGGGAGTATGATAGTAGTACAGTATGTTCCTTGTAGTGAAGAGGAGCAGGCACATTTGCAGTGTAGAGGTCTATTCGGTCGGTTGTGATGGACGCTTTGATTCATAGGATTTTGTAAACATAGGAATAGGAATTGTAGTGGCCTGTCCACTTGAATCCTATAAGATTAGCAAGGAAATGCGGGGAGCTATGTCGCCTTTGAGAGTTACACTGATATTAACAGTACCGCACCTTCAGTTGAAAAGAGCTGGTATCCGAAGCCTTTCTAGCCGTACATTACATTATAAACCTATCATCTGCCAACTATCCTTACTTATGGAGCCTATTTTTTGTGTACTTGTGCCAGATTATATTAATGCATGCACCATATTACAGCGCACATGGGCTCTCTCATCAGAATCTAGTGATAGCACACAAGGGTTTACAGGGAGCCCCTATATTAGAATATCCTCTGCATTACAAAGATAATCTCACTATTATTTATGTTTTCATGCTTCTCAGATATCTTACGTAATCACAATGAATATCAGAATCAGCGCATCAGAAGAATATCGTGGAACACTACAAGGACTAACAAAATTGGCACCAAGACATTGAGTGTCATTCTGGATGCAATGAAACTCATGCACTCCCCACCTGCAGATTCTTGTTCAAAATATGATCCTAAAGACTATTCTGACCTCATGGAGTCGAAGGAAGATGGCCTGGCATGTTCACCCATCAAGGTGCCTATTCTAATTTGGCAAGGATTTTATTGATTGCACGTATCTTGCATAAGGTGTCTTGCATTTCTTCTACTTTGTTGCACCGCCATCTGCTTAGTTTACTCATCATATATGTCAAGATGCCATGCCCATCCATTATCAATACATATTCCATATGTCATCATACCATGTTTTTCCACTGAAATGTTGTTCTTGTGCATCAGACATCAAAAAGGAAGAGGGTGATTGCCGAACCTGAAGGAGCACCAGCGAATTCCTTGAAAAGCATGGTGGTGTCAGAGAAATCAGACAACACCCCACTTATATTGGCTCTACAACTAGTGACACAAAACGTAGGACCAACTCCAGCAGACTGTACCCATACTTCATTGGCCATACCACTAGCCCCACCACACAGGACCTACACTCCCGCAAAAGGTATGCCGATTTCAGTTGCCATAGCACCAGTCGTACCATAGAAAAATCCCACTCCAGCAAAAAGTACAGCAAGTCCACCTGCCGAAGACCTATCCCAACTGCAGAGATGGCCAATTCCTGCAGATTGGAACCCCATTCCAGTTATTCCCAGTTTAAAAGACAATGCTTTCAATGTTGTTAGGGACTGCGGCATATATTCCCATCATGGGAAGATTATAGTGAAGACAAACACCATTTTCACATCTTCATGTCCCACTTGTGTGTAAGTGCTATTATTCATGGTGATTATTTTCCTATTTTCTGCTGACTCTGTTGATTTACATTACATTGTTGTAAGTAGGCAAGGGTCAATCTGGATAGTCATGACAAGCAAAGCTTGCTTGTGCTTTTCAGGAAGCATTGCAGCAGTATCGGTGTTACCTGAGGAAATCACACTTTGATGGCAAGTCTATAAACGAATTTCTGGTGAAGTCTCATGTGCTAAATTTAGAAGACATTGAATGGAAAAACCTTGTTATGCACTGGTCTCATTCCCAGGATGAGGTATTGTCTATGATATCACATGACAATTTGAACTTCTACTTTTCCTCATGTGCCTTACGAATCTCTTTTGCAGGAAATCTGCTCGAAGAAGAATTCTGATTTGAAAAGGATGACAGTATATCACAAATATGTTGCCCGCTGCTTTGCTCTTGTTAGTACTTGTTGTCATGTATCATAGTTGCATTCATACCTGGTTCATTATGTGACAGCAGTATGCATGATAGCTTGCTTATCAATTGTTCGCTCCAAATTATCTGATCTGTATTAGTGGTTACATTAGTGTATAATATATCCAATGCCAATGAAAAAGTTTAGCTCTGCATTGTTCTTGTAACTACTTGCTATCCTTTATCAGTGTACTTATATTGACAGCTAGTTGTTCATGTACCATCACTCTACAGCATATTTTCATTTGCCCTCCATTTTCTACACATCAGATCTATATTTACTCTTACCATAAGGTTGGATATCACCGATGGTACTGAAGAAGTTTAGCTCTGCATTGCACTTGGCTGTACCTTTTGTGTGTATCGCCTTTAGCAAATAGAAATCCTAACCGGGCCTCAAGTGGGCCCAAAAGCATAGGGTCGAGTTGACGGTCGAATCTGATATGGGCCATAATTTAGCCCAAAGGCTCTTAAAGGGTCGGACCTTATATGGGTCATAATATGGCCCAGAACGTGGTAAACTATTAACGGGTCGGATCTCATATGGGCCCTTATGAGGCCCAAAACATGACAGGCTGTTAATGGATCGGATCAAATATGGGTCGGCATTGGCCCAAATCATGGCAGCCTATTAACGGGCCAGCCCACTAGTGTCTACAAAATCTTGTGGGCCTTTAGCTTGGTCGGCCCATTATGGTCTTCAAAATCTTGTGGGCCTTTAGCTTGGCCAGCCCATTATGGTGTACAAAGTCTTGTGGGACTTTAGCTGGGCCGGTCCATAATGGTCTGCAAAATTTTGTGGGCCTTTAGCTGGGCTGGCCCATTATGGTCTGCAAAATTTTGTGGGCCTTTAGTTGGGCCGGCCCATTTAATCTTTATGGGACACTTTTGGGCTGGTCCACGTGTCAACATATCATAGGCACATCTCGCCCATTGGATGAGTGACATCTATGCCAATGCCGAGCTGACACGTGGTTCCGTCGGCCAATGAGAATTTTACACGTGGAAAATCGCCATTGGTCGTAGCAGCTAGCGGGTTATCGGATCCAAAACTAGACCCGATAGCTTAACGACGACTCGTTCGGTGGATGCCACGTGTCGGTCACCCTTGATGAAAGCACTTCTATGACGCACGATTTATCGTCATGGAAGTGGACACTTCCGTGATGATAATTTTGGTATTGTCATGGAACACTTCTATGACAGCACAAGTATGACTATCTTGATTCTGTCATAAAATCGTCATGGATGTACATGCATGACAAAAAACGTGACCTATTGTGACAAACACGTATCATCACGGAAGTGTATTTATTTCGTAGTGATAGCTATCTATGATAATTGCACCAGTAGATCCTCTACCCTCTTTCGCATAATGATGCATCGACATTAAACTTTACATTTCCACTAGGTGGTTTGTTCCACCTCAAACTCATATTATTAAGGCATGTTCTTTACACCTAAAGTTCTTTGATAATTTAGATAGACCGCTCACACTGCCATAATGCATCTGTCAATAGGAGGACTTTGTTCATGATGTGTTTCTACTGATGCATCCAGCAAAGGTACCAGAAAGCTACTATAATTCTTTCCTTCAATCCCACACTTGGTAGATTTTGCATGCATGCATCAAGAAGCCGTAGTAGATGCTCAACAACAATGGAGTCTGGTCTACCACCTATGCCAATCCAAGTAAGCACCACATAACCTTTGGCCCGAACACTATCAAATAGGAGGTGTAATAGTCTTCGAGGCCCTGTGCACAGATAGGACATTGTCCAATACTCCCAATGTGCCTATTAGCCAGAATGGATTTAGAGGAGAAGTTCCATGCAATGCCCTCCAACAAATGTTTTTACCTAGGATCCACAATTTCCAAAAGGTAGACCATAAAGGGTTACTTGTCGAGGGCCAGTCGCTAGCAAAGCTCTCTTATGAAACTAATACTTCCACTCATAGTGATATACCGACCTGAGTAAGAAATACCCCGAGCTTGTGCCATGCCATTCCACAGAGTCCTCAAAGGCGTTGTACGGAGGATATGACTAACTAACACAATTGGGTTGAAAATATTGTGTAGTAGCTCGATCATCCCAATTTTTTGTTATAGGGTCAATTAGCTCATTACCTTTTGTAGTTAACACTCTAGCTCGTGGTGTAATTGTTTACCTCGATGGGCTAGTTGGTTTACAATGATCCTCCAAGATATTTACCTTATCCATGTTTTCAACTGTTCAAATATGGCCCCCTTTGAAAGTCTGAATACCGGCAAAAATGTTCTTCCATAAGGAGGATACCTTTTTAGGTCCATCAACAAGAAGATCACTAGATGATAATATTTTTCTCACGGGATCATAGAACATAGGGATTCTGGATCATCTAGTAGTCTTGAGCAATGTTTTTCCAACATTGCCAAACTAAAAGAATGGAGTTCTTGAAAGCCCATCCATCCATCTTTCTTAGGGAAGCATAGTTTCCACCATGTCCACCAATGCATTCTCTTGATGTTCTCATCTTCTCCCCACCAAACCCTGGAAATTGCATCTATTATATATTTACATACACCTTTTGGAAGTTTAAACACCTACATAGTATAAACAGGAATTTCTTGGGCCACGACTTTTAGCAAAATCTGCTTTCGTTCAGTCAATAACATTTTTTCAATCCAACCCACCATCTGTGAGCAAACTCTCTCCACATAGTGATTAAAACAGTCACTCTTGTCAGCACCCATCAAGGCTGGAAATCTTAAGTACTTATCTAATAATGCTTCCATATCAATATTGAACCAAGCACATATATTTGTTTTCATTATTGGATTGATATTGGGACTAAAAACACACTTGATTCTGCCACACTCACCAGTTGACCTAAATTGTTGGAATAAGTATCAATAACTTGTTGTAGGGAAGTTACATTAGTCATATATGCTTTCGTGAGAATAAGGGAATCATTAGTGAATAAAAGGTGTGATACTGATGATGCATATCCGCACACCTTAATCCCTACCACGCCATGAACTTCTTTGTCAAACAATAAAAGACTTGATAACGCCTCTTCACACAAAAGGAACAAATAAGAAATAGATAGCTCGATTCCCCCCTCCAACAAACTATCGGAGAAGGCATGCGGAAGAACAGAGACTTGCGGCGGCAGAAAATTTGGTTCAGGTGGCTCTCTGGGGGTTTCCCAATATTTGAGAATTTATAGAAGTGGAATTAGGTCAGACGGAGCCACATGGGGCATACAAGGTAACAGGGTGTGCCCTATTACCTTGTTGTCTCCTCGCTTCTCGTTTGGTATCCTCCCGAAGTTTTTAGGGACTTTTTTGTCCAAAAAATGTTCAAAAAGATTCATAGCGTTTGGACTCCGTTTGGTACAGATTTTCGGGAAAATCAAAACAAGCAGAAAACAATAACTGGCACTAGGCACTGGGTTAATAGGTTAGTCCCCGAAAATGATATAATATAGCGCAATAAATCATATAAAGTATCCAAGATTGATAATATAATAGCATGAAACAATAAAAAATTATAGATACATTGGCGACGTTTCAGGATCCCCAAGCTTAATTTGTGCTCGTCCTCGAGTAGGTAAATGATAAAAACAGAATTTTTTTGATGTTGAATTCTACCTAGCGTGTTTATCATGTAATCTATTTATGATATCAACATAATAATTTCCATGAGTACAAGAGCATAAGTATATATGATGAGCATCGTGGTGTCAAACCAAGCAATTGGATCATACTTTTTAATGCGCTTCAGCATTTTCAACTCCACTCAATACATGAGCGCGGTCCATGGATATTAGCACTAAGGTGGAATAGAACGCGGTGGTGGAGATATATAGGAGAAGTCAAAAGAGGAAGAAAGGCTTGCATCAACTCGGCATATCAACGGACAATGGAGAGGCCCATCAATCGATATCAATGCGAGGAGTTGGGATTGCCATGCAACAGATGTACTAAGAGGAATAAGTGTATGAAAGCTCTAACTGAAACTAAGTGGGTGTGAATCAAACTTGCTTGCTCATAAAGACCTCGGGCATTTGAGGTAGCCCATCATCAGAATATACAAGCCAAGTTCTATAATGAAAAATTCCCACTAGTACATGAAAGTGATAACTCAGGAAACTCTCCATATGAAGAACCGGTGCTACTCTGAAGCACAAGTGTGGTAAAAGAATAGTAACATTGCCCTCTCATTTTTTGTTGGTCTCTTCTTGGCCTATCTTTTTTAGTTTAAGTCCAAAGACTCATCCCGACTTGTAGGGGATTCATTGTCTCCACCATCCCTTTTCCTTCCTAGGACAATGCTCTAATAATGACTATCATCACGCTTCTATTTACTTACAACTCGATAAAACTATACAAGATGACTCTATATGAATTCCTCTGGCAGTGTACAAGGATGTGCAATGATCTAGCATAACATCTATAACAATGATGAATAGTGGATTTGCCACAAATATCATGTAAGTTATATATGATCATGCAAAGCAATATTATGATGAACACACAAGTCATGTGATAGAACGGTGGAAGTTGCATGACAATATATCTTGGAATGGCTATGGAAATACCATGATAGGTAGGTATGGTGGCTATTTTGAGGAAGATATAAGGAGGCTTATGTGTGATAGAGTGTATCATATCATGAGGTTTGGATGCACCGGTGAAGTTTGCACCAACTCTCGAGGTGAGAAAGGGCAATGCACACGGTACCAAAGAGGCTAGCAAATTGCGGAAAGGTAGGAGTGTGTAATTATCCACGGACTCACATTAGTCATAAAGAACTCATATACTTATTGTGAATGTTTATTAGACCTCGAAGCAAAGTACAACTCACATGCCCCTAGGGAGGAGGTTGGTAGGAGTTAACCATCGTGCACCCTCAATTATGACAGCAGTCAAGGATTTCAATCGGACATAAAAATGCTCAAACATCCCCACCATGCCATGTCAGACACTTAAATGAGTAGTTAATAACAAGATTTAATATTGATATTCCTAGTAACCAATGATCATGGACTTATACCCTTTCATATTACGACATCAATATAACTAAAACATACATTTCATATTTGGTGATCTACATGAAAGTTTTTATTATACCACTCTTAAATACCTACCCTTTTTGTACTAGTCTTATAACCCATGCATATTATCATTTCCTATTAAATAGACTCTCAAAAATATTTAAGGGAATCATGAGAGTGTAATCATTTCTATAAAATATAACCACGGTCGTAATCTAACAAGTATAAGTGAAGCACAAGAGCAACTGCCTAGCTCAAAAGATATAAGTGAAGCACATAGAGTATTCTAAAAAATCACGATAAATGTGTGTCCCTCTCAAAAGGGGTGTCCAGCAAACAATGATTGTGGCAAACTAAAAAGCAAACAAAATAAAACTATGTCACAAGACTCATATCATGTGATGAATAAAAATATAGCTCCAAGTAATACCGATAGAATATAGACGGAATAGGGGATGTCATCTAGGGCATTGATGTCTACTACACAACCTTCTTCTTGTAGACGTTGTTGGGCCTCCAAGTGCCGAGGTTTGTAGGACAGTAGCAAATTTCCCTCAAGTGGATGACCTAAGGTTTATCAATCTGTGGGAGGTGTAGGATGAAGATGGTCTCTCTCAAACAACCCTCAACCAAATAACAAAGAGTCTCTTGTGTCCCCAACAGACCCAATACAATGGTAAATTATATAGGTGCACTAGTTCGGCGAAGAGATGGTGATACAAGTGCAATATGGATGGTAGATATAGGTATTTGTAATCTGAAAATATAAAAACAGCAAGGTAGCAAGTGGTAAAAGTGAGCGTAAACGGTATTGCAATGCTAGGAAACAAGGCCTAAGGTTCATACTTTCACTAGTGCAAGTTCTCTCAACAATAATAACATAATTAGATCATATAACTATCCCTCAACATGCAACAAAGAGTCACTCCAAAGTCACTAATAGCGGAGAACAAATGAAGAGATTATTGTAGGGTACGAAACCACCTCAAAGTTATCCTTTCTGATCAATCTATTCAAGAGTCTGTAATAAAATAACACGAAGCTATTCTTTCCGTTTGATCTATCATAGAGTTCGTACTAGAATAACACCTTAAGGCACAAATCAACCAAAACCCTAATGTCACCTAGATACTCCAATGTCACCTCAAGTATCCATGGGCATGATTATACGATATGCATCACACAATCTCAGATTCATCTATTCAACCAACACAAAGTACTTCAAAGAGTTCCCCAAAGTTTCTACCGGAGAGTCAAGACGAAAACGTCTGCCAACCCCTATGCATAAGTTCACAAGGTCACTGAACCTGCAAGTTGATCACCAAAACATACATCAAGTAGATCATGTGAATATACCATTGTAACCACAGATAAGCACGGCAAGACATACATCAAGTTTTCTCAAATCCTTAAAGACTCAATCCGATAAGATAACTTCAAAGGGAAAACTCAATCCATTACAAGAGAGTCGAGGGGGAGAAATTTCACAAGATCCAACTATAATAGCAAAGCTCGCAATACATCAAGATCGTGGCAAATCAAGAACACGAGAGAGAGAGATCAAACACATAGCTACTGGTACATACCCTCAGCCCCGAGGGTGAACTACTCCCTCCTCATCATGGAGAGCGCCGGGATGATCAAGATGGCCACCGGTGAGGGATCCCCCGTCTTGCAGGGTGCCAGAACAGGGTCCCAATTGGTTTTTGGTGGCTACACAGGCTTGCGGCGGCGGAACTCCCGATCTAGGTTTCTTTCTGGAGGTTTCAGTATTTATAGGAATTTTGGCGTAGGTCTCATGTCAGGGGGGTCTTCGGGCTGTCCACGAGGCAGGGGGCGCCCCCGCCCCCCTAGGGAGCGCCCTCCACCCTCGTGGGTAGCTCTGGACTCTTCTGGCCCAACTCTTGCACTCCTGGGGCTTCTTTTGGTCCATAAAAATTCGTCAAAAATTGGCACGTCAATTGGACCCCGTTTGGTATTCCTTTTCTGTAAAACTCAAAAACAAGGAAAAAAACAGAAACTGGCACTGGGCTCTAGGTTAATAGGTTAGTCCCAAAAATCATATAAAATAGCATATAAATGCATATAAAACATCCTAGATGGATAATATAGTAGCATGAATACTTCATAAATTATAGATACGTTGGAGATGTATCAGCATCCCCAAGCTTAATTACTGCTCGTCCTCGAGTAGGTAAATGATAAAAGAAATAATTTATGAAGTGTGAATGCTAGCAGGTGCAGAAGTTTGATCAATGATAATTTCAGTCACCTTTTCTAGCATCATTATATGTCATAATAGTAGCTCATCTCATAAAACTTTTCATGATCAAGTAACAAGCTATTCACATCTTAAAGCATACACCATAAACTTTCTTGAAAACTAGCAAACTTCATTCTCAGTCATCAGACAATTGCAATTCATCTTATTTTCAGGAAGGGTCTATGTCAAAGCTTTGATTTGGAAAACTCCACATACTCAACTATCATTTAATCTTTCACAATTGCTAATACTCACGTGATATTTATGGGTTCAAAGTTTTAATCAAACACAGAGAAAGATATGGGCTTATAGTTTCGCCTCCCAACCTTTTACCTCAAGGGTAATGTCAACAATAATAATTTATGAACGCCTACATCCAAGTGGATATATATATCCAGATCACCCCAACACAAAGTGCTTGGCAAAGGAAAAAGTGTAAAAAGGAAAGGTGATGATCACTCTGACTCTTGTACAAGGGTAGAAGATAATAGTAAAAGATAGGCCCTTCGCAGAGGGAAGCAGAGGTTGTCATGCGCTTTTATGGTTGGATGCACAAAATCTTAATGCAAAAGAACATCACTTTATATTGCCTCTTGTGATAAAGACCTTTACTATGCAGTTCGTCGCTTTTATTTCTTCCCGATCACAAGTTCGTATAAAGCTTATTTTCTTTGCACTAATAGATCATACATATTTAGAGAGCAATTTTTATTGCATGCACCGATGACAACTTACTTGAAGGATCTTACTCAATCCATAGGTAGGTATGGTGGACTCTCATGCCAAAATTGGTTTACAGGATGTTTGGAAGAACAAGTAGTATTTCTACTTGGTGCAAAGAATTTGGCTAGCATGAGAGGGAAAGGCAAGCTCAACATGTTGGATGATCCAAGACAATATAACTTTTCAGATATAGGAAAACATAACCCAGTACGTTGTCTTCCTTGTCCAACATCAACCTTTTAGCATGTCATATTTTAATGAGTGATCACAATTACAAAAGATGTCCAAGATAGTATATTTACATGTGAAATCTCTCTTCCTTCAATATTCTTTCATGAATTGTTCAAGTGACCAATAAAATGTTTGCTAAACTTCAATAAATTTACCACCTCTACTTCTTATATGTGAAGTCATTACTCCCCATGGGATAAGCATATGAAACATATATAATTTCAGATTTATGATATTCAAATCATTCAACCATTTACTCATAAGATATAAGTGAAGCACACGAGTAAATGACAAACTACTTCCAAAAAGATATAAGTGAAGATCAATGAGTAGTTAAATAATTATGTAGCTATGTGAAGACTCTCTCTCATTTAAGTATTTCAGATCTTGGTATTTTATTCAAACATAAAGCAAAACAAAATAAAATTTCATTGCAAGGATAGCACAACTCATGTGAAGAAGCAAAAACTTAGGTTCAACCGATACTAACCGATAATTGTTGAAGAAGAAAGGTGGGATGCCTACCGGGGCATCCCCAAACTTGGATGCTTGAGACTTCTTGAAATATTATCTTGGGGTGCCTGGGGCATCCCCAAGCTTGAGATTTTGTTTTTCCTTAATTCCTTTTATATCACGGTTTCCCTAAATCGCAAAAACTTCATCCACACAAAACTCAACAAGAACTCGTGAGATAAATTAGTATAAACCAATGCAAAAACCTTATCATTTTCTACTGTAACAAATTACTAAAATTATTATTCAACATTGCATACTAAATGTCACTGCATATTTAATACTCCTATCCTCAAATAGAATCATTAAACAAGCAACCATATGCAAACAATGCAAACATAACAGCAATCTGCCAAAACAGTATAGTCTGTAAAGAATGCAAGATTCATCATACTTCCCTAACTCCAAAAATTATGAGAAAAATAATACACTGTTGAATATTTATCATATCTCAATATGCAAAAAGTTTCAATATTATATCATTCTCTGACTTTTCTAGGGAATTTTTGCAACAGTGGTAAACTTTCTGTTTTGAAACAGCAACATGTATACTTGCAAAATAAGCATGGTAAAGGCTATCCTTGACATTTTTATTGAAAATATAGATGAAAAATATTATTATAAATAACAGAAAGCAAATACTAACAAAATAAAATGATGCTCCAAGCAAAACACATATGATGTGGTGAATAAAAATATAGCTCCAAGTAAAGTTACCGATGAACGAAGACGAAAGAGGGGATCCCATCCGGGGCATCCCCAAGCTTAGGCTCTTGGTTGTCCTTCAATATTACCTTGGGGTGCCTTGGGAATCCCCAAGCTTAGTCTCTTGCCACTCCTTATTCCATAGTCCATCGAATCTTTACCCAAAACTTGAAAACTTCACAACACAAAACTCAACAGAAAACTCGTAAGCTTCGTTAGTATAAGAAAATAAATCACCACTTAGGTACTGTTGTGGACTCATTCTAAATTCATATTGGTATAATACCTAAATTATTCCAACTTATCTATGGTTCATACCCTCCGATATTACTCATAGATTCATCAAAATAAGCAAACAACACAATGAAAACAGAATCTGTCGAAAACAGAACAGTCTGTAGAAATCTGTATCATTTGAATACTTATGTAACTCCAAAAATTCTGAAATAAATTGGTGGACCTGAGGAATTTGTCTATTAATCATCTGCAAAAATAATAAACCTAAATCACTCTCCAGTAAAAAAATGGCAGCTAATCTCGTGAGCGCAAAAGTTTCTGTTTTTTACAGCAAGACCACATAGACTTCACCCAAGTCTTCCCAAAGGTTCTACTTGGCACAAACACTAATTAAAACTAAAACCACATCTAACCAGAGGCTAGATGAATTATTTATTACTAAACAGGAACAAAAATAAAATTGGGTTGTCTCCAACAAGCGCTATCGTTTAACGCCCCTAGCTAGGCATGATGATTTCAATGATGCTCACATAAAAGATAAGAATTGAAACATAAAGAGAGAATCATGAAGAATATGACTAGCACATTTAAGTCTAACCCACTTCCTATTCATGGG
Organism: Triticum dicoccoides; assembly: GCF_002162155.2. NCBI lineage: Eukaryota > Viridiplantae > Streptophyta > Magnoliopsida > Poales > Poaceae > Triticum > Triticum dicoccoides. Next base: position 508,213,054 of record NC_041381.1, on the reverse strand, counting down.
GATTTTGTGAGCAAACAACTTATGGGAACAATAATCAACTAGCATAGGAAGGCAAAACAAGCATATCTTCAAGATTTTCAACACATAGAGAGGAAACTTGATATTATTGCAATTCCTACAAGCATATGTTCCTCTCTCATAATAATTTTCAGTAGCATCATGAATGAATTCAACAATATAACCAGCACCTAAAGCATTCTTTTCATGATCTACTTGCATAGAAATTTTACTACTCTCCACATAAGCAAATTTCACTCAACAAGATAATTATCATGTGAGGTATAATCCAACTGAAAACTAAAATCATGATGAAAAATTTCATGGTTATGTTTATTCTTTATGGCATACGTATAATTACAATAATCATCATAGATAGCAACTTTATTCTCATAATCAATTGGAACCTCTTCCGAAATAGTGGATTCATCACTAAATAAAGTCATGACCTCTCCAAATCCACTTTTATCAATATAATCATCATAAATAGGAGGCATGCTTTCATCACAATAAATATTCTCATCAAAACTTTGGGGACTAAACATATCATCTTCATCAAACATAGCATCCCCAAGCTTGTGGCTTTTCATATCATTAGTATCATGGGTATTCAAAGAATTCATACTAACAACATTACAATCATGCTCATCATTCACATATTTTATGCCAAGCATTCTATGTAATTCTTCTTCTAGTACTTGAGAACAATTTTCCTTCCCATCATTTTCATGAAAGATATTAAAAAGATGAAGCGTATGAGGCAAACTTAATTCCATTTTTTTGTAGTTTCCTTTTATAGAGTAAACTAGTGATAAAACAGGAAACTAAGAGATTCGATTGCAAGATCTAAAGATATACCTTCAAGAGCTCACCTCCCCAGCAACGGCGCCAAAAAAGAGCTTGATTTCTACTACACAACCTTCTTCTTGTAGACGTTGTTGGGCCTCCAAGTGTAGAGGTTTGTAGGACGATAGCAAATTTCCCTCAAGTGGATGACCTAAGGTTTATCAATCCGTGGGAGGCGTAGGATGAAGATGGTCTCTCTCAAACAACCCTGCAACCAAATAACAAAGAGTCTCTTGTGTCCCCAACACACCCAATACAATGGTAAATTGTATAGGTGCACTAGTTCGGCGAAGAGATGGTGATACAAGTGCAATATGGATGGTAGATATAGGTATTTGTGATCTGAAAATATAAAAACAGCAAGGTAGCAAGTGGTAAAAGTGAGCGTAAGCGGTATTGCAATGCTAGAAAACAAGGCCTAAGGTTCATAATTTCACTAGTGCAAGTTCTCTCAACAATAATAACATAATTAGATCATATAACTATCCCTCAACATGTAACAAAGAGTCACTCCAAAGTCACTAATAGCGGAGAACAAACGAAGAGATTATTGTAGGGTACGAAACCACCTCAAAGTTATCCTTTCTGATCGATCTATTCAACAGTCCGTAGTAAAATAACACGAAGCTATTCTTTCCGTCCGATCTATCATAGAGTTCGTACTAGAATTTAGAAACATTATAACCAAGCACTCTTACAGCCCTCACAGACCATCAACATTTTCGGTCGTCAGATGTACACTTCTGGATGTTTATGACCATTGGATGTGATGTCAATCCCGCTTGGGCTTCCTTGGCGAAAAGATGTCGTTGGATGGGCTAGGCCGCTGCTCCCGTAACAAAATCGGAGCTCCTCAGTTATTTGGGCCTGTGGGCTTTATCATTCGCGAGCAAAAAAACCGATGGACAATGCAGCATAGTAGGCAGCCATGAGCCTCACGAGTGGCCCGACAGAGAAAAGAACAAAACCGATTAGGAGACCACAAGCCGGTGAGATGATGGGGAAACGAAACAAACCGATTTGGGAGTCCACTCGCCGACATTTGTGGAAATAAATTGTCATTGCTACAGGTCTTTAATGGCAATCAATGTGCATCGCCGCCGGCCAATTATGTCAGGACGGTTACCATGCCGCTTCATGTTCTTCTTTCACCCAACGCACACCCATATAGTATGCACCATCTCGCTGTTGCTTCCCCACTCTCCTTCATCAATCAGTATTCAAAGAGGCAGGTGGATATCGAGGGTGCTTGCGATGAACTCGCAACACCTTTCCTTCCTTGATAATTTGTGATATAGTCGCAAACCAAGATGCGCCGCTGCCGACACTATCTCCGGACTCCGGGGTAGTCTCCCTCTGACTCCAACTCACTGCGCCAATCCAGGCCGTTGTTTCCCTATCCAAAACCCACTGTGGCATCGTGGTCCCTACCGGACACTCTTTGCGGCAACATGTTGGCGACTGTCATCCATAGGGCGAGGAACTCCCGGTGGCGCATGCAAAGAGGACATTTTTATCTGGTACTTTAGTATAGAGTTCAATAATCATTGATTATGCTTATTATTTTTGGATTCGCAACGCTGGGAACATAGCTTAGTGCATGGGGTTTCAACTGGCCCAGTCCCTATTTTCTTCTGTTTCTCATTCTTCTCTCCCTGCTGGATCTTAGCCTCGACTGTGTGAGCTCGAATCCACCTCATTTTATTTGTTCGCATGTTTGGTATGTCAGTTTTTGATTGATCTTTGCGGATTGTATCTGTATATTTGCTCTTCTAGCACTCTTCGTTTTAGGGAATACTTTGTGTGTGCTGTAAGCAATGGATCCCCTTTTCTGATGCACAACTGGAAAATTAATTGTTCTCTACTTCTCTCACATCAGTACGTATTCCAGTTTTCCAATTTGATGAATTTGGGCTAAAGGTCATTGCTAAAAGTAGAAAGCATGCCTGATCTATGGAATCTGAACAGCAGAAGGTGTACACTATATTTTTATTTTAGGATTGAAATTTTGGATTCAGTACGAATGCAAGTTTTCTCCATTCCTGCAGCATTTAAGCTTTCAGGCTATGTGGTGACAATTCAGCATGAATAGCAATGACGTGCTAAGATTAATTAGCACATTTGTATTAGCTTAAATACATTCATGGATCGAAATGGTTATTTCTAAGAGGCTATGGCTTGATGGTATATCCACCACACACTCTATATCATGTATTTTGATTCTACCACAGATTTGGAATATAAAGTATACTGGCATCTGCTATCTCAAGATCAGAGTCTCAATAACTGTCGACATATACTTGAATCTTTCTATAACTTGGCAGTACAACAACGATGTGCAGAATTATAATTTCCCCATCATGATCCATGCATTGACTCTTGTGAAATACATGTTTTTTCCCATGCAAAGGAATTAATGTGTAATCTTCTTTTGCCTAAAATGTGGTGTTAATCATAACACAGAATCTTGGAAACATGTTTCATTCTTAATTTGCTACTACGAAAAAAGTATTGTTACATGGGCTTCTTTTTTACTTTTTATTATGTTATGTATCTACATTTCGATAATGCTAGAGGCATGCTAAATTCTCTACATCCTATTTCTTGAGTCGTTAATAATTTACCTTATCTCCATATGAGTAGGATACTAACTTTATTTTTGGGGACAATAACATGTTTGGCAATGCAGGCATGTACGTGATACAATTTCCTGGTGCAAGTAAAGCTATTGTAGCAGTTTGTTTTTTGCAGCCTTGCTAGGATGTTCCCAACCCCATTTCGTATGAGACTCTCATGCTTCAGCCACTATTTATATAAATTACTACCATTTTTACATTAAAAATGGACGGGCGTGGCAACACGCGCCGGCATGGTCTAGTAAAACCTTAAGACACAAATCAACCAAAACCCTAATGTCACCTCAAGTATCTATGGGCATGATTATACGATATGCATCACACAATCTTAGATTCATCTATTCAACCAACACAAAGTACTTCAAAGAGTTCCCCAAAGTTTCTACTAGAGAGTCAAGACGAAAACATGTGCCAACCCCTATGCATAAGTTCACAAGGTCACTGAACCCACAAGTTGATCACCAAAACATACATCAAGTAGATCACGTGAATATCCCATTGTCACCATAGATAAGCACAACAAGACATACATCAAGTGGTCTCAAATCCTTAAAGACTCAATCTGATAAGATAACTTCAAAGGGGAAACTCAATCCATTACAAGAGAGTAGAGGGGGAGAAACATTATAAGATCCAACTATAATAGCAAAGCTCGCGATACATCAAGATCGTGCCAATCAAGAACACGAGAGAGAGAGAGATCAAACACATAGCTACTGGTACATACCGTCAGCCCCGAGGATGAACTACTCCCTCCTCATCATGGAGAGCGCCGGGATGATGAAGATGGCCACCGGTGAGGGATCCCCCTCCGGCAGGGTGCCGGAACGAGGTCCCGATTGGTTTTTGGTGGCTACAGAGGCTTGCGGCGGCGGAACTCCCGATCTAGGTTTCTTTCTGGAGGTTTCAGCATTTATAGGAATTTTTGGCGTAGGTCTCACGTCAGGGGGGGTCTCCGGGCTGTCCACGAGGCAGGGGGCACCCCCCCAGGGCACGCCCTCCACCCTCGTGGGCAGCTCTGGACTCTTCTGGCCCAACTCTTGCACTCCTGGGGCTTCTTTTGGTCCATAAAAATTCGTCAAAAATTGGCACGTCAATTGGACTCCGATTGGTATTCCTTTTTTGTAAAACTCAAAAACAAGGAAAAACAGAAACTCTCACTAGGCTCTAGGTTAATAGGTTAGTCCCAAAAATCATATAAAATAGCATATAAATGCACATAAAACATCCTAGATGGATAATATAATAGCATGAATACTTCATAGATTATAGATACGTTGGAGACGTATCAGGCATCCCCAAGCTTAGACGTTTGGGTCTTCCTTGAATATTACCTTGGGGTGCCTTGGGCATCCCCAAGCTTAAGGTCTTTCCGCTCCTTATTCCTTCATCCATCATGATCTCACCGAAAACTTGAAAACTTTGGCACACAAAAACCAACAAAAACTTCATGAGATTCGTTAGAATAATAGAAAATCATAAACTGTATCTACTGTTGTAAACTCATTCATAATTATTTTAGCGTAAAACCTACTATATTTTAATTTTCCATGACTTATACCCCCTGATATAATCCATAGCATCATTAAAATAAGCACACTATGCAGTAAAAACACAGAATATGTCTAAAACAGGAGAGTTTGTAATGATCTGAATAAAAATCATACTTATGTAACTCTAAAAATTATGAAAAATTAGGACAATGTGTGCTATTTGTATATCAATCATGTGTAAAAATTTTTATTAAAAGCACGTTCCAGTGAATTTTAGAAATTTCTGGACTGAGAGCAAAAGTTTCATTTTTTCACAAAATCAAGTCAACTATTATCCAAATCATCCCAATAGCTTTACTTGGCACAAATAGTAATTAGAAGATAAAAACAAAATAATTATAGTAGCAATAATCATTTCATCACACGATACATAAATGAAAAGCAAAATTTTAAGATAACTATTGGGTTGCCTTGCAACAAGCGCTATTGTTTTACGCCCTAGCTAGACGCGATGCATTGTTTCAGGTATTATCGTCCTCCTTCATCTCCATTACCCCTTTATACATAATATCATCATCAGCATATCTTATCAATTCTCTTCTTTCAGCAATAGATTTTATATTAGGAGAACTCAAGTAATGGAACGCACTATCCTTGGTAACTTTTATATCTTCTAAATTTAATTTTTGAGAAGTGTGGTCATCAAGGGACCTTTCATAAGTGACCGTAAGTTCATCTTCTATGAGAATTTTAGCATTATCAAAGAAATCTTCATCAAACCCACTTTTGTTACCCTTAACAATCCAAGCATATTGATGGTTGGTACTACTACATAGATGTTGGATTGAGTGTAGGTTTGGAACTTCTTTTCTAGCATTTTCCTCAAACGCATGATGATCCCTACACATATATCTCCACATAAAATCCCTATCATAGAGAATTTCATCTATAATTGGGCACTCGTAACTCATATCATAATGATAAAAAAATCTCTAGCTTCCCAAACTATGTAATCAAATTCAATCATGAGGATAAGTATAGCAATTTTTTAGCTCTAGAATCATTTATGATAGGTAGCTCGAAGAACAATCTTTGCAAAGTGGGATGAGTATGCATAAATCTTCTCTCAAGTTTAATAATAAGTACAGAAATAGCTTGAGCATAACTATTAGTTCTTTTAAGAATAGATACATCATTGTTTATCAAAGCTCCCGTACAAGTGAAGAATTCTTGAATAACATTTTTCCCAATAATATCTCCACTTCCCGACATGAAAGTTTTAGTGTCCAAATTTACGAGAGGTTCATTATCATGAGGCTTACTATCTTCACTATCACCTTTAGCGATCACAAATTCAGGCATGATAGCAACTTCAAGGGAAAAAATATTTTTGTGTTTTTTTGAATTTTTTTATAGAAGTGGAGGGAGATGAAAAAGAGAGGCAAATGAAAGTAGAGAAAGTAGATGATAGTTTAAATGAAGGTACTTGTAGGTATCTAATGATGTCTCCCCGGCAATGGTGCCAGAAATTCTTTCTGCTACTTGTGAGTTGCGTTGGGATTTTCCTCGAAGAGGAAGGGTGAAGCAATATAGTAGCTGATAAGTATTTCCCTCAGTGAGAACCAAGGTTATAGAACCAATAGGAGAACCACGCAAATCCCAGTGAACAATACCTGCACACACAAGAGCAAATACTTGCACCCAACACTGGTAAGAGGGTCGTTAATCCCCTTGAACTCGTTACTTGCAAGGATTAAATCTGGTAGTGGTAGATATATAAAAATAAAAGTAAATAAATTGCAGCAAGGTAGTTTTGGTTTTAGTAATATGATTAAGATAGACCCGAGGACCATAGTTTCACTAGAGCCTTCTCTCTCGAAACAATAGAATATGGTGGGTCGACAAGTTATTGTTGTGCAATTGATAGAAAAGTGCATAGTTATGATGTTATTCATGGCAATGATCACATATATAGGCATCACGACCGTAACAAGTAGACCAACTCCTGCATGCATCTATTACTATTACTCCACCAATCGACCGCTATCCAGCCACTACTGCAGGATGCTGCTAACGCGACACTATGATCAGAGACCCTTTGACGAAACTGTGTGCGATGCATTAATCGCAAACAGGGGTGTAAAAAAACCCGTCAAAAAAGATGCAAAACATTTATGATGGCGGAGACATCAAACACAGTTCAGATTTTAGTTATGTGTGCGATGTTGGGCATATGGTTGATCCAACAGAACTATTTGCGGTTAGGCAGAACAACAGAAACGGGCAGCCATATCAATATGTGTGCGATATACGGCATACAGTTTGCTCTGATGAACTGTGTGCTATTGGGGAATGCAATAGAAATGGTCAACCAGATCAAGGTGTGTGTGATATACGGCATACGGTTCACTCGGACAAACTATTTTTGATTAGGGAAGAGAATAGAAACGGTTTAACTTAACAAGATGTGTGTGATATGCGGCATTTGCGATGAGCCAAAAGAACACAAACAATTCGTGCAAACCAGATGTGTGTGATATGCAGCAAACAGCCCACTCAGATGAATTATTTGCGGTGAGAAATTATAACACAGAGGGTTACTATAGTAAGTTCATGTGCGATTTTGTTTGTACGAAAAACTTTTAAAAATGCAAACTAGTTGCTCGCAGTGGCTAGGAGTATAGCACACGATGCGTCTATGAGTACTCATGTGCGATGATTAGTAAGTTACACATAATGAACGGTTGCAAGGGTGATATGTTGATCATGGAGTCTGAGAAGACCGTCGTTGGAAGGCTGACGGCTGAGCCTTTTAGCCTATATTTTATTATAATTGTATGCATAAGTAGGTCGTGAGTGTTCTGGGCCTTGCCGCATGTGGCATTTAAATTATCCTAAATATGTAAGACAATTATTAACCATTGCCATTGTAAGTTTGCCCCAACAGCAAGCAGAGCACGCACAGGGACGCCAGAGCAGAGCGCGCCGCGGCCGCCTCAATGGCGAGCAAAACGCGTGAACGGACACGAGCAGAGCACGTCGCGGCTGCCTCAACAGTGAGCAACCACGTGGTCAACCTTCTGGCACCCTGTGGGAGACGCGACGGTGCATCCATAGGACACGATGGTGATACCATGACTGTGTATGATAGTGGGCAGACACATACACGTACATCCGAGAACAAGGGCCCATTTTTCGGGCTTCCGGTGCATGGCATATGGTTGATCCAAATGAACTGTTTGCGATGAGACAGAACTACAGAAATGGGGCTTTGTAGGCCCGGAACCATCAATAAATTTTGAACTTGTTTCTCGTCACATTGCAGATTACGATGCAATAAGTAATTGCAAATTTGTTCACACAGATCAAACTAATGTGTTCACACCAATCAAACTAATATGTGTTCACACTTAGCAACGGGCTATAAGAACTACCCACTCAAAAATTACTTCACAGTTCCTCTCCTCATCACCCACAAAACTGGTCTTTCCTGTCAAGTCGTTCCGCCATGACCGGTAGGAGGAGTTTTGGTTGGACATATAACCAGGCAGCAAAGACCAAGGCCACATAAGCACTAGAGTGGTCCAACCGTGAAGCGGCAGCCGCAGCAGAGATGTCCCGCCACACCACGAGCCCTCGAATGAGCACTCACGGGCACGCATGGGCTCTCATAAGCGCACTCGCCGCATCGGCGATCGCGACAAGCTGGTGTTGCTAAAGTCCTTGGTCAACGATGACGATATTCTCGCTGGCCTCATTAAGCAGCAGGAGCTGGTCGACAGCTTGATGAAGCTGGTCAAGATTAGCGATGCCTCGGTTGACATGGTGACCGTCCTCGTCGAGCAACTCATGGGTGACAATGCGAAGCTCCTCAAGGCGCTCGCCGAGAAGGAGGAGGAGGCCATCGGCTAGAAGATGCTGCATGAGCAGAGCAGTGCCTCGTGGATGACGCTGACATAGGTCGTCGAGGAACTGATGGGTGACTTGAGGAAGCTCCGGATCATGCTAGAAGTAGGTGGAGCAATCTGTGGCTGCTTTCAAGCAAAGTCATGAGGAATTCAAGAAGGAGTTGTAGGATGTCGTTGCCCGGCGATCCATTGACGAATAGAGATAGTAGCGACCCAGATCATTGTCTGCGATTTCCTTCTTCTCTTGCCCTTGTGTCTTCCGGGCTTTGCCGCATGTGGCATTTAAATTATCCAGAATATGTAAGACAATTATTATTTGCGCCATTGTAAATTTGTCGTCGTATTATCCGGTGCCATTTTATTTGTCGTCGTATTATCCTTTGCCCTATGTGGCAATTTAAACTAGGCTGGAATACGAGTTGAAAATACGAACAAAGCAAATGCTGCCATGGGATCACAAGCAAACACCCTCCGTCCAGGTGCTTTAATTAACCCATTAATGGAGAAGTTGTGAGCAAGGCGGGCGGCGGCTGGTGCATGGAGGTCAAAGAGTTTGCTTCCCGGTGAGCACGGGCAGCCTTGCTGCTCGCACGTGTCCCGTCGAGTCTGCGAGGTGGACAGGATGCACGCGTCCCGTCGAGCCTGTGCGGCGGACTACTCGCACGCGTCACGTCGAGCCTGCATGGTGGACTTCTTGCGCTCGTCCTGTCTAATCAAACAGATGCACACACGCCACCGAGTATGGTTAAATTTTGACACGGTTCATACAATACAACCGTTTGTGATATTAATGTCTCAGCTATTTGTTTCAAATAGGACTTCGTTGGCTATTAATGTGTGTGCCTTGTCTCAAACTGGACGATTTTTTACCACGACATATATGTGCCATGTCATGAAACCATGTGAAGCTTCATGTTTTTTGGGTGAGTTTTTGATTTACCGTGATTTAAAAACCAAGTTTCTCAATGTTTCAGGACAACGAGAAGTTTGTAATTCACTCCCATTCCTTAAATGAGACCTAAACATGCACCCAATGACACATGTACGATTTCCCACCCATTTTGCTTCACTGGAGCATGTGCTTGTAGTTCAAATTTGAATTATGGATTACATTAAATGCCTAGAAAACTTAATTGATATATACAATGGCCAAATGAACCCTGAACAGTTTCAAATTTCAGCACGACACTCATGTTATTTTATCTTGCCTGTAGAAAACAAAGTTCAAGGCGAGAAGAGACAATGATTATCGTTTCTCCCACAGGAGGGGCATGTTTCCCTACTGGAACCACGAGGGTTGCGAGAAGCTTCGGTTTGTAAGAGGCTTGTAATATAGCTTTGCCCAAATTGGACAATTATATGTATCATGTAGTGACACCATGCCAAGTTTCATGATTTCCTGGTGAGTTTCAGATTTACAGATATTTAAAAACCGAGATTAGCAATGTTTGTGGCCAAGCCAGGACGGCGAGATGGTCGAATTCATTCCCATTTGTTCCATGGGACCTAAACATGCACCTTAAGGACACATGTACGTTTTTTCTAGCCATTTTGGTGCACTGGAGCATGTATTTGTAGTTCGGATTTGAATTATGGACATTAAATGCCTAGAAAACTCATTTAATGAATAAAAAAGGTCAAACAAACCCTGAATAATTTCAAAGTTCAGCGCGAATCTCCCATTGTTCCATGTTGTGTGTAGAAGAAAATATGAGGCTAGAAGAGGGAGCGATTATCGTTTGGCCCACAAGGGGACACGTTTCCCTATCGGAACCACAAGGGTTCTTACGATAGGCTCTAGTTTGTAAGAGGTTTGTAATAAAGCTTGGCCCAAATTGGCAATGTTTTTACCACGACATATATGTGCCATGACATGACATCATGCCACATTTGATGACTTTCTGGTGAGTTTTTGATTTATGGGGATTTAAAAACCGAGATTCCAAATGTTTGAGGACGAGCCAGGACGCCGATATGGTTGTAATTCATTCCCATTCCTGGAATGGGGCCTAAACATGCATCCAAGGACATATGTATAATTTTTCTAGCCATTTTGGTGAACTGGAGCATGTAATTGTAGTTCAGATTTGAATTATGGACATTAAATGCCTAAGAAACTCAATTAGTGTATAAAAAGGCCAAACGAACCCGGAATAAATTTAAATTTCAGCATGGATATCCTGTCGTCCCATGTTGCCCGTAGATGAAAATACAAGGCGAAAAGAGGCAATGATTATGTTTCGCCACAACGGGAACACGTTTCCCTATCGGAACCACGGGGCTTCTTTGAGAGAAGCTCCGCTTTGTAAGAGGTTTGTAAAAAAGCTTGGTACAAATTGGACACTGTTTTTACCACAACTTATATGCGCCATGACATGACACCATGCCAATTTTCATGACTTTATGGTGAGTTTAGGGTTTACGGGGATTTAAAAACCGAGATTCCAAATGCTTGAGGACAAGCCAGGACGCTGGTACGGTTGTAATTCGTTCCCATTCCTGTCATGGGACGTAAACATGCACCCAAGGACACATGTATAATTTTTCTAGCCATTTTGGTGAACTGGAGCATATATTTGAAGTTCAGATTTGAATTATGTACATTAAATGCCTAGGAAACTCAATTAGTGTATAAAAAGGCCAAACGAACCCTGAATAAGTTTAAATTTCACCATGGATATCCTGTCGTTCCATGTTGCCTGTAGAAGAAAATACAAGGCGAAAAGAGGCAGTGATTATGTTTCGCCCACAAGGGGAACACGTTTCCCTATCGGAACCACGAGGCTTCTTTGAGAGAAGCTCCAGTTTGTAAGAGGTTTGTAATAAAGCTTGGCCCAAATTGGACAATGTTTTTACCACGACATATATGTGCCATGACGTGACACCATGCCAACTTTCTTCACTTTCTGGTGAGTTTAGGATTTACGAAGATTTAAAAATCAAGATTCCAAATGTTTTAGGATGAGCCAGGACGCTGGTACGGTTGTAATTCGTTCTCATTCCTAGCATGGGACATGAACATGCACCCAAGGACACATGTATACTTTTTCTAGCCATTTTGGTGAACTGGAGCATGTATTTGAATTCAAATTTGAATTATGGACATTAAATGCCTAGGAAACTCAATTAGTGTATAAAAAGGCCAAATGAACCATGAATAAGTTTAAATTTCAGCATGGATATCATGTCGTTCCATGTTACCCGTAGAAGGAAATACAAGGTGAAAAGAGAGAGTGATTATCGTTTCGCACATAAGGGGACACGTTTCCCTATCGGAACCACGAGGCTTCTTTGAGAGAAGCTCCGGTTTGTAAGAGGCTTGTAATAAAACTTGCACCAAAATGGATGAAAAAATTCCTCAACATATGTGTGCCATGTCGTGACACCATGCCAAGTTTCATGATTTTCGGGTGAGTTTTGGATTTATGGGGATTTAAAAACCAAGATTATTCTCACAAAATGTTTTCAAATAGCACACGGTTCACTCACGAAAGCCGTGTGCCTACCAAACCATGGTCGATGCCCCCCTCCCCCCTGCTGCACGCATGATCTGAGTCATGCGTTCTGATTGGGCAGAACCCAAACCCCATAGATCTTACGTCTACACCGTTGGATGCTCCCAGATCGAACGACAAGCCTTAGCCCTTTCGACAGCACATGTTGTACATGGGTAAGCACTGCGCGCATGCATCGTGCTAGCTCACGCTTCCTTCTCTACTATGTTTTCTAAACAGGCTACCGTTTCTCGCCACTCCTCTCATCAGTTTCCGCCTCTCCTCCCATCGTTTTCCAGCTACTAGTGTGAGTGCTCATTGAAGGCTAGGCGGCGACACACCGGCCATGTAAATATCGCACATAGTTTCTAAAAGCACAAATGTGCGTGATAGGAGGGAGTAGGTCCCATAGGGTGACCAGTGTGAAACGCCTTAAAGGCAAGGAGGCAATTCCTATCAGCAAGGTGTGGCTTCCCATCAGCTAGCCTAGTCGAATAGAACGCAGAAGTTAAGCGTGCTCGGGCTGAAGTAGTCTAAGGATGGGTGACCCAGTGGGAAGTTGCATATCTCAAGCTTCATTTAAATGCTACTCCCTCCGTTCCAAAATAGATGACACAACTTTGTTCTAAAGTTAGTACAAAGTTGAGTCATCTATTTTGGAACGGAGGGAGTATGACACAGTCATTATAGAGATAAAGAGATAAATATCTCTATAGTGACCTATCATGGTGATTATAAAACCTTGGGATCCTTGTTTTGCTAATTTGTAGACTATGTTTCTATAGGTTATTTTTTGCTCTAAAAAATTTAAAGAATGATTGACTCTATAGTGACCTGTCATGGCGATTATACAAACCTTTTTCAAGTCACATGCGGGGTATATGGGGCAGGGTGTTCTGATCGAGCATGTCTCCCTTGTGCGGTTTATAGACGCTGCACATATCTGTGGGCTCCCCGAGGTATATATATTATCCTTTACTAATAATGAGGGGGCCCACACAATCTATCCCTTTGACCCAACAACGAGAAGGGTTTGACCATGATAGTTTCCTATTGATATGTGTGCCATGCTAGACCAAATAAAGGTTAAGAACATGCGTGGGACGACCCCCCCCCACCTTGAAGTTGGGGAACCGACATCATACGTATTGAACCAAGCTTGGAGTCAGGTACGGTGTTCATTTTGTAATGTAGTTGGTGGCCCATCGAAGTTGTGCATTCAGGATTTAAACACATCACACACCACCGTACGGCGATTATATGTAGGTCATGGCTTGCTGGATTCAACCTACATCGTACCCTACATATCTCATCCTTAACTACCTTGCATTCATGGTTGTTTTCTGTATTGAGAGGTAGGCACCACATCTAAATTGTACATTATTCTATATTGAAAACACACATCACCCCTTCCAACGTACATCATTTTGGACCGCATGCAAGAGGTGCTGGTTTTGTGGTCCCTCTCATGCGATTTTTATGATGGTTCAATCTATTGGCCCAAGTGGTTTATCGACAACAACAGTTGTCGTTTGACCAAACGATAGATTCATCGGTCCATCTTATGGTAGGTCATGGCGACATGCATGTATGACCACAGTATCATTACATGCATCCGCCCCGCTGACACGAAGTGGGAGGTGGTGGGCCAAGCATCCTAGCTAGCTACGACATTATGTCATTATAGATATATCCAAGGGTGCTTTCGGGTTTGTGAGGCAGGTTCCACCAAAGTTGTGCATTGTGTATTTAAAGTTTTAAACATCACACCCAATATTCCTACATACATTTGGCCACTTCCAGGTGGTTCTTGACTTCTGGCCCCTCTCATCGATCTTCGACGACGCGCCCAACCGTTGGCCCACGCGGTCAAAGTTGTGCATTGGAATTTTGAACATCACATACCACCCTTTTCACTCATATATATTTGGGCCACATGCGGGTGTGGCTGTCTTCTGGCCCTCTCTAATGTTTTTTTTGCTGCAAAGACTCTGATGATGCTCAAAGGACACATGTATAATGTCTTAACCGTGTGCGATGCAAGTGCGCTGTGAATCACGACAACTGCGCAAGCGCGAGCAAAGGTGGAGGTACTGGCTCAACCGTGTGTTATGCAAGTGCGTTGTAAAATCACCAGGACTGCGCAAGCGCGAGCAAAGGGTGGAGGTACTGGCTTAACCGTGTGTGATGCAAGTGCGCTGTTAAATCACCACGTGCGCAAGATAAAGGCGGGTAAGTTTATTTAGAAATTAGGATGAACCGTGTGCGATAGACCAGCTAGCTAGAAATATAAAAACAAACTACCCGCCTTGAGCGTTGCAAAAATCGGCAGTTCCGCCACTTTTCCTTATTATCGTGTGCGATCTTGGTCACTCCCGCCCCGCATCAATTCCTTTACCCAAATTTTAGTAGCCTTCGTACTTCAACCGTCGCCCACACTCCTCCAGCACAAACCTTATAGTAAAATTGTAGTAGCCGGGGCATTTGAATCGTCGCCCTCCCTTGTCCAGCACCATCTCCACCCACCATTACTAAAATTTTCAGTAGCTGTGGCGTATCCTCAAACACCACCACCACCACCTCCACAGTCCCCCCACCCG